>NC_069791.1:70946370-71252385 GCF_027406575.1 Nycticebus coucang | reverse complement strand
TGTGGTGGTGGCTTCAACGGGGCTGGGTGATGAACTGGATTCAGGCGAAGAGGCAGAGACGTGGTGGCATCAAGAGGAGGCGAGGGGACCTGTGCTGGCCGCAGTAGTAATGGACCCCGGCGGGGTTGTATGAGGAGTAGTTGGTGCAGGGGAGGTTTGAAGACTAGTCGGTGCAGGAGCGCTGTCCTCCGTCGGCTTTGTCACAGGCAGGGTGGGGCCTCCACTAGCAGGGGGATACAATGTAGGGTTAGCAGAGGCAGTGAAAGGGGTACCCGTGCCAACTGCAGGCGTTGGAGATGAGCCGGACTCAGTGGGACTCCTCCCAGGTGTGGTGCTGCCAAGGACCGTCGTAGATGGTGTGGTCGTGCTTCCAGCAGGTGTAGGAGAGGGACTCGCTCCAGTAGAATGGGGCAAAAGTGTGGAGCCCTCAGTGGGAGGTGTTAGAGGTGAGGTGTCCGAAGTAAACCCTGTTCCAGGCAGGGTGGTTCCCCAAGGAGTTGTGAGAGGGCTGCTTTGGTCGGCAGCTGTCCACACAGGTGTTGTTGTGGTGCCTTGATCAGGTGTAGGAGAAGAACGAGGTGGAGTTGGAAGAGGGGAAGGGCACGGTGGTGGCGACAGCAGGTGTTGCAGGCGTGCTAGCCCCGGAAGAAGTGCTTCCAGTTGGGGTGCCGGGGACGCCGGTGGGTAATGCGCTGCCGGTATCAGCAGAGGTTGAGCTAGGCACGGTGGTGCCCACAGCAGGCGTAGCTGGTGAACTGGCTTCAGTGGAAGTCAGCTGGCCGTAGTGACATCAACTGGAGGTGTTTCCGGGGTGCTGGCCGCAGGCAGACCGGTCCCAGTCCCAGGTGGTGTGGTGTAAAGGAAGGGTTGTTACGGGGTGCTTCCTGCAGGTGATGTTGACATTGGTGTGGTGGTGGCTTCAACGGGGCCGGGAGATGACTGGATTCAGGCGAAGAGGGCAGAGACGTAGTGGCATCAAGAGGAGGCGAGGGAGCTTTGCTGGTCACAGTGGAAGTGGGACCCCAGCGGGGTAGTATGAGGAGTACTTGGTGTAGGGGAGGTTTGAACACTAGTCGGTGCAGGAGCGCTGTCCTCTGTGGGCTTTGTCACAGCCGAGACGTGCTGCCACTAGCTGTAGGATCAAAAGTAGGTTTAGCAGAGGCGGTGAGAGGTGTATCTGTGCAACTGCAGGTGTTGGAGCTGGGCCGGACTCGGTGGGACTGCTCCCAGGTGTGGTGCTGCCAAGGATGGTCGTTGATGGAGTGCGGTCTTCAACTTGGGTTGACGATGGTGTGGTTGAGCCTCCAGCAGTTGACGGAGAGGGGCTGGCTTCAGTAGAAGGGGGCAAAAGCGTTGTGGCGTCAGCGGGAGGTGTTGGAGGAGAGCTGACCGAGGTAGACGCCGACCCCAAGTGGGATGGTGGCAAAGAGGGTTGTTAACGGGGTGCTTCCTGCAGGCACTGTTGACATAGTTGTGGTGGTGCTTCAACGGGGCTGGGTGATGAACTGGATTCAGGCGAAGAGGGCAGAAGGGTGGTGGCATCAAGAGGAGGCGGAGGGAGCTGTGCTGGCCGCAGTAGAAATGGACCCCAGCGGGGTTGTATGAGGAGTAGTTGGTGCAGGGGAGGTTTGAAGACTAGTCGGTGTGGGAGCGCTGTCCCTCTGTCGGCTTTGTCACAGGCAGGGTGGTGCCTCCACTAGCAGTAGGATACAATGTAGGGTTACCAGAGGCAGTGAAAGCGGTACCTGTGCCAAGTTGAGGCGTTGGGGATGAGCCGGACTCAGTGGGACTGCCCCCAGGTGTGGTGCTGCCAAGGACCGTCGTAGATGGTGTGGTCGTGCTTCAGCAGGTGTAGGAGAGGGACTCGCTCCAGTAGAATGGGGCAAAAGTGTGGAGCCCTCTGTGGGAGGTGTTCGAGGCGAGGTGTGCGAAGTAAGCCCTGTCGCAGGAAGGGTGGTATCCCGGGGTGTTGTGAGAGGGCTGCTTTCGTCGGCAGCTGTCCACACAGGTGTTGTTGTGGTGCCTTGATCAGGTGTAGGAGAAGAACGAGGTGGAGTGGAAGAGGGGAAGGGCACGGTGGTGGCGACAGCAGGCGTTGCAGGCGTGCTAGCCCCGGAAGAAGTGCTTCCAGTTGGGGTGCCGGGGACGCCGGTGGGTAATGGGTTGCCGGGTATCAGCAGAGGTTGATCTAGGCACGGTGGTGCCCACAGCAGGTGTAGCTGGGGGTGAACTGGCTTCAGTGGAAGTCAGCTGGGCCGTAGTGACAGCAACTGGAGGTGTTTCCGGGGTGCTGGCCTCAGGAAGACGGGTCCCATGTGGGGTGGTGTCAAGGAGGGTTGTTAATGGGGTGCTTCCTGCAGCTGATGTTGACATAGTTGTGGTGGTGGCTTCAACGGGGCTGGGTGATGAACTGGATTCAGGCGAAGAGGGCAGAGACGTGGTGGCATCAAGAGGAGGCGAGGGACCTGTGCTGGCCGCAGTAGTAATGGACCCCGGCGGGGTTGTATGAGGAGTAGTTGGTGCAGGGGAGGTTTGAAGACTAGTCGGTGCAGGAGCGCTGTCCTCCGTCGGCTTTGTCACAGGCAGGGTGGGGCCTCCACTAGCAGGGGGATACAATGTAGGGTAGCAGAGGCAGTGAAAGGGGTACCCGTGCCAACTGCAGGCGTTGGAGATGAGCCGGACTCAGTGGGACTCCTCCCAGGTGTGGTGCTGCCAAGGACCGTCGTAGATGGTGTGGTCGTGCTTCCAGCAGGTGTAGGAGAGGGACTCGCTCCAGTAGAATGGGGCAAAAGTGTGGAGCCCTCAGTGGGAGGGTGTTAGAGGTGAGGTGTCCGATGTAAACCCTGTTCCAGGCAGGGTGGTTCCCCAAGGAGTTGTGAGAGGGCTGCTTTGGTCGGCAGCTGTCCACACAGGTGTTGTTGTGGTGCCTTGATCAGGTGTAGGAGAAGAACGAGGTGGAGTGGAAGAGGGGAAGGGCACGGTGGTGGCGACAGCAGGTGTTGCAGGCGTGCTAGCCCCGGAAGAAGTGCTTCCAGTTGGGGTGCCGGGGACGCCGGTGGGTAATGCGCTGCCGGTATCAGCAGAGGTTGAGCTAGGCACGGTGGTGCCCACAGCAGGCGTAGCTGGTGAACTGGCTTCAGTGGAAGTCAGCTGGGCCGTAGTGACATCAACTGAGGTGTTTCCGGGGTGCTGGCCGCAGGCAGACCGGTCCCAGTCCCAGGTGGTGTGTGGTGTAAAGGAAGGTTGTTAACGGGGTGCTTCCTGCAGGTGATGTTGACATTGGTGTGGTGGTGGCTTCAACGGGGCGGGAGATGAACTGGATTCAGGCGAAGAGGGCAGAGACGTAGTGGCATCAAGAGGAGGCGAGGGAGCTTTGCTGGTCACAGTGGAAGTGGACCCCAGCGGGGTAGTATGAGGAGTACTTGGTGTAGGGGAGGTTTGAACACTAGTCGGTGCAGGAGCGCTGTCCTCGTGGGCTTTGTCACAGCCGGAGACGTGCTGCCACTAGCTGTAGGATCAAAAGTAGGTTTAGCAGAGGCGGTGAGAGGTGTATCTGTGCCAACTGCAGGTGTTGGAGCTGGGCCGGACTCGGTGGGACTGCTCCCAGGTGTGGTGCTGCCAAGGATGGTCGTTGATGGAGTGCGGTCTTCAACTTGGGTTGACGATGGTGTGGTTGAGCTCCAGCAGTT
Organism: Nycticebus coucang; assembly: GCF_027406575.1. Taxonomy (NCBI): domain Eukaryota; kingdom Metazoa; phylum Chordata; class Mammalia; order Primates; family Lorisidae; genus Nycticebus; species Nycticebus coucang. The sequence continues at coordinate 71,248,696 of NC_069791.1, read as the reverse complement.
GAAGGAGAGGGGCTGGCTTCAGTAGAAGGGGGCAAAAGCGTTGCGGCGTCAGCGGGAGGTGTTGGAGGAGAGCTGACCGAGGTAGACGCCGACCCAAGTGGGATGGTGGCAAAGAGGGTTGTTAACGGGGTGCTTCCTGCAGGCACTGTTGACATAGTTGTGGTGGTGGCTTCAACGGGGCTGGGTGATGAACTGGATTCAGGCGAAGAGGGCAGAAGGGTGGTGGCATCAAGAGGAGGCGAGGGAGCTGTGCTGGCCGCAGTAGAAATGGACCCCAGCGGGGTTGTATGAGGAGTAGTTGGTGCAGGGGAGGTTTGAAGACTAGTCGGTGTGGGAGCGCTGTCCTCTGTCGGCTTTGTCACAGGCAGGGTGGTGCCTCCACTAGCAGTAGGATACAATGTAGGGTTACCAGAGGCAGTGAAAGCGGTACCTGTGCCAAGTTGAGGCGTTGGGGATGAGCCGGACTCAGTGGGACTGCCCCCAGGTGTGGTGCTGCCAAGGACCGTCGTAGATGGTGTGGTCGTGCTTCCAGCAGGTGTAGGAGAGGGACTCGCTCCAGTAGAATGGGGCAAAAGTGTGGAGCCCTCTGTGGGAGGTGTTCGAGGCGAGGTGTGCGAAGTAAGCCCTGTCGCAGGAAGGGTGGTATCCCGGGGGTGTTGTGAGAGGGCTGCTTTCGTCGGCAGCTGTCCACACAGGTGTTGTTGTGGTGCCTTGATCAGGTGTAGGAGAAGAACGAGGTGGAGTGGAAGAGGGGAAGGGCACGGTGGTGGCGACAGCAGGCGTTGCAGGCGTGCTAGCCCCGGAAGAAGTGCTTCCAGTTGGGGTGCCGGGGACGCCGGTGGGTAATGGGTTGCCGGTATCAGCAGAGGTTGATCTAGCACGGTGGTGCCCACAGCAGGTGTAGCTGGGGGTGAACTGGCTTCAGTGGAAGTCAGCTGGGCCGTAGTGACAGCAACTGGAGGTGTTTCCGGGGTGCTGGCCTCAGGAAGACGGGTCCCATGTGGGGGTGGTGTCAAGGAGGGTTGTTAATGGGGTGCTTCCTGCAGCTGATGTTGACATAGTTGTGGTGGTGGCTTCAACGGGGCTGGGTGATGAACTGGATTCAGGCGAAGAGGGCAGAGACGTGGTGGCATCAAGAGGAGGCGAGGGACCTGTGCTGGCCGCAGTAGTAATGGACCCCGGCGGGGTTGTATGAGGAGTAGTTGGTGCAGGGGAGGTTTGAAGACTAGTCGGTGCAGGAGCGCTGTCCTTCCGTCGGCTTTGTCACAGGCAGGGTGGGGCCTCCACTAGCAGGGGGATACAATGTAGGGTTAGCAGAGGCAGTGAAAGGGGTACCCGTGCCAACTGCAGGCGTTGGAGATGAGCCGGACTCAGTGGGACTCCTCCCAGGTGTGGTGCTGCCAAGGACCGTCGTAGATGGTGTGGTCGTGCTTCCAGCAGGTGTAGGAGAGGGACTCGCTCCAGTAGAATGGGGCAAAAGTGTGGAGCCCTCAGTGGGAGGTGTTAGAGGTGAGGTGTCCGAAGTAAACCCTGTTCCAGGCAGGGTGGTTCCCCAAGGAGTTGTGAGAGGGCTGCTTTGGTCGGCAGCTGTCCACACAGGTTTTGTTGTGGTGCCTTGATCAGGTGTAGGAGAAGAACGAGGTGGAGTGGAAGAGGGGAAGGGCACGGTGGTGGCGACAGCAGGTGTTGCAGGCGTGCTAGCCCCGGAAGAAGTGCTTCCAGTTGGGGTGCCGGGGGACGCCGGTGGGTAATGCGCTGCCGGTATCAGCAGAGGTTGAGCTAGGCACGGTGGTGCCCACAGCAGGCGTAGCTGGTGAACTGGCTTCAGTGGAAGTCAGCTGGGCCGTAGTGACATCAACTGGAGGTGTTTCCGGGGTGCTGGCCGCAGGCAGACCGGTCCCAGTCCCAGGTGGTGTGGTGTAAAGGAAGGTTGTTAACGGGGTGCTTCCTGCAGGTGATGTTGACATTGGTGTGGTGGTGGCTTCAACGGGGCCGGGAGATGAACTGGATTCAGGCGAAGAGGGCAGAGACGTAGTGGCATCAAGAGGAGGCGAGGGAGCTTTGCTGGTCACAGTGGAAGTGGACCCAGCGGGGTAGTATGAGGAGTACTTGGTGTAGGGGAGGTTTGAACACTAGTCGGTGCAGGAGCGCTGTCCTCTGTGGGCTTTGTCACAGCCGGAGACGTGCTGCCACTAGCTGTAGGATCAAAAGTAGGTTTAGCAGAGGCGGTGAGAGGTGTATCTGTGCCAACTGCAGGTGTTGGAGCTGGGCCGGACTCGGTGGGACTGCTCCCAGGTGTGGTGCTGCCAAGGATGGTCGTTGATGGAGTGCGGTCTTCAACTTGGGTTGACGATGGTGTGGTTGAGCCTCCAGCAGTTGACGGAGAGGGGCTGGCTTCAGTAGAAGGGGGCAAAAGCGTTGTGGCGTCAGCGGGAGGTGTTGGAGGAGAGCTGACCGAGGTAGACGCCGACCCAAGTGGGATGGTGGCAAAGAGGGTTGTTAACGGGGTGCTTCCTGCAGGCACTGTTGACATAGTTGTGGTGGTGGCTTCAACGGGGCTGGGTGATGAACTGGATTCAGGCGAAGAGGGCAGAAGGGTGGTGGCATCAAGAGGAGGCGAGGGAGCTGTGCTGGCCGCAGTAGAAATGGACCCCAGCGGGGTTGTATGAGGAGTAGTTGGTGCAGGGGAGGTTTGAAGACTAGTCGGTGTGGGAGCGCTGTCCTCTGTCGGCTTTGTCACAGGCAGGGTGGTGCCTCCACTAGCAGTAGGATACAATGTAGGGTTACCAGAGGCAGTGAAAGCGGTACCTGTGCCAAGTTGAGGCGTTGGGGATGAGCCGGACTCAGTGGGACTGCCCCCAGGTGTGGTGCTGCCAAGGACCGTCGTAGATGGTGTGGTCGTGCTTCCAGCAGGTGTAGGAGAGGGACTCGCTCCAGTAGAATGGGGCAAAAGTGTGGAGCCCTCTGTGGGAGGTGTTCGAGGCGAGGTGTGCGAAGTAAGCCCTGTCGCAGGAAGGGTGGTATCCCGGGGTGTTGTGAGAGGGCTGCTTTCGTCGGCAGCTGTCCACACAGGTGTTGTTGTGGTGCCTTGATCAGGTGTAGGAGAAGAACGAGGTGGAGTGGAAGAGGGGAAGGGCACGGTGGTGGCGACAGCAGGCGTTGCAGGCGTGCTAGCCCCGGAAGAAGTGCTTCCAGTTGGGGTGCCGGGGACGCCGGTGGGTAATGGGTTGCCGGTATCAGCAGAGGTTGATCTAGGCACGGTGGTGCCCACAGCAGGTGTAGCTGGGGGTGAACTGGCTTCAGTGGAAGTCAGCTGGGCCGTAGTGACAGCAACTGGAGGTGTTTCCGGGGTGCTGGCCTCAGGAAGACGGGTCCCATGTGGGGTGGTGTCAAGGAGGGTTGTTAATGGGGTGCTTCCTGCAGCTGATGTTGACATAGTTGTGGTGGTGGCTTCAACGGGGCTGGGTGATGAACTGGATTCAGGCGAAGAGGGCAGAGACGTGGTGGCATCAAGAGGAGGCGAGGGACCTGTGCTGGCCGCAGTAGTAATGGACCCCGGCGGGGTTGTATGAGGAGTAGTTGGTGCAGGGGAGGTTTGAAGACTAGTCGGTGCAGGAGCGCTGTCCTCCGTCGGCTTTGTCACAGGCAGGGTGGGGCCTCCACTAGCAGGGGGATACAATGTAGGGTTAGCAGAGGCAGTGAAAGGGGTACCCGTGCCAACTGCAGGCGTTGGAGATGAGCCGGACTCAGTGGGACTCCTCCCAGGTGTGGTGCTGCCAAGGACCGTCGTAGATGGTGTGGTCGTGCTTCCAGCAGGTGTAGGAGAGGGACTCGCTCCAGTAGAATGGGGCAAAAGTGTGGAGCCCTCAGTGGGAGGTGTTAGAGGTGAGGTGTCTGAAGTAAACCCTGTTCCAGGCAGGGTGGTTCCCCAAGGAGTTGTGAGAGGGCTGCTTTGGTCGGCAGCTGTCCACACAGGTGTTGTTGTGGTGCCTTGATCAGGTGTAGGAGAAGAACGAGGTGGAGTGGAAGAGGGGAAGGGCACGGTGGTGGCGACAGCAGGTGTTGCAGGCGTGCTAGCCCCGGAAGAAGTGCTTCCAGTTGGGGTGCCGGGGACGCCGGTGGGTAATGCGCTGCCGGTATCAGCAGAGGTTGAGCTAGGCACGGTGGTGCCCACAGCAGGCGTAGCTGGTGAACTGGCTTCAGTGGAAGTCAGCTGGGCCGTAGTGACATCAACTGGAGGTGTTTCCGGGGTGCTGGCCGCAGGCAGACCGGTCCCAGTCCCAGGTGGTGTGGTGTAAAGGAAGGTTGTTAACGGGGTGCTTCCTGCAGGTGATGTTGACATTGGTGTGGTGGTGGCTTCAACGGGGCCGGGAGATGAACTGGATTCAGGCGAAGAGGGCAGAGACGTAGTGGCATCAAGAGGAGGCGAGGGAGCTTTGCTGGTCACAGTGGAAGTGGACCCCAGCGGGGTAGTATGAGGAGTACTTGGTGTAGGGGAGGTTTGAACACTAGTCGGTGCAGGAGCGCTGTCCTCTGTGGGCTTTGTCACAGCCGGAGACGTGCTGCCACTAGCTGTAGGATCAAAAGTAGGTTTAGCAGAGGCGGTGAGAGGTGTATCTGTGCCAACTGCAGGTGTTGGAGCTGGGCCGGACTCGGTGGGACTGCTCCCAGGTGTGGTGCTGCCAAGGATGGTCGTTGATGGAGTGCGGTCTTCAACTTGGGTTGACGATGGTGTGGTTGAGCCTCCAGCAGTTGACGGAGAGGGGCTGGCTTCAGTAGAAGGGGGCAAAAGCGTTGTGGCGTCAGCGGGAGGTGTTGGAGGAGAGCTGACCGAGGTAGACGCCGACCCAAGTGGGATGGTGGCAAAGAGGGTTGTTAACGGGGTGCTTCCTGCAGGCACTGTTGACATAGTTGTGGTGGTGGCTTCAACGGGGCTGGGTGATGAACTGGATTCAGGCGAAGAGGGCAGAAGGGTGGTGGCATCAAGAGGAGGCGAGGGAGCTGTGCTGGCCGCAGTAGAAATGGACCCCAGCGGGGTTGTATGAGGAGTAGTTGGTGCAGGGGAGGTTTGAAGACTAGTCGGTGTGGGAGCGCTGTCCTCTGTCGGCTTTGTCACAGGCAGGGTGGTGCCTCCACTAGCAGTAGGATACAATGTAGGGTTACCAGAGGCAGTGAAAGCGGTACCTGTGCCAAGTTGAGGCGTTGGGGATGAGCCGGACTCAGTGGGACTGCCCCCAGGTGTGGTGCTGCCAAGGACCGTCGTAGATGGTGTGGTCGTGCTTCCAGCAGGTGTAGGAGAGGGACTCGCTCCAGTAGAATGGGGCAAAAGTGTGGAGCCCTCTGTGGGAGGTGTTCGAGGCGAGGTGTGCGAAGTAAGCCCTGTCGCAGGAAGGGTGGTATCCCGGGGTGTTGTGAGAGGGCTGCTTTCGTCGGCAGCTGTCCACACAGGTGTTGTTGTGGTGCCTTGATCAGGTGTAGGAGAAGAACGAGGTGGAGTGGAAGAGGGGAAGGGCACGGTGGTGGCGACAGCAGGCGTTGCAGGCGTGCTAGCCCCGGAAGAAGTGCTTCCAGTTGGGGTGCCGGGGACGCCGGTGGGTAATGGGTTGCCGGTATCAGCAGAGGTTGATCTAGGCACGGTGGTGCCCACAGCAGGTGTAGCTGGGGGTGAACTGGCTTCAGTGGAAGTCAGCTGGGCCGTAGTGACAGCAACTGGAGGTGTTTCCGGGGTGCTGGCCTCAGGAAGACGGGTCCCATGTGGGGTGGTGTCAAGGAGGGTTGTTAATGGGGTGCTTCCTGCAGCTGATGTTGACATAGTTGTGGTGGTGGCTTCAACGGGGCTGGGTGATGAACTGGATTCAGGCGAAGAGGGCAGAGACGTGGTGGCATCAAGAGGAGGCGAGGGACCTGTGCTGGCCGCAGTAGTAATGGACCCCGGCGGGGTTGTATGAGGAGTAGTTGGTGCAGGGGAGGTTTGAAGACTAGTCGGTGCAGGAGCGCTGTCCTCCGTCGGCTTTGTCACAGGCAGGGTGGGGCCTCCACTAGCAGGGGGATACAATGTAGGGTTAGCAGAGGCAGTGAAAGGGGTACCCGTGCCAACTGCAGGCGTTGGAGATGAGCCGGACTCAGTGGGACTCCTCCCAGGTGTGGTGCTGCCAAGGACCGTCGTAGATGGTGTGGTCGTGCTTCCAGCAGGTGTAGGAGAGGGACTCGCTCCAGTAGAATGGGGCAAAAGTGTGGAGCCCTCAGTGGGAGGTGTTAGAGGTGAGGTGTCCGAAGTAAACCCTGTTCCAGGCAGGGTGGTTCCCCAAGGAGTTGTGAGAGGGCTGCTTTGGTCGGCAGCTGTCCACACAGGTGTTGTTGTGGTGCCTTGATCAGGTGTAGGAGAAGAACGAGGTGGAGTGGAAGAGGGGAAGGGCACGGTGGTGGCGACAGCAGGTGTTGCAGGCGTGCTAGCCCCGGAAGAAGTGCTTCCAGTTGGGGTGCCGGGGACGCCGGTGGGTAATGCGCTGCCGGTATCAGCAGAGGTTGAGCTAGGCACGGTGGTGCCCACAGCAGGCGTAGCTGGTGAACTGGCTTCAGTGGAAGTCAGCTGGGCCGTAGTGACATCAACTGGAGGTGTTTCCGGGGTGCTGGCCGCAGGCAGACCGGTCCCAGTCCCAGGTGGTGTGGTGTAAAGGAAGGTTGTTAACGGGGTGCTTCCTGCAGGTGATGTTGACATTGGTGTGGTGGTGGCTTCAACGGGGCCGGGAGATGAACTGGATTCAGGCGAAGAGGGCAGAGACGTAGTGGCATCAAGAGGAGGCGAGGGAGCTTTGCTGGTCACAGTGGAAGTGGACCCCAGCGGGGTAGTATGAGGAGTACTTGGTGTAGGGGAGGTTTGAACACTAGTCGGTGCAGGAGCGCTGTCCTCTGTGGGCTTTGTCACAGCCGGAGACGTGCTGCCACTAGCTGTAGGATCAAAAGTAGGTTTAGCAGAGGCGGTGAGAGGTGTATCTGTGCCAACTGCAGGTGTTGGAGCTGGGCCGGACTCGGTGGGACTGCTCCCAGGTGTGGTGCTGCCAAGGATGGTCGTTGATGGAGTGCGGTCTTCAACTTGGGTTGACGATGGTGTGGTTGAGCCTCCAGCAGTTGAAGGAGAGGGGCTGGCTTCAGTAGAAGGGGGCAAAAGCGTTGTGGCGTCAGCGGGAGGTGTTGGAGGAGAGCTGACCGAGGTAGACGCCGACCCAAGTGGGATGGTGGCAAAGAGGGTTGTTAACGGGGTGCTTCCTGCAGGCACTGTTGACATAGTTGTGGTGGTGGCTTCAACGGGGCTGGGTGATGAACTGGATTCAGGCGAAGAGGGCAGAAGGGTGGTGGCATCAAGAGGAGGCGAGGGAGCTGTGCTGGCCGCAGTAGAAATGGACCCCAGCGGGGTTGTATGAGGAGTAGTTGGTGCAGGGGAGGTTTGAAGACTAGTCGGTGTGGGAGCGCTGTCCTCTGTCGGCTTTGTCACAGGCAGGGTGGTGCCTCCACTAGCAGTAGGATACAATGTAGGGTTACCAGAGGCAGTGAAAGCGGTACCTGTGCCAAGTTGAGGCGTTGGGGATGAGCCGGACTCAGTGGGACTGCCCCCAGGTGTGGTGCTGCCAAGGACCGTCGTAGATGGTGTGGTCGTGCTTCCAGCAGGTGTAGGAGAGGGACTCGCTCCAGTAGAATGGGGCAAAAGTGTGGAGCCCTCTGTGGGAGGTGTTCGAGGCGAGGTGTGCGAAGTAAGCCCTGTCGCAGGAAGGGTGGTATCCCGGGGTGTTGTGAGAGGGCTGCTTTCGTCGGCAGCTGTCCACACAGGTGTTGTTGTGGTGCCTTGATCAGGTGTAGGAGAAGAACGAGGTGGAGTGGAAGAGGGGAAGGGCACGGTGGTGGCGACAGCAGGCGTTGCAGGCGTGCTAGCCCCGGAAGAAGTGCTTCCAGTTGGGGTGCCGGGGACGCCGGTGGGTAATGGGTTGCCGGTATCAGCAGAGGTTGATCTAGGCACGGTGGTGCCCACAGCAGGTGTAGCTGGGGGTGAACTGGCTTCAGTGGAAGTCAGCTGGGCCGTAGTGACAGCAACTGGAGGTGTTTCCGGGGTGCTGGCCTCAGGAAGACGGGTCCCATGTGGGGTGGTGTCAAGGAGGGTTGTTAATGGGGTGCTTCCTGCAGCTGATGTTGACATAGTTGTGGTGGTGGCTTCAACGGGGCTGGGTGATGAACTGGATTCAGGCGAAGAGGGCAGAGACGTGGTGGCATCAAGAGGAGGCGAGGGACCTGTGCTGGCCGCAGTAGTAATGGACCCCGGCGGGGTTGTATGAGGAGTAGTTGGTGCAGGGGAGGTTTGAAGACTAGTCGGTGCAGGAGCGCTGTCCTCCGTCGGCTTTGTCACAGGCAGGGTGGGGCCTCCACTAGCAGGGGGATACAATGTAGGGTTAGCAGAGGCAGTGAAAGGGGTACCCGTGCCAACTGCAGGCGTTGGAGATGAGCCGGACTCAGTGGGACTCCTCCCAGGTGTGGTGCTGCCAAGGACCGTCGTAGATGGTGTGGTCGTGCTTCCAGCAGGTGTAGGAGAGGGACTCGCTCCAGTAGAATGGGGCAAAAGTGTGGAGCCCTCAGTGGGAGGTGTTAGAGGTGAGGTGTCCGAAGTAAACCCTGTTCCAGGCAGGGTGGTTCCCCAAGGAGTTGTGAGAGGGCTGCTTTGGTCGGCAGCTGTCCACACAGGTGTTGTTGTGGTGCCTTGATCAGGTGTAGGAGAAGAACGAGGTGGAGTGGAAGAGGGGAAGGGCACGGTGGTGGCGACAGCAGGTGTTGCAGGCGTGCTAGCCCCGGAAGAAGTGCTTCCAGTTGGGGTGCCGGGGACGCCGGTGGGTAATGCGCTGCCGGTATCAGCAGAGGTTGAGCTAGGCACGGTGGTGCCCACAGCAGGCGTAGCTGGTGAACTGGCTTCAGTGGAAGTCAGCTGGGCCGTAGTGACATCAACTGGAGGTGTTTCCGGGGTGCTGGCCGCAGGCAGACCGGTCCCAGTCCCAGGTGGTGTGGTGTAAAGGAAGGTTGTTAACGGGGTGCTTCCTGCAGGTGATGTTGACATTGGTGTGGTGGTGGCTTCAACGGGGCCGGGAGATGAACTGGATTCAGGCGAAGAGGGCAGAGACGTAGTGGCATCAAGAGGAGGCGAGGGAGCTTTGCTGGTCACAGTGGAAGTGGACCCCAGCGGGGTAGTATGAGGAGTACTTGGTGTAGGGGAGGTTTGAACACTAGTCGGTGCAGGAGCGCTGTCCTCTGTGGGCTTTGTCACAGCCGGAGACGTGCTGCCACTAGCTGTAGGATCAAAAGTAGGTTTAGCAGAGGCGGTGAGAGGTGTATCTGTGCCAACTGCAGGTGTTGGAGCTGGGCCGGACTCGGTGGGACTGCTCCCAGGTGTGGTGCTGCCAAGGATGGTCGTTGATGGAGTGCGGTCTTCAACTTGGGTTGACGATGGTGTGGTTGAGCCTCCAGCAGTTGAAGGAGAGGGGCTGGCTTCAGTAGAAGGGGGCAAAAGCGTTGTGGCGTCAGCGGGAGGTGTTGGAGGAGAGCTGACCGAGGTAGACGCCGACCCAAGTGGGATGGTGGCAAAGAGGGTTGTTAACGGGGTGCTTCCTGCAGGCACTGTTGACATAGTTGTGGTGGTGGCTTCAACGGGGCTGGGTGATGAACTGGATTCAGGCGAAGAGGGCAGAAGGGTGGTGGCATCAAGAGGAGGCGAGGGAGCTGTGCTGGCCGCAGTAGAAATGGACCCCAGCGGGGTTGTATGAGGAGTAGTTGGTGCAGGGGAGGTTTGAAGACTAGTCGGTGTGGGAGCGCTGTCCTCTGTCGGCTTTGTCACAGGCAGGGTGGTGCCTCCACTAGCAGTAGGATACAATGTAGGGTTACCAGAGGCAGTGAAAGCGGTACCTGTGCCAAGTTGAGGCGTTGGGGATGAGCCGGACTCAGTGGGACTGCCCCCAGGTGTGGTGCTGCCAAGGACCGTCGTAGATGGTGTGGTCGTGCTTCCAGCAGGTGTAGGAGAGGGACTCGCTCCAGTAGAATGGGGCAAAAGTGTGGAGCCCTCTGTGGGAGGTGTTCGAGGCGAGGTGTGCGAAGTAAGCCCTGTCGCAGGAAGGGTGGTATCCCGGGGTGTTGTGAGAGGGCTGCTTTCGTCGGCAGCTGTCCACACAGGTGTTGTTGTGGTGCCTTGATCAGGTGTAGGAGAAGAACGAGGTGGAGTGGAAGAGGGGAAGGGCACGGTGGTGGCGACAGCAGGCGTTGCAGGCGTGCTAGCCCCGGAAGAAGTGCTTCCAGTTGGGGTGCCGGGGACGCCGGTGGGTAATGGGTTGCCGGTATCAGCAGAGGTTGATCTAGGCACGGTGGTGCCCACAGCAGGTGTAGCTGGGGGTGAACTGGCTTCAGTGGAAGTCAGCTGGGCCGTAGTGACAGCAACTGGAGGTGTTTCCGGGGTGCTGGCCTCAGGAAGACGGGTCCCATGTGGGGTGGTGTCAAGGAGGGTTGTTAATGGGGTGCTTCCTGCAGCTGATGTTGACATAGTTGTGGTGGTGGCTTCAACGGGGCTGGGTGATGAACTGGATTCAGGCGAAGAGGGCAGAGACGTGGTGGCATCAAGAGGAGGCGAGGGACCTGTGCTGGCCGCAGTAGTAATGGACCCCGGCGGGGTTGTATGAGGAGTAGTTGGTGCAGGGGAGGTTTGAAGACTAGTCGGTGCAGGAGCGCTGTCCTCCGTCGGCTTTGTCACAGGCAGGGTGGGGCCTCCACTAGCAGGGGGATACAATGTAGGGTTAGCAGAGGCAGTGAAAGGGGTACCCGTGCCAACTGCAGGCGTTGGAGATGAGCCGGACTCAGTGGGACTCCTCCCAGGTGTGGTGCTGCCAAGGACCGTCGTAGATGGTGTGGTCGTGCTTCCAGCAGGTGTAGGAGAGGGACTCGCTCCAGTAGAATGGGGCAAAAGTGTGGAGCCCTCAGTGGGAGGTGTTAGAGGTGAGGTGTCCGAAGTAAACCCTGTTCCAGGCAGGGTGGTTCCCCAAGGAGTTGTGAGAGGGCTGCTTTGGTCGGCAGCTGTCCACACAGGTGTTGTTGTGGTGCCTTGATCAGGTGTAGGAGAAGAACGAGGTGGAGTGGAAGAGGGGAAGGGCACGGTGGTGGCGACAGCAGGTGTTGCAGGCGTGCTAGCCCCGGAAGAAGTGCTTCCAGTTGGGGTGCCGGGGACGCCGGTGGGTAATGCGCTGCCGGTATCAGCAGAGGTTGAGCTAGGCACGGTGGTGCCCACAGCAGGCGTAGCTGGTGAACTGGCTTCAGTGGAAGTCAGCTGGGCCGTAGTGACATCAACTGGAGGTGTTTCCGGGGTGCTGGCCGCAGGCAGACCGGTCCCAGTCCCAGGTGGTGTGGTGTAAAGGAAGGTTGTTAACGGGGTGCTTCCTGCAGGTGATGTTGACATTGGTGTGGTGGTGGCTTCAACGGGGCCGGGAGATGAACTGGATTCAGGCGAAGAGGGCAGAGACGTAGTGGCATCAAGAGGAGGCGAGGGAGCTTTACTGGTCACAGTGGAAGTGGACCCCAGCGGGGTAGTATGAGGAGTACTTGGTGTAGGGGAGGTTTGAACACTAGTCGGTGCAGGAGCGCTGTCCTCTGTGGGCTTTGTCACAGCCGGAGACGTGCTGCCACTAGCTGTAGGATCAAAAGTAGGTTTAGCAGAGGCGGTGAGAGGTGTATCTGTGCCAACTGCAGGTGTTGGAGCTGGGCCGGACTCGGTGGGACTGCTCCCAGGTGTGGTGCTGCCAAGGATGGTCGTTGATGGAGTGCGGTCTTCAACTTGGGTTGACGATGGTGTGGTTGAGCCTCCAGCAGTTGAAGGAGAGGGGCTGGCTTCAGTAGAAGGGGGCAAAAGCGTTGTGGCGTCAGCGGGAGGTGTTGGAGGAGAGCTGACCGAGGTAGACGCCGACCCAAGTGGGATGGTGGCAAAGAGGGTTGTTAACGGGGTGCTTCCTGCAGGCACTGTTGACATAGTTGTGGTGGTGGCTTCAACGGGGCTGGGTGATGAACTGGATTCAGGCGAAGAGGGCAGAAGGGTGGTGGCATCAAGAGGAGGCGAGGGAGCTGTGCTGGCCGCAGTAGAAATGGACCCCAGCGGGGTTGTATGAGGAGTAGTTGGTGCAGGGGAGGTTTGAAGACTAGTCGGTGTGGGAGCGCTGTCCTCTGTCGGCTTTGTCACAGGCAGGGTGGTGCCTCCACTAGCAGTAGGATACAATGTAGGGTTACCAGAGGCAGTGAAAGCGGTACCTGTGCCAAGTTGAGGCGTTGGGGATGAGCCGGACTCAGTGGGACTGCCCCCAGGTGTGGTGCTGCCAAGGACCGTCGTAGATGGTGTGGTCGTGCTTCCAGCAGGTGTAGGAGAGGGACTCGCTCCAGTAGAATGGGGCAAAAGTGTGGAGCCCTCTGTGGGAGGTGTTCGAGGCGAGGTGTGCGAAGTAAGCCCTGTCGCAGGAAGGGTGGTATCCCGGGGTGTTGTGAGAGGGCTGCTTTCGTCGGCAGCTGTCCACACAGGTGTTGTTGTGGTGCCTTGATCAGGTGTAGGAGAAGAACGAGGTGGAGTGGAAGAGGGGAAGGGCACGGTGGTGGCGACAGCAGGCGTTGCAGGCGTGCTAGCCCCGGAAGAAGTGCTTCCAGTTGGGGTGCCGGGGACGCCGGTGGGTAATGGGTTGCCGGTATCAGCAGAGGTTGATCTAGGCACGGTGGTGCCCACAGCAGGTGTAGCTGGGGGTGAACTGGCTTCAGTGGAAGTCAGCTGGGCCGTAGTGACAGCAACTGGAGGTGTTTCCGGGGTGCTGGCCTCAGGAAGACGGGTCCCATGTGGGGTGGTGTCAAGGAGGGTTGTTAATGGGGTGCTTCCTGCAGCTGATGTTGACATAGTTGTGGTGGTGGCTTCAACGGGGCTGGGTGATGAACTGGATTCAGGCGAAGAGGGCAGAGACGTGGTGGCATCAAGAGGAGGCGAGGGACCTGTGCTGGCCGCAGTAGTAATGGACCCCGGCGGGGTTGTATGAGGAGTAGTTGGTGCAGGGGAGGTTTGAAGACTAGTCGGTGCAGGAGCGCTGTCCTCCGTCGGCTTTGTCACAGGCAGGGTGGGGCCTCCACTAGCAGGGGGATACAATGTAGGGTTAGCAGAGGCAGTGAAAGGGGTACCCGTGCCAACTGCAGGCGTTGGAGATGAGCCGGACTCAGTGGGACTCCTCCCAGGTGTGGTGCTGCCAAGGACCGTCGTAGATGGTGTGGTCGTGCTTCCAGCAGGTGTAGGAGAGGGACTCGCTCCAGTAGAATGGGGCAAAAGTGTGGAGCCCTCAGTGGGAGGTGTTAGAGGTGAGGTGTCCGAAGTAAACCCTGTTCCAGGCAGGGTGGTTCCCCAAGGAGTTGTGAGAGGGCTGCTTTGGTCGGCAGCTGTCCACACAGGTGTTGTTGTGGTGCCTTGATCAGGTGTAGGAGAAGAACGAGGTGGAGTGGAAGAGGGGAAGGGCACGGTGGTGGCGACAGCAGGTGTTGCAGGCGTGCTAGCCCCGGAAGAAGTGCTTCCAGTTGGGGTGCCGGGGACGCCGGTGGGTAATGCGCTGCCGGTATCAGCAGAGGTTGAGCTAGGCACGGTGGTGCCCACAGCAGGCGTAGCTGGTGAACTGGCTTCAGTGGAAGTCAGCTGGGCCGTAGTGACATCAACTGGAGGTGTTTCCGGGGTGCTGGCCGCAGGCAGACCGGTCCCAGTCCCAGGTGGTGTGGTGTAAAGGAAGGTTGTTAACGGGGTGCTTCCTGCAGGTGATGTTGACATTGGTGTGGTGGTGGCTTCAACGGGGCCGGGAGATGAACTGGATTCAGGCGAAGAGGGCAGAGACGTAGTGGCATCAAGAGGAGGCGAGGGAGCTTTGCTGGTCACAGTGGAAGTGGACCCCAGCGGGGTAGTATGAGGAGTACTTGGTGTAGGGGAGGTTTGAACACTAGTCGGTGCAGGAGCGCTGTCCTCTGTGGGCTTTGTCACAGCCGGAGACGTGCTGCCACTAGCTGTAGGATCAAAAGTAGGTTTAGCAGAGGCGGTGAGAGGTGTATCTGTGCCAACTGCAGGTGTTGGAGCTGGGCCGGACTCGGTGGGACTGCTCCCAGGTGTGGTGCTGCCAAGGATGGTCGTTGATGGAGTGCGGTCTTCAACTTGGGTTGACGATGGTGTGGTTGAGCCTCCAGCAGTTGAAGGAGAGGGGCTGGCTTCAGTAGAAGGGGGCAAAAGCGTTGTGGCGTCAGCGGGAGGTGTTGGAGGAGAGCTGACCGAGGTAGACGCCGACCCAAGTGGGATGGTGGCAAAGAGGGTTGTTAACGGGGTGCTTCCTGCAGGCACTGTTGACATAGTTGTGGTGGTGGCTTCAACGGGGCTGGGTGATGAACTGGATTCAGGCGAAGAGGGCAGAAGGGTGGTGGCATCAAGAGGAGGCGAGGGAGCTGTGCTGGCCGCAGTAGAAATGGACCCCAGCGGGGTTGTATGAGGAGTAGTTGGTGCAGGGGAGGTTTGAAGACTAGTCGGTGTGGGAGCGCTGTCCTCTGTCGGCTTTGTCACAGGCAGGGTGGTGCCTCCACTAGCAGTAGGATACAATGTAGGGTTACCAGAGGCAGTGAAAGCGGTACCTGTGCCAAGTTGAGGCGTTGGGGATGAGCCGGACTCAGTGGGACTGCCCCCAGGTGTGGTGCTGCCAAGGACCGTCGTAGATGGTGTGGTCGTGCTTCCAGCAGGTGTAGGAGAGGGACTCGCTCCGGTAGAATGGGGCAAAAGTGTGGAGCCCTCTGTGGGAGGTGTTCGAGGCGAGGTGTGCGAAGTAAGCCCTGTCGCAGGAAGGGTGGTATCCCGGGGTGTTGTGAGAGGGCTGCTTTCGTCGGCAGCTGTCCACACAGGTGTTGTTGTGGTGCCTTGATCAGGTGTAGGAGAAGAACGAGGTGGAGTGGAAGAGGGGAAGGGCACGGTGGTGGCGACAGCAGGCGTTGCAGGCGTGCTAGCCCCGGAAGAAGTGCTTCCAGTTGGGGTGCCGGGGACGCCGGTGGGTAATGGGTTGCCGGTATCAGCAGAGGTTGATCTAGGCACGGTGGTGCCCACAGCAGGTGTAGCTGGGGGTGAACTGGCTTCAGTGGAAGTCAGCTGGGCCGTAGTGACAGCAACTGGAGGTGTTTCCGGGGTGCTGGCCTCAGGAAGACGGGTCCCATGTGGGGTGGTGTCAAGGAGGGTTGTTAATGGGGTGCTTCCTGCAGCTGATGTTGACATAGTTGTGGTGGTGGCTTCAACGGGGCTGGGTGATGAACTGGATTCAGGCGAAGAGGGCAGAGACGTGGTGGCATCAAGAGGAGGCGAGGGACCTGTGCTGGCCGCAGTAGTAATGGACCCCGGCGGGGTTGTATGAGGAGTAGTTGGTGCAGGGGAGGTTTGAAGACTAGTCGGTGCAGGAGCGCTGTCCTCCGTCGGCTTTGTCACAGGCAGGGTGGGGCCTCCACTAGCAGGGGGATACAATGTAGGGTTAGCAGAGGCAGTGAAAGGGGTACCCGTGCCAACTGCAGGCGTTGGAGATGAGCCGGACTCAGTGGGACTCCTCCCAGGTGTGGTGCTGCCAAGGACCGTCGTAGATGGTGTGGTCGTGCTTCCAGCAGGTGTAGGAGAGGGACTCGCTCCAGTAGAATGGGGCAAAAGTGTGGAGCCCTCAGTGGGAGGTGTTAGAGGTGAGGTGTCCGAAGTAAACCCTGTTCCAGGCAGGGTGGTTCCCCAAGGAGTTGTGAGAGGGCTGCTTTGGTCGGCAGCTGTCCACACAGGTGTTGTTGTGGTGCCTTGATCAGGTGTAGGAGAAGAACGAGGTGGAGTGGAAGAGGGGAAGGGCACGGTGGTGGCGACAGCAGGTGTTGCAGGCGTGCTAGCCCCGGAAGAAGTGCTTCCAGTTGGGGTGCCGGGGACGCCGGTGGGTAATGCGCTGCCGGTATCAGCAGAGGTTGAGCTAGGCACGGTGGTGCCCACAGCAGGCGTAGCTGGTGAACTGGCTTCAGTGGAAGTCAGCTGGGCCGTAGTGACATCAACTGGAGGTGTTTCCGGGGTGCTGGCCGCAGGCAGACCGGTCCCAGTCCCAGGTGGTGTGGTGTAAAGGAAGGTTGTTAACGGGGTGCTTCCTGCAGGTGATGTTGACATTGGTGTGGTGGTGGCTTCAACGGGGCCGGGAGATGAACTGGATTCAGGCGAAGAGGGCAGAGATGTAGTGGCATCAAGAGGAGGCGAGGGAGCTTTGCTGGTCACAGTGGAAGTGGACCCCAGCGGGGTAGTATGAGGAGTACTTGGTGTAGGGGAGGTTTGAACACTAGTCGGTGCAGGAGCGCTGTCCTCTGTGGGCTTTGTCACAGCCGGAGACGTGCTGCCACTAGCTGTAGGATCAAAAGTAGGTTTAGCAGAGGCGGTGAGAGGTGTATCTGTGCCAACTGCAGGTGTTGGAGCTGGGCCGGACTCGGTGGGACTGCTCCCAGGTGTGGTGCTGCCAAGGATGGTCGTTGATGGAGTGCGGTCTTCAACTTGGGTTGACGATGGTGTGGTTGAGCCTCCAGCAGTTGACGGAGAGGGGCTGGCTTCAGTAGAAGGGGGCAAAAGCGTTGTGGCGTCAGCGGGAGGTGTTGGAGGAGAGCTGACCGAGGTAGACGCCGACCCAAGTGGGATGGTGGCAAAGAGGGTTGTTAACGGGGTGCTTCCTGCAGGCACTGTTGACATAGTTGTGGTGGTGGCTTCAACGGGGCTGGGTGATGAACTGGATTCAGGCGAAGAGGGCAGAAGGGTGGTGGCATCAAGAGGAGGCGAGGGAGCTGTGCTGGCCGCAGTAGAAATGGACCCCAGCGGGGTTGTATGAGGAGTAGTTGGTGCAGGGGAGGTTTGAAGACTAGTCGGTGTGGGAGCGCTGTCCTCTGTCGGCTTTGTCACAGGCAGGGTGGTGCCTCCACTAGCAGTAGGATACAATGTAGGGTTACCAGAGGCAGTGAAAGCGGTACCTGTGCCAAGTTGAGGCGTTGGGGATGAGCCGGACTCAGTGGGACTGCCCCCAGGTGTGGTGCTGCCAAGGACCGTCGTAGATGGTGTGGTCGTGCTTCCAGCAGGTGTAGGAGAGGGACTCGCTCCAGTAGAATGGGGCAAAAGTGTGGAGCCCTCTGTGGGAGGTGTTCGAGGCGAGGTGTGCGAAGTAAGCCCTGTCGCAGGAAGGGTGGTATCCCGGGGTGTTGTGAGAGGGCTGCTTTCGTCGGCAGCTGTCCACACAGGTGTTGTTGTGGTGCCTTGATCAGGTGTAGGAGAAGAACGAGGTGGAGTGGAAGAGGGGAAGGGCATGGTGGTGGCGACAGCAGGCGTTGCAGGCGTGCTAGCCCCGGAAGAAGTGCTTCCAGTTGGGGTGCCGGGGACGCCGGTGGGTAATGGGTTGCCGGTATCAGCAGAGGTTGATCTAGGCACGGTGGTGCCCACAGCAGGTGTAGCTGGGGGTGAACTGGCTTCAGTGGAAGTCAGCTGGGCCGTAGTGACAGCAACTGGAGGTGTTTCCGGGGTGCTGGCCTCAGGAAGACGGGTCCCATGTGGGGTGGTGTCAAGGAGGGTTGTTAATGGGGTGCTTCCTGCAGCTGATGTTGACATAGTTGTGGTGGTGGCTTCAACGGGGCTGGGTGATGAACTGGATTCAGGCGAAGAGGGCAGAGACGTGGTGGCATCAAGAGGAGGCGAGGGACCTGTGCTGGCCGCAGTAGTAATGGACCCCGGCGGGGTTGTATGAGGAGTAGTTGGTGCAGGGGAGGTTTGAAGACTAGTCGGTGCAGGAGCGCTGTCCTCCGTCGGCTTTGTCACAGGCAGGGTGGGGCCTCCACTAGCAGGGGGATACAATGTAGGGTTAGCAGAGGCAGTGAAAGGGGTACCCGTGCCAACTGCAGGCGTTGGAGATGAGCCGGACTCAGTGGGACTCCTCCCAGGTGTGGTGCTGCCAAGGACCGTTGTAGATGGTGTGGTCGTGCTTCCAGCAGGTGTAGGAGAGGGACTCGCTCCAGTAGAATGGGGCAAAAGTGTGGAGCCCTCAGTGGGAGGTGTTAGAGGTGAGGTGTCCGAAGTAAACCCTGTTCCAGGCAGGGTGGTTCCCCAAGGAGTTGTGAGAGGGCTGCTTTGGTCGGCAGCTGTCCACACAGGTGTTGTTGTGGTGCCTTGATCAGGTGTAGGAGAAGAACGAGGTGGAGTGGAAGAGGGGAAGGGCACGGTGGTGGCGACAGCAGGTGTTGCAGGCGTGCTAGCCCCGGAAGAAGTGCTTCCAGTTGGGGTGCCGGGGACGCCGGTGGGTAATGCGCTGCCGGTATCAGCAGAGGTTGAGCTAGGCACGGTGGTGCCCACAGCAGGCGTAGCTGGTGAACTGGCTTCAGTGGAAGTCAGCTGGGCCGTAGTGACATCAACTGGAGGTGTTTCCGGGGTGCTGGCCGCAGGCAGACCGGTCCCAGTCCCAGGTGGTGTGGTGTAAAGGAAGGTTGTTAACGGGGTGCTTCCTGCAGGTGATGTTGACATTGGTGTGGTGGTGGCTTCAACGGGGCCGGGAGATGAACTGGATTCAGGCGAAGAGGGCAGAGACGTAGTGGCATCAAGAGGAGGCGAGGGAGCTTTGCTGGTCACAGTGGAAGTGGACCCCAGCGGGGTAGTATGAGGAGTACTTGGTGTAGGGGAGGTTTGAACACTAGTCGGTGCAGGAGCGCTGTCCTCTGTGGGCTTTGTCACAGCCGGAGACGTGCTGCCACTAGCTGTAGGATCAAAAGTAGGTTTAGCAGAGGCGGTGAGAGGTGTATCTGTGCCAACTGCAGGTGTTGGAGCTGGGCCGGACTCGGTGGGACTGCTCCCAGGTGTGGTGCTGCCAAGGATGGTCGTTGATGGAGTGCGGTCTTCAACTTGGGTTGACGATGGTGTGGTTGAGCCTCCAGCAGTTGAAGGAGAGGGGCTGGCTTCAGTAGAAGGGGGCAAAAGCGTTGTGGCGTCAGCGGGAGGTGTTGGAGGAGAGCTGACCGAGGTAGACGCCGACCCAAGTGGGATGGTGGCAAAGAGGGTTGTTAACGGGGTGCTTCCTGCAGGCACTGTTGACATAGTTGTGGTGGTGGCTTCAACGGGGCTGGGTGATGAACTGGATTCAGGCGAAGAGAGCAGAAGGGTGGTGGCATCAAGAGGAGGCGAGGGAGCTGTGCTGGCCGCAGTAGAAATGGACCCCAGCGGGGTTGTATGAGGAGTAGTTGGTGCAGGGGAGGTTTGAAGACTAGTCGGTGTGGGAGCGCTGTCCTCTGTCGGCTTTGTCACAGGCAGGGTGGTGCCTCCACTAGCAGTAGGATACAATGTAGGGTTACCAGAGGCAGTGAAAGCGGTACCTGTGCCAAGTTGAGGCGTTGGGGATGAGCCGGACTCAGTGGGACTGCCCCCAGGTGTGGTGCTGCCAAGGACCGTCGTAGATGGTGTGGTCGTGCTTCCAGCAGGTGTAGGAGAGGGACTCGCTCCGGTAGAATGGGGCAAAAGTGTGGAGCCCTCTGTGGGAGGTGTTCGAGGCGAGGTGTGCGAAGTAAGCCCTGTCGCAGGAAGGGTGGTATCCCGGGGTGTTGTGAGAGGGCTGCTTTCGTCGGCAGCTGTCCACACAGGTGTTGTTGTGGTGCCTTGATCAGGTGTAGGAGAAGAACGAGGTGGAGTGGAAGAGGGGAAGGGCACGGTGGTGGCGACAGCAGGCGTTGCAGGCGTGCTAGCCCCGGAAGAAGTGCTTCCAGTTGGGGTGCCGGGGACGCCGGTGGGTAATGGGTTGCCGGTATCAGCAGAGGTTGATCTAGGCACGGTGGTGCCCACAGCAGGTGTAGCTGGGGGTGAACTGGCTTCAGTGGAAGTCAGCTGGGCCGTAGTGACAGCAACTGGAGGTGTTTCCGGGGTGCTGGCCTCAGGAAGACGGGTCCCATGTGGGGTGGTGTCAAGGAGGGTTGTTAATGGGGTGCTTCCTGCAGCTGATGTTGACATAGTTGTGGTGGTGGCTTCAACGGGGCTGGGTGATGAACTGGATTCAGGCGAAGAGGGCAGAGACGTGGTGGCATCAAGAGGAGGCGAGGGACCTGTGCTGGCCGCAGTAGTAATGGACCCCGGCGGGGTTGTATGAGGAGTAGTTGGTGCAGGGGAGGTTTGAAGACTAGTCGGTGCAGGAGCGCTGTCCTCCGTCGGCTTTGTCACAGGCAGGGTGGGGCCTCCACTAGCAGGGGGATACAATGTAGGGTTAGCAGAGGCAGTGAAAGGGGTACCCGTGCCAACTGCAGGCGTTGGAGATGAGCCGGACTCAGTGGGACTCCTCCCAGGTGTGGTGCTGCCAAGGACCGTCGTAGATGGTGTGGTCGTGCTTCCAGCAGGTGTAGGAGAGGGACTCGCTCCAGTAGAATGGGGCAAAAGTGTGGAGCCCTCAGTGGGAGGTGTTAGAGGTGAGGTGTCCGAAGTAAACCCTGTTCCAGGCAGGGTGGTTCCCCAAGGAGTTGTGAGAGGGCTGCTTTGGTCGGCAGCTGTCCACACAGGTGTTGTTGTGGTGCCTTGATCAGGTGTAGGAGAAGAACGAGGTGGAGTGGAAGAGGGGAAGGGCACGGTGGTGGCGACAGCAGGTGTTGCAGGCGTGCTAGCCCCGGAAGAAGTGCTTCCAGTTGGGGTGCCGGGGACGCCGGTGGGTAATGCGCTGCCGGTATCAGCAGAGGTTGAGCTAGGCACGGTGGTGCCCACAGCAGGCGTAGCTGGTGAACTGGCTTCAGTGGAAGTCAGCTGGGCCGTAGTGACATCAACTGGAGGTGTTTCCGGGGTGCTGGCCGCAGGCAGACCGGTCCCAGTCCCAGGTGGTGTGGTGTAAAGGAAGGTTGTTAACGGGGTGCTTCCTGCAGGTGATGTTGACATTGGTGTGGTGGTGGCTTCAACGGGGCCGGGAGATGAACTGGATTCAGGCGAAGAGGGCAGAGACGTAGTGGCATCAAGAGGAGGCGAGGGAGCTTTGCTGGTCACAGTGGAAGTGGACCCCAGCGGGGTAGTATGAGGAGTACTTGGTGTAGGGGAGGTTTGAACACTAGTCGGTGCAGGAGCGCTGTCCTCTGTGGGCTTTGTCACAGCCGGAGACGTGCTGCCACTAGCTGTAGGATCAAAAGTAGGTTTAGCAGAGGCGGTGAGAGGTGTATCTGTGCCAACTGCAGGTGTTGGAGCTGGGCCGGACTCGGTGGGACTGCTCCCAGGTGTGGTGCTGCCAAGGATGGTCGTTGATGGAGTGCGGTCTTCAACTTGGGTTGACGATGGTGTGGTTGAGCCTCCAGCAGTTGACGGAGAGGGGCTGGCTTCAGTAGAAGGGGGCAAAAGCGTTGTGGCGTCAGCGGGAGGTGTTGGAGGAGAGCTGACCGAGGTAGACGCCGACCCAAGTGGGATGGTGGCAAAGAGGGTTGTTAACGGGGTGCTTCCTGCAGGCACTGTTGACATAGTTGTGGTGGTGGCTTCAACGGGGCTGGGTGATGAACTGGATTCAGGCGAAGAGGGCAGAAGGGTGGTGGCATCAAGAGGAGGCGAGGGAGCTGTGCTGGCCGCAGTAGAAATGGACCCCAGCGGGGTTGTATGAGGAGTAGTTGGTGCAGGGGAGGTTTGAAGACTAGTCGGTGTGGGAGCGCTGTCCTCTGTCGGCTTTGTCACAGGCAGGGTGGTGCCTCCACTAGCAGTAGGATACAATGTAGGGTTACCAGAGGCAGTGAAAGCGGTACCTGTGCCAAGTTGAGGCGTTGGGGATGAGCCGGACTCAGTGGGACTGCCCCCAGGTGTGGTGCTGCCAAGGACCGTCGTAGATGGTGTGGTCGTGCTTCCAGCAGGTGTAGGAGAGGGACTCGCTCCGGTAGAATGGGGCAAAAGTGTGGAGCCCTCTGTGGGAGGTGTTCGAGGCGAGGTGTGCGAAGTAAGCCCTGTCGCAGGAAGGGTGGTATCCCGGGGTGTTGTGAGAGGGCTGCTTTCGTCGGCAGCTGTCCACACAGGTGTTGTTGTGGTGCCTTGATCAGGTGTAGGAGAAGAACGAGGTGGAGTGGAAGAGGGGAAGGGCACGGTGGTGGCGACAGCAGGCGTTGCAGGCGTGCTAGCCCCGGAAGAAGTGCTTCCAGTTGGGGTGCCGGGGACGCCGGTGGGTAATGGGTTGCCGGTATCAGCAGAGGTTGATCTAGGCACGGTGGTGCCCACAGCAGGTGTAGCTGGGGGTGAACTGGCTTCAGTGGAAGTCAGCTGGGCCGTAGTGACAGCAACTGGAGGTGTTTCCGGGGTGCTGGCCTCAGGAAGACGGGTCCCATGTGGGGTGGTGTCAAGGAGGGTTGTTAATGGGGTGCTTCCTGCAGCTGATGTTGACATAGTTGTGGTGGTGGCTTCAACGGGGCTGGGTGATGAACTGGATTCAGGCGAAGAGGGCAGAGACGTGGTGGCATCAAGAGGAGGCGAGGGACCTGTGCTGGCCGCAGTAGTAATGGACCCCGGCGGGGTTGTATGAGGAGTAGTTGGTGCAGGGGAGGTTTGAAGACTAGTCGGTGCAGGAGCGCTGTCCTCCGTCGGCTTTGTCACAGGCAGGGTGGGGCCTCCACTAGCAGGGGGATACAATGTAGGGTTAGCAGAGGCAGTGAAAGGGGTACCCGTGCCAACTGCAGGCGTTGGAGATGAGCCGGACTCAGTGGGACTCCTCCCAGGTGTGGTGCTGCCAAGGACCGTCGTAGATGGTGTGGTCGTGCTTCCAGCAGGTGTAGGAGAGGGACTCGCTCCAGTAGAATGGGGCAAAAGTGTGGAGCCCTCAGTGGGAGGTGTTAGAGGTGAGGTGTCCGAAGTAAACCCTGTTCCAGGCAGGGTGGTTCCCCAAGGAGTTGTGAGAGGGCTGCTTTGGTCGGCAGCTGTCCACACAGGTGTTGTTGTGGTGCCTTGATCAGGTGTAGGAGAAGAACGAGGTGGAGTGGAAGAGGGGAAGGGCACGGTGGTGGCGACAGCAGGTGTTGCAGGCGTGCTAGCCCCGGAAGAAGTGCTTCCAGTTGGGGTGCCGGGGACGCCGGTGGGTAATGCGCTGCCGGTATCAGCAGAGGTTGAGCTAGGCACGGTGGTGCCCACAGCAGGCGTAGCTGGTGAACTGGCTTCAGTGGAAGTCAGCTGGGCCGTAGTGACATCAACTGGAGGTGTTTCCGGGGTGCTGGCCGCAGGCAGACCGGTCCCAGTCCCAGGTGGTGTGGTGTAAAGGAAGGTTGTTAACGGGGTGCTTCCTGCAGGTGATGTTGACATTGGTGTGGTGGTGGCTTCAACGGGGCCGGGAGATGAACTGGATTCAGGCGAAGAGGGCAGAGACGTAGTGGCATCAAGAGGAGGCGAGGGAGCTTTGCTGGTCACAGTGGAAGTGGACCCCAGCGGGGTAGTATGAGGAGTACTTGGTGTAGGGGAGGTTTGAACACTAGTCGGTGCAGGAGCGCTGTCCTCTGTGGGCTTTGTCACAGCCGGAGACGTGCTGCCACTAGCTGTAGGATCAAAAGTAGGTTTAGCAGAGGCGGTGAGAGGTGTATCTGTGCCAACTGCAGGTGTTGGAGCTGGGCCGGACTCGGTGGGACTGCTCCCAGGTGTGGTGCTGCCAAGGATGGTCGTTGATGGAGTGCGGTCTTCAACTTGGGTTGACGATGGTGTGGTTGAGCCTCCAGCAGTTGACGGAGAGGGGCTGGCTTCAGTAGAAGGGGGCAAAAGCGTTGTGGCGTCAGCGGGAGGTGTTGGAGGAGAGCTGACCGAGGTAGACGCCGACCCAAGTGGGATGGTGGCAAAGAGGGTTGTTAACGGGGTGCTTCCTGCAGGCACTGTTGACATAGTTGTGGTGGTGGCTTCAACGGGGCTGGGTGATGAACTGGATTCAGGCGAAGAGGGCAGAAGGGTGGTGGCATCAAGAGGAGGCGAGGGAGCTGTGCTGGCCGCAGTAGAAATGGACCCCAGCGGGGTTGTATGAGGAGTAGTTGGTGCAGGGGAGGTTTGAAGACTAGTCGGTGTGGGAGCGCTGTCCTCTGTCGGCTTTGTCACAGGCAGGGTGGTGCCTCCACTAGCAGTAGGATACAATGTAGGGTTACCAGAGGCAGTGAAAGCGGTACCTGTGCCAAGTTGAGGCGTTGGGGATGAGCCGGACTCAGTGGGACTGCCCCCAGGTGTGGTGCTGCCAAGGACCGTCGTAGATGGTGTGGTCGTGCTTCCAGCAGGTGTAGGAGAGGGACTCGCTCCGGTAGAATGGGGCAAAAGTGTGGAGCCCTCTGTGGGAGGTGTTCGAGGCGAGGTGTGCGAAGTAAGCCCTGTCGCAGGAAGGGTGGTATCCCGGGGTGTTGTGAGAGGGCTGCTTTCGTCGGCAGCTGTCCACACAGGTGTTGTTGTGGTGCCTTGATCAGGTGTAGGAGAAGAACGAGGTGGAGTGGAAGAGGGGAAGGGCACGGTGGTGGCGACAGCAGGCGTTGCAGGCGTGCTAGCCCCGGAAGAAGTGCTTCCAGTTGGGGTGCCGGGGACGCCGGTGGGTAATGGGTTGCCGGTATCAGCAGAGGTTGATCTAGGCACGGTGGTGCCCACAGCAGGTGTAGCTGGGGGTGAACTGGCTTCAGTGGAAGTCAGCTGGGCCGTAGTGACAGCAACTGGAGGTGTTTCCGGGGTGCTGGCCTCAGGAAGACGGGTCCCATGTGGGGTGGTGTCAAGGAGGGTTGTTAATGGGGTGCTTCCTGCAGCTGATGTTGACATAGTTGTGGTGGTGGCTTCAACGGGGCTGGGTGATGAACTGGATTCAGGCGAAGAGGGCAGAGACGTGGTGGCATCAAGAGGAGGCGAGGGACCTGTGCTGGCCGCAGTAGTAATGGACCCCGGCGGGGTTGTATGAGGAGTAGTTGGTGCAGGGGAGGTTTGAAGACTAGTCGGTGCAGGAGCGCTGTCCTCCGTCGGCTTTGTCACAGGCAGGGTGGGGCCTCCACTAGCAGGGGGATACAATGTAGGGTTAGCAGAGGCAGTGAAAGGGGTACCCGTGCCAACTGCAGGCGTTGGAGATGAGCCGGACTCAGTGGGACTCCTCCCAGGTGTGGTGCTGCCAAGGACCGTCGTAGATGGTGTGGTCGTGCTTCCAGCAGGTGTAGGAGAGGGACTCGCTCCAGTAGAATGGGGCAAAAGTGTGGAGCCCTCAGTGGGAGGTGTTAGAGGTGAGGTGTCCGAAGTAAACCCTGTTCCAGGCAGGGTGGTTCCCCAAGGAGTTGTGAGAGGGCTGCTTTGGTCGGCAGCTGTCCACACAGGTGTTGTTGTGGTGCCTTGATCAGGTGTAGGAGAAGAACGAGGTGGAGTGGAAGAGGGGAAGGGCACGGTGGTGGCGACAGCAGGTGTTGCAGGCGTGCTAGCCCCGGAAGAAGTGCTTCCAGTTGGGGTGCCGGGGACGCCGGTGGGTAATGCGCTGCCGGTATCAGCAGAGGTTGAGCTAGGCACGGTGGTGCCCACAGCAGGCGTAGCTGGTGAACTGGCTTCAGTGGAAGTCAGCTGGGCCGTAGTGACATCAACTGGAGGTGTTTCCGGGGTGCTGGCCGCAGGCAGACCGGTCCCAGTCCCAGGTGGTGTGGTGTAAAGGAAGGTTGTTAACGGGGTGCTTCCTGCAGGTGATGTTGACATTGGTGTGGTGGTGGCTTCAACGGGGCCGGGAGATGAACTGGATTCAGGCGAAGAGGGCAGAGACGTAGTGGCATCAAGAGGAGGCGAGGGAGCTTTGCTGGTCACAGTGGAAGTGGACCCCAGCGGGGTAGTATGAGGAGTACTTGGTGTAGGGGAGGTTTGAACACTAGTCGGTGCAGGAGCGCTGTCCTCTGTGGGCTTTGTCACAGCCGGAGACGTGCTGCCACTAGCTGTAGGATCAAAAGTAGGTTTAGCAGAGGCGGTGAGAGGTGTATCTGTGCCAACTGCAGGTGTTGGAGCTGGGCCGGACTCGGTGGGACTGCTCCCAGGTGTGGTGCTGCCAAGGATGGTCGTTGATGGAGTGCGGTCTTCAACTTGGGTTGACGATGGTGTGGTTGAGCCTCCAGCAGTTGAAGGAGAGGGGCTGGCTTCAGTAGAAGGGGGCAAAAGCGTTGTGGCGTCAGCGGGAGGTGTTGGAGGAGAGCTGACCGAGGTAGACGCCGACCCAAGTGGGATGGTGGCAAAGAGGGTTGTTAACGGGGTGCTTCCTGCAGGCACTGTTGACATAGTTGTGGTGGTGGCTTCAACGGGGCTGGGTGATGAACTGGATTCAGGCGAAGAGGGCAGAAGGGTGGTGGCATCAAGAGGAGGCGAGGGAGCTGTGCTGGCCGCAGTAGAAATGGACCCCAGCGGGGTTGTATGAGGAGTAGTTGGTGCAGGGGAGGTTTGAAGACTAGTCGGTGTGGGAGCGCTGTCCTCTGTCGGCTTTGTCACAGGCAGGGTGGTGCCTCCACTAGCAGTAGGATACAATGTAGGGTTACCAGAGGCAGTGAAAGCGGTACCTGTGCCAAGTTGAGGCGTTGGGGATGAGCCGGACTCAGTGGGACTGCCCCCAGGTGTGGTGCTGCCAAGGACCGTCGTAGATGGTGTGGTCGTGCTTCCAGCAGGTGTAGGAGAGGGACTCGCTCCGGTAGAATGGGGCAAAAGTGTGGAGCCCTCTGTGGGAGGTGTTCGAGGCGAGGTGTGCGAAGTAAGCCCTGTCGCAGGAAGGGTGGAATCCCGGGGTGTTGTGAGAGGGCTGCTTTCGTCGGCAGCTGTCCACACAGGTGTTGTTGTGGTGCCTTGATCAGGTGTAGGAGAAGAACGAGGTGGAGTGGAAGAGGGGAAGGGCACGGTGGTGGCGACAGCAGGCGTTGCAGGCGTGCTAGCCCCGGAAGAAGTGCTTCCAGTTGGGGTGCCGGGGACGCCGGTGGGTAATGGGTTGCCGGTATCAGCAGAGGTTGATCTAGGCACGGTGGTGCCCACAGCAGGTGTAGCTGGGGGTGAACTGGCTTCAGTGGAAGTCAGCTGGGCCGTAGTGACAGCAACTGGAGGTGTTTCCGGGGTGCTGGCCTCAGGAAGACGGGTCCCATGTGGGGTGGTGTCAAGGAGGGTTGTTAATGGGGTGCTTCCTGCAGCTGATGTTGACATAGTTGTGGTGGTGGCTTCAACGGGGCTGGGTGATGAACTGGATTCAGGCGAAGAGGGCAGAGACGTGGTGGCATCAAGAGGAGGCGAGGGACCTGTGCTGGCCGCAGTAGTAATGGACCCCGGCGGGGTTGTATGAGGAGTAGTTGGTGCAGGGGAGGTTTGAAGACTAGGTGCAGGAGCGCTGTCCTCCATCGGCTTTGTCACAGGCAGGGTGGGGCCTCCACTAGCAGGGGGATACAATGTAGGGTTAGCAGAGGCAGTGAAAGGGGTACCCGTGCCAACTGCAGGCGTTGGAGATGAGCCGGACTCAGTGGGACTCCTCCCAGGTGTGGTGCTGCCAAGGACCGTCGTAGATGGTGTGGTCGTGCTTCCAGCAGGTGTAGGAGAGGGACTCGCTCCAGTAGAATGGGGCAAAAGTGTGGAGCCCTCAGTGGGAGGTGTTAGAGGTGAGGTGTCCGAAGTAAACCCTGTTCCAGGCAGGGTGGTTCCCCAAGGAGTTGTGAGAGGGCTGCTTTGGTCGGCAGCTGTCCACACAGGTGTTGTTGTGGTGCCTTGATCAGGTGTAGGAGAAGAACGAGGTGGAGTGGAAGAGGGGAAGGGCACGGTGGTGGCGACAGCAGGTGTTGCAGGCGTGCTAGCCCCGGAAGAAGTGCTTCCAGTTGGGGTGCCGGGGACGCCGGTGGGTAATGCGCTGCCGGTATCAGCAGAGGTTGAGCTAGGCACGGTGGTGCCCACAGCAGGCGTAGCTGGTGAACTGGCTTCAGTGGAAGTCAGCTGGGCCGTAGTGACATCAACTGGAGGTGTTTCCGGGGTGCTGGCCGCAGGCAGACCGGTCCCAGTCCCAGGTGGTGTGGTGTAAAGGAAGGTTGTTAACGGGGTGCTTCCTGCAGGTGATGTTGACATTGGTGTGGTGGTGGCTTCAACGGGGCCGGGAGATGAACTGGATTCAGGCGAAGAGGGCAGAGACGTAGTGGCATCAAGAGGAGGCGAGGGAGCTTTGCTGGTCACAGTGGAAGTGGACCCCAGCGGGGTAGTATGAGGAGTACTTGGTGTAGGGGAGGTTTGAACACTAGTCGGTGCAGGAGCGCTGTCCTCTGTGGGCTTTGTCACAGCCGGAGACGTGCTGCCACTAGCTGTAGGATCAAAAGTAGGTTTAGCAGAGGCGGTGAGAGGTGTATCTGTGCCAACTGCAGGTGTTGGAGCTGGGCCGGACTCGGTGGGACTGCTCCCAGGTGTGGTGCTGCCAAGGATGGTCGTTGATGGAGTGCGGTCTTCAACTTGGGTTGACGATGGTGTGGTTGAGCCTCCAGCAGTTGACGGAGAGGGGCTGGCTTCAGTAGAAGGGGGCAAAAGCGTTGTGGCGTCAGCGGGAGGTGTTGGAGGAGAGCTGACCGAGGTAGACGCCGACCCAAGTGGGATGGTGGCAAAGAGGGTTGTTAACGGGGTGCTTCCTGCAGGCACTGTTGACATAGTTGTGGTGGTGGCTTCAACGGGGCTGGGTGATGAACTGGATTCAGGCGAAGAGGGCAGAAGGGTGGTGGCATCAAGAGGAGGCGAGGGAGCTGTGCTGGCCGCAGTAGAAATGGACCCCAGCGGGGTTGTATGAGGAGTAGTTGGTGCAGGGGAGGTTTGAAGACTAGTCGGTGTGGGAGCGCTGTCCTCTGTCGGCTTTGTCACAGGCAGGGTGGTGCCTCCACTAGCAGTAGGATACAATGTAGGGTTACCAGAGGCAGTGAAAGCGGTACCTGTGCCAAGTTGAGGCGTTGGGGATGAGCCGGACTCAGTGGGACTGCCCCCAGGTGTGGTGCTGCCAAGGACCGTCGTAGATGGTGTGGTCGTGCTTCCAGCAGGTGTAGGAGAGGGACTCGCTCCGGTAGAATGGGGCAAAAGTGTGGAGCCCTCTGTGGGAGGTGTTCGAGGCGAGGTGTGCGAAGTAAGCCCTGTCGCAGGAAGGGTGGTATCCCGGGGTGTTGTGAGAGGGCTGCTTTCGTCGGCAGCTGTCCACACAGGTGTTGTTGTGGTGCCTTGATCAGGTGTAGGAGAAGAACGAGGTGGAGTGGAAGAGGGGAAGGGCACGGTGGTGGCGACAGCAGGCGTTGCAGGCGTGCTAGCCCCGGAAGAAGTGCTTCCAGTTGGGGTGCCGGGGACGCCGGTGGGTAATGGGTTGCCGGTATCAGCAGAGGTTGATCTAGGCACGGTGGTGCCCACAGCAGGTGTAGCTGGGGGTGAACTGGCTTCAGTGGAAGTCAGCTGGGCCGTAGTGACAGCAACTGGAGGTGTTTCCGGGGTGCTGGCCTCAGGAAGACGGGTCCCATGTGGGGTGGTGTCAAGGAGGGTTGTTAATGGGGTGCTTCCTGCAGCTGATGTTGACATAGTTGTGGTGGTGGCTTCAACGGGGCTGGGTGATGAACTGGATTCAGGCGAAGAGGGCAGAGACGTGGTGGCATCAAGAGGAGGCGAGGGACCTGTGCTGGCCGCAGTAGTAATGGACCCCGGCGGGGTTGTATGAGGAGTAGTTGGTGCAGGGGAGGTTTGAAGACTAGTCGGTGCAGGAGCGCTGTCCTCCGTCGGCTTTGTCACAGGCAGGGTGGGGCCTCCACTAGCAGGGGGATACAATGTAGGGTTAGCAGAGGCAGTGAAAGGGGTACCCGTGCCAACTGCAGGCGTTGGAGATGAGCCGGACTCAGTGGGACTCCTCCCAGGTGTGGTGCTGCCAAGGACCGTCGTAGATGGTGTGGTCGTGCTTCCAGCAGGTGTAGGAGAGGGACTCGCTCCAGTAGAATGGGGCAAAAGTGTGGAGCCCTCAGTGGGAGGTGTTAGAGGTGAGGTGTCCGAAGTAAACCCTGTTCCAGGCAGGGTGGTTCCCCAAGGAGTTGTGAGAGGGCTGCTTTGGTCGGCAGCTGTCCACACAGGTGTTGTTGTGGTGCCTTGATCAGGTGTAGGAGAAGAACGAGGTGGAGTGGAAGAGGGGAAGGGCACGGTGGTGGCGACAGCAGGTGTTGCAGGCGTGCTAGCCCCGGAAGAAGTGCTTCCAGTTGGGGTGCCGGGGACGCCGGTGGGTAATGCGCTGCCGGTATCAGCAGAGGTTGAGCTAGGCACGGTGGTGCCCACAGCAGGCGTAGCTGGTGAACTGGCTTCAGTGGAAGTCAGCTGGGCCGTAGTGACATCAACTGGAGGTGTTTCCGGGGTGCTGGCCGCAGGCAGACCGGTCCCAGTCCCAGGTGGTGTGGTGTAAAGGAAGGTTGTTAACGGGGTGCTTCCTGCAGGTGATGTTGACATTGGTGTGGTGGTGGCTTCAACGGGGCCGGGAGATGAACTGGATTCAGGCGAAGAGGGCAGAGACGTAGTGGCATCAAGAGGAGGCGAGGGAGCTTTGCTGGTCACAGTGGAAGTGGACCCCAGCGGGGTAGTATGAGGAGTACTTGGTGTAGGGGAGGTTTGAACACTAGTCGGTGCAGGAGCGCTGTCCTCTGTGGGCTTTGTCACAGCCGGAGACGTGCTGCCACTAGCTGTAGGATCAAAAGTAGGTTTAGCAGAGGCGGTGAGAGGTGTATCTGTGCCAACTGCAGGTGTTGGAGCTGGGCCGGACTCGGTGGGACTGCTCCCAGGTGTGGTGCTGCCAAGGATGGTCGTTGATGGAGTGCGGTCTTCAACTTGGGTTGACGATGGTGTGGTTGAGCCTCCAGCAGTTGAAGGAGAGGGGCTGGCTTCAGTAGAAGGGGGCAAAAGCGTTGTGGCGTCAGCGGGAGGTGTTGGAGGAGAGCTGACCGAGGTAGACGCCGACCCAAGTGGGATGGTGGCAAAGAGGGTTGTTAACGGGGTGCTTCCTGCAGGCACTGTTGACATAGTTGTGGTGGTGGCTTCAACGGGGCTGGGTGATGAACTGGATTCAGGCGAAGAGGGCAGAAGGGTGGTGGCATCAAGAGGAGGCGAGGGAGCTGTGCTGGCCGCAGTAGAAATGGACCCCAGCGGGGTTGTATGAGGAGTAGTTGGTGCAGGGGAGGTTTGAAGACTAGTCGGTGTGGGAGCGCTGTCCTCTGTCGGCTTTGTCACAGGCAGGGTGGTGCCTCCACTAGCAGTAGGATACAATGTAGGGTTACCAGAGGCAGTGAAAGCGGTACCTGTGCCAAGTTGAGGCGTTGGGGATGAGCCGGACTCAGTGGGACTGCCCCCAGGTGTGGTGCTGCCAAGGACCGTCGTAGATGGTGTGGTCGTGCTTCCAGCAGGTGTAGGAGAGGGACTCGCTCCGGTAGAATGGGGCAAAAGTGTGGAGCCCTCTGTGGGAGGTGTTCGAGGCGAGGTGTGCGAAGTAAGCCCTGTCGCAGGAAGGGTGGTATCCCGGGGTGTTGTGAGAGGGCTGCTTTCGTCGGCAGCTGTCCACACAGGTGTTGTTGTGGTGCCTTGATCAGGTGTAGGAGAAGAACGAGGTGGAGTGGAAGAGGGGAAGGGCACGGTGGTGGCGACAGCAGGCGTTGCAGGCGTGCTAGCCCCGGAAGAAGTGCTTCCAGTTGGGGTGCCGGGGACGCCGGTGGGTAATGGGTTGCCGGTATCAGCAGAGGTTGATCTAGGCACGGTGGTGCCCACAGCAGGTGTAGCTGGGGGTGAACTGGCTTCAGTGGAAGTCAGCTGGGCCGTAGTGACAGCAACTGGAGGTGTTTCCGGGGTGCTGGCCTCAGGAAGACGGGTCCCATGTGGGGTGGTGTCAAGGAGGGTTGTTAATGGGGTGCTTCCTGCAGCTGATGTTGACATAGTTGTGGTGGTGGCTTCAACGGGGCTGGGTGATGAACTGGATTCAGGCGAAGAGGGCAGAGACGTGGTGGCATCAAGAGGAGGCGAGGGACCTGTGCTGGCCGCAGTAGTAATGGACCCCGGCGGGGTTGTATGAGGAGTAGTTGGTGCAGGGGAGGTTTGAAGACTAGTCGGTGCAGGAGCGCTGTCCTCCGTCGGCTTTGTCACAGGCAGGGTGGGGCCTCCACTAGCAGGGGGATACAATGTAGGGTTAGCAGAGGCAGTGAAAGGGGTACCCGTGCCAACTGCAGGCGTTGGAGATGAGCCGGACTCAGTGGGACTCCTCCCAGGTGTGGTGCTGCCAAGGACCGTCGTAGATGGTGTGGTCGTGCTTCCAGCAGGTGTAGGAGAGGGACTCGCTCCAGTAGAATGGGGCAAAAGTGTGGAGCCCTCAGTGGGAGGTGTTAGAGGTGAGGTGTCCGAAGTAAACCCTGTTCCAGGCAGGGTGGTTCCCCAAGGAGTTGTGAGAGGGCTGCTTTGGTCGGCAGCTGTCCACACAGGTGTTGTTGTGGTGCCTTGATCAGGTGTAGGAGAAGAACGAGGTGGAGTGGAAGAGGGGAAGGGCACGGTGGTGGCGACAGCAGGTGTTGCAGGCGTGCTAGCCCCGGAAGAAGTGCTTCCAGTTGGGGTGCCGGGGACGCCGGTGGGTAATGCGCTGCCGGTATCAGCAGAGGTTGAGCTAGGCACGGTGGTGCCCACAGCAGGCGTAGCTGGTGAACTGGCTTCAGTGGAAGTCAGCTGGGCCGTAGTGACATCAACTGGAGGTGTTTCCGGGGTGCTGGCCGCAGGCAGACCGGTCCCAGTCCCAGGTGGTGTGGTGTAAAGGAAGGTTGTTAACGGGGTGCTTCCTGCAGGTGATGTTGACATTGGTGTGGTGGTGGCTTCAACGGGGCCGGGAGATGAACTGGATTCAGGCAAAGAGGGCAGAGACGTAGTGGCATCAAGAGGAGGCGAGGGAGCTTTGCTGGTCACAGTGGAAGTGGACCCCAGCGGGGTAGTATGAGGAGTACTTGGTGTAGGGGAGGTTTGAACACTAGTCGGTGCAGGAGCGCTGTCCTCTGTGGGCTTTGTCACAGCCGGAGACGTGCTGCCACTAGCTGTAGGATCAAAAGTAGGTTTAGCAGAGGCGGTGAGAGGTGTATCTGTGCCAACTGCAGGTGTTGGAGCTGGGCCGGACTCGGTGGGACTGCTCCCAGGTGTGGTGCTGCCAAGGATGGTCGTTGATGGAGTGCGGTCTTCAACTTGGGTTGACGATGGTGTGGTTGAGCCTCCAGCAGTTGACGGAGAGGGGCTGGCTTCAGTAGAAGGGGGCAAAAGCGTTGTGGCGTCAGCGGGAGGTGTTGGAGGAGAGCTGACCGAGGTAGACGCCGACCCAAGTGGGATGGTGGCAAAGAGGGTTGTTAACGGGGTGCTTCCTGCAGGCACTGTTGACATAGTTGTGGTGGTGGCTTCAACGGGGCTGGGTGATGAACTGGATTCAGGCGAAGAGGGCAGAAGGGTGGTGGCATCAAGAGGAGGCGAGGGAGCTGTGCTGGCCGCAGTAGAAATGGACCCCAGCGGGGTTGTATGAGGAGTAGTTGGTGCAGGGGAGGTTTGAAGACTAGTCGGTGTGGGAGCGCTGTCCTCTGTCGGCTTTGTCACAGGCAGGGTGGTGCCTCCACTAGCAGTAGGATACAATGTAGGGTTACCAGAGGCAGTGAAAGCGGTACCTGTGCCAAGTTGAGGCGTTGGGGATGAGCCGGACTCAGTGGGACTGCCCCCAGGTGTGGTGCTGCCAAGGACCGTCGTAGATGGTGTGGTCGTGCTTCCAGCAGGTGTAGGAGAGGGACTCGCTCCAGTAGAATGGGGCAAAAGTGTGGAGCCCTCTGTGGGAGGTGTTCGAGGCGAGGTGTGCGAAGTAAGCCCTGTCGCAGGAAGGGTGGTATCCCGGGGTGTTGTGAGAGGGCTGCTTTCGTCGGCAGCTGTCCACACAGGTGTTGTTGTGGTGCCTTGATCAGGTGTAGGAGAAGAACGAGGTGGAGTGGAAGAGGGGAAGGGCACGGTGGTGGCGACAGCAGGCGTTGCAGGCGTGCTAGCCCCGGAAGAAGTGCTTCCAGTTGGGGTGCCGGGGACGCCGGTGGGTAATGGGTTGCCGGTATCAGCAGAGGTTGATCTAGGCACGGTGGTGCCCACAGCAGGTGTAGCTGGGGGTGAACTGGCTTCAGTGGAAGTCAGCTGGGCCGTAGTGACAGCAACTGGAGGTGTTTCCGGGGTGCTGGCCTCAGGAAGACGGGTCCCATGTGGGGTGGTGTCAAGGAGGGTTGTTAATGGGGTGCTTCCTGCAGCTGATGTTGACATAGTTGTGGTGGTGGCTTCAACGGGGCTGGGTGATGAACTGGATTCAGGCGAAGAGGGCAGAGACGTGGTGGCATCAAGAGGAGGCGAGGGACCTGTGCTGGCCGCAGTAGTAATGGACCCCGGCGGGGTTGTATGAGGAGTAGTTGGTGCAGGGGAGGTTTGAAGACTAGTCGGTGCAGGAGCGCTGTCCTCCGTCGGCTTTGTCACAGGCAGGGTGGGGCCTCCACTAGCAGGGGGATACAATGTAGGGTTAGCAGAGGCAGTGAAAGGGGTACCCGTGCCAACTGCAGGCGTTGGAGATGAGCCGGACTCAGTGGGACTCCTCCCAGGTGTGGTGCTGCCAAGGACCGTCGTAGATGGTGTGGTCGTGCTTCCAGCAGGTGTAGGAGAGGGACTCGCTCCAGTAGAATGGGGCAAAAGTGTGGAGCCCTCAGTGGGAGGTGTTAGAGGTGAGGTGTCCGAAGTAAACCCTGTTCCAGGCAGGGTGGTTCCCCAAGGAGTTGTGAGAGGGCTGCTTTGGTCGGCAGCTGTCCACACAGGTGTTGTTGTGGTGCCTTGATCAGGTGTAGGAGAAGAACGAGGTGGAGTGGAAGAGGGGAAGGGCACGGTGGTGGCGACAGCAGGTGTTGCAGGCGTGCTAGCCCCGGAAGAAGTGCTTCCAGTTGGGGTGCCGGGGACGCCGGTGGGTAATGCGCTGCCGGTATCAGCAGAGGTTGAGCTAGGCACGGTGGTGCCCACAGCAGGCGTAGCTGGTGAACTGGCTTCAGTGGAAGTCAGCTGGGCCGTAGTGACATCAACTGGAGGTGTTTCCGGGGTGCTGGCCGCAGGCAGACCGGTCCCAGTCCCAGGTGGTGTGGTGTAAAGGAAGGTTGTTAACGGGGTGCTTCCTGCAGGTGATGTTGACATTGGTGTGGTGGTGGCTTCAACGGGGCCGGGAGATGAACTGGATTCAGGCGAAGAGGGCAGAGACGTAGTGGCATCAAGAGGAGGCGAGGGAGCTTTGCTGGTCACAGTGGAAGTGGACCCCAGCGGGGTAGTATGAGGAGTACTTGGTGTAGGGGAGGTTTGAACACTAGTCGGTGCAGGAGCGCTGTCCTCTGTGGGCTTTGTCACAGCCGGAGACGTGCTGCCACTAGCTGTAGGATCAAAAGTAGGTTTAGCAGAGGCGGTGAGAGGTGTATCTGTGCCAACTGCAGGTGTTGGAGCTGGGCCGGACTCGGTGGGACTGCTCCCAGGTGTGGTGCTGCCAAGGATGGTCGTTGATGGAGTGCGGTCTTCAACTTGGGTTGACGATGGTGTGGTTGAGCCTCCAGCAGTTGACGGAGAGGGGCTGGCTTCAGTAGAAGGGGGCAAAAGCGTTGTGGCGTCAGCGGGAGGTGTTGGAGGAGAGCTGACCGAGGTAGACGCCGACCCAAGTGGGATGGTGGCAAAGAGGGTTGTTAACGGGGTGCTTCCTGCAGGCACTGTTGACATAGTTGTGGTGGTGGCTTCAACGGGGCTGGGTGATGAACTGGATTCAGGCGAAGAGGGCAGAAGGGTGGTGGCATCAAGAGGAGGCGAGGGAGCTGTGCTGGCCGCAGTAGAAATGGACCCCAGCGGGGTTGTATGAGGAGTAGTTGGTGCAGGGGAGGTTTGAAGACTAGTCGGTGTGGGAGCGCTGTCCTCTGTCGGCTTTGTCACAGGCAGGGTGGTGCCTCCACTAGCAGTAGGATACAATGTAGGGTTACCAGAGGCAGTGAAAGCGGTACCTGTGCCAAGTTGAGGCGTTGGGGATGAGCCGGACTCAGTGGGACTGCCCCCAGGTGTGGTACTGCCAAGGACCGTCGTAGATGGTGTGGTCGTGCTTCCAGCAGGTGTAGGAGAGGGACTCGCTCCAGTAGAATGGGGCAAAAGTGTGGAGCCCTCTGTGGGAGGTGTTCGAGGCGAGGTGTGCGAAGTAAGTCCTGTCGCAGGAAGGGTGGTATCCCGGGGTGTTGTGAGAGGGCTGCTTTCGTCGGCAGCTGTCCACACAGGTGTTGTTGTGGTGCCTTGATCAGGTGTAGGAGAAGAACGAGGTGGAGTGGAAGAGGGGAAGGGCACGGTGGTGGCGACAGCAGGCGTTGCAGGCGTGCTAGCCCCGGAAGAAGTGCTTCCAGTTGGGGTGCCGGGGACGCCGGTGGGTAATGGGTTGCCGGTATCAGCAGAGGTTGATCTAGGCACGGTGGTGCCCACAGCAGGTGTAGCTGGGGGTGAACTGGCTTCATTGGAAGTCAGCTGGGCCGTAGTGACAGCAACTGGAGGTGTTTCCGGGGTGCTGGCCTCAGGAAGACGGGTCCCATGTGGGGTGGTGTCAAGGAGGGTTGTTAATGGGGTGCTTCCTGCAGCTGATGTTGACATAGTTGTGGTGGTGGCTTCAACGGGGCTGGGTGATGAACTGGATTCAGGCGAAGAGGGCAGAGACGTGGTGGCATCAAGAGGAGGCGAGGGACCTGTGCTGGCCGCAGTAGTAATGGACCCCGGCGGGGTTGTATGAGGAGTAGTTGGTGCAGGGGAGGCTTGAAGACTAGTCGGTGCAGGAGCGCTGTCCTCCGTCGGCTTTGTCACAGGCAGGGTGGGGCCTCCACTAGCAGGGGGATACAATGTAGGGTTAGCAGAGGCAGTGAAAGGGGTACCCGTGCCAACTGCAGGCGTTGGAGATGAGCCGGACTCAGTGGGACTCCTCCCAGGTGTGGTGCTGCCAAGGACCGTCGTAGATGGTGTGGTCGTGCTTCCAGCAGGTGTAGGAGAGGGACTCGCTCCAGTAGAATGGGGCAAAAGTGTGGAGCCCTCTGTGGGAGGTGTTCGAGGCGAGGTGTGCGAAGTAAGCCCTGTCGCAGGAAGGGTGGTATCCCGGGGTGTTGTGAGAGGGCTGCTTTCGTCGGCAGCTGTCCACACAGGTGTTGTTGTGGTGCCTTGATCAGGTGTAGGAGAAGAACGAGGTGGAGTGGAAGAGGGGAAGGGCACGGTGGTGGCGACAGCAGGCGTTGCAGGCGTGCTAGCCCCGGAAGAAGTGCTTCCAGTTGGGGTGCCGGTGACGCCGGTGGGTAATGGGTTGCCGGTATCAGCAGAGGTTGATCTAGGCACGGTGGTGCCCAAAGCAGGTGTAGCTGGAGGTGAACTGGCTTCAGTGGAAGTCAGCTGGGCCGTAGTGACAGCAACTGGAGGTGTTTCCCGGGTGCTGGCCTCAGGAAGACGGGTCCCATGTGGGGTGGTGTCAAGGAGGGTTGTTAATGGGGTGCTTCCTGCAGCTGATGTTGACATAGTTGTGGTGGTGGCTTCAACGGGGCTGGGTGATGAACTGGATTCAGGCGAAGAGGGCAGAGACGTGGTGGCATCAAGAGGAGGCGAGGGACCTGTGCTGGCCGCAGTAGTAATGGACCCCGGCGGGGTTGTATGAGGAGTAGTTGGTGCAGGGGAGGTTTGAAGACTAGTCGGTGCAGGAGCGCTGTCCTCCGTCGGCTTTGTCACAGGCAGGGTGGGGCCTCCACTAGCAGGGGGATACAATGTAGGGTTAGCAGAGGCAGTGAAAGGGGTACCCGTGCCAACTGCAGGCGTTGGAGATGAGCCGGACTCAGTGGGACTCCTCCCAGGTGTGGTGCTGCCAAGGACCGTCGTAGATGGTGTGGTCGTGCTTCCAGCAGGTGTAGGAGAGGGACTCGCTCCAGTAGAATGGGGCAAAAGTGTGGAGCCCTCAGTGGGAGGTGTTAGAGGTGAGGTGTCCGAAGTAAACCCTGTTCCAGGCAGGGTGGTTCCCCAAGGAGCTGTGAGAGGGCTGCTTTGGTCGGCAGCTGTCCACACAGGTGTTGTTGTGGTGCCTTGATCAGGTGTAGAAGAACGAGGTGGAGTGGAAGAGGGGAAGGGCACGGTGGTGGCGACAGCAGGTGTTGCAGGCGTGCTAGCCCCGGAAGAAGTGCTTCCAGTTGGGGTGCCGGGGACGCCGGTGGGTAATGCGCTGCCAGTATCAGCAGAGGTTGAGCTAGGCACGGTGGTGCCCACAGCAGGCGTAGCTGGTGAACTGGCTTCAGTGGAAGTCAGCTGGGCCGTAGTGACATCAACTGGAGGTGTTTCCGGGGTGCTGGCCGCAGGCAGACCGGTCCCAGTCCCAGGTGGTGTGGTGTAAAGGAAGGTTGTTAACGGGGTGCTTCCTGCAGGTGATGTTGACATTGGTGTGGTGGTGGCTTCAACGGGGCCGGGAGATGAACTGGATTCAGGCGAAGAGGGCAGAGACGTAGTGGCTTCAAGCGGAGGCGAGGGAGCTTTGCTGGTCACAGTGGAAGTGGACCCCAGCGGGGTAGTATGAGGAGTACTTGGTGTAGGAGAGGTTTGAACACTAGTCGGTGCAGGAGCGCTGTCCTCTGTGGGCTTTGTCACAGCCGGAGACGTGCTGCCACTAGCTGTAGGATCAAAAGTAGGTTTAGCAGAGGCGGTGAGAGGTGTATCTGTGCCAACTGCAGGTGTTGGAGCTGGGCCGGACTCGGTGGGACTGCTCCCAGGTGTGGTGCTGCCAAGGATGGTCGTTGATGGAGTGCGGTCTTCAACTTGGGTTGACGATGGTGTGGTTGAGCCTCCAGCAGTTGAAGGAGAGGGGCTGGCTTCAGTAGAAGGGGGCAAAAGCGTTGTGGCGTCAGCGGGAGGTGTTGGAGGAGAGCTGACCGAGGTAGACGCCGACCCAAGTGGGATGGTGGCAAAGAGGGTTGTTAACGGGGTGCTTCCTGCAGGCACTGTTGACATAGTTGTGGTGGTGGCTTCAACGGGGCTGGGTGATGAACTGGATTCAGGCGAAGAGGGCAGAAGGGTGGTGGCATCAAGAGGAGGCAAATGAGCTATGCTGGCTGCCGTAGGATTGGACCCCAGCGGGGTAGTATGAGGAGTAGTTGGTCTAGGGGAGGTTTGAAGACTAGTCGGTGTGGGAATGCTGTCCTCTGTCGGCTTTGTCACAGCCAGAGTGGTGCTGCCACTAGGTGTAGGATAAAATGTAGGGTTAGCACTGGCGGTGCGAGTGGTACCTGTGCCAATTGCAGGCGTTGAAGCTGAGTCGGACTCAGTGGGACTGCTCCCAGTTGTCATGCTGCCAAGGATGGCCGTTGATGGAGTGGTGTCTTCCACTGGATTTGGTAACGGTTTGCTTGAGCCTCCAGCAGCATTAGGAGAGAGGCTGGCCTCTGTAGAAGGGGGCAAAAGTGTGGTGGGATCAGCAGGAGG
The DNA here is from genome assembly GCF_027406575.1 of Nycticebus coucang. Taxonomy (NCBI): domain Eukaryota; kingdom Metazoa; phylum Chordata; class Mammalia; order Primates; family Lorisidae; genus Nycticebus; species Nycticebus coucang. Next base: position 71,209,155 of record NC_069791.1, on the reverse strand, counting down.
TCTTGGAGGATAGCTCACCGAGGTAGGAACTAACGCAAGTGGGGTGGTGGCAAGTAGGGTTGTTAACGGGGTGCTTCTTGCAGGCAGTATTGACGTAGTTGTGGTGTTGGCTTCAAAGGGGCTGGGAGATGAATTGGATTCAGATGATGAGTTCAGATGCACGGTGGCATGAAGAGAAGGCGAGGGAACTATGTTGTCTGTAGTAGAACTGGTCCTCATTGGGATGGTGTGAAGCATAGTTGGTCCAGGGCTAGTTTGAAGACTCGTTGGCGCAAGAGCGTTGTCCTCTGTCGGCTTTATCACAGGCAGGGTGGTGCTTCCACTAGCTGTAGGATAAAAAGTAGGTTTAGCAGAGGCAGTGAAAGGTGTATCTGTACCAACAGGGGTTGTTAGTGCTGTGCCAGACTCAGTGGGACTGCTCCCAGGTGAGGTGCTACCAAGGATGGTGTTTGATGATGTGGCCATGCTTCCAGCAGGTGTAGGAGAGGGGCTGGCTTCAGTAGAAGGGGAAAAAAGTGTGGTGGCATCTGCTGGAGGTATTAGAGGTGAGCTGGCCGAGGTAGGCTCTGTCCCAGGTAGGGTGGTATCCCAAGGAGTTGTGAGAGGGCTGCTTTTGTCGGTAGCTGTCCACACAGGTGTTGGGGTGGTGCCTTGGTCAGGTGTAGGAGAAGACCTAGGTGGAGTGGAAGAGGGGAAGGGCATGGTATTGACAGGAGGTGTCGTAGTTGTGCTGGCCCTGAAAGAAGTGCTTCCAGTTTGGGTGGGAGGGATGCTGATACTGTCTGTGTTCAATTGTGAAAGTGCTCCTGAGTCTGTCATGGTAACACTAGCAGTGCTGGTGTCATTGGCTCTTGCTGGTGGCACAGCAGAATTTGTCTGGCTGTGATATTATTGGGATCTGTTAAAGACACATCTTGTTAGGCATTTTCCCACAGTTTTCCCTGTCGTATATGGTGTTGCACTTGGGCTTTTTACTGAAATCATGTTAGAGTAGTGATGCTATCACCGTCCCTTGTCAGAGCTGGTTGAATGTGTGCTCTGAAGTGCATGTGTGGAACTTCCTGCTCTCCCTTCTTGGCTTTTAGGAAGTGACCTTTCCTGCACCCCCTCCCACATTTCCTGGCTGGGTCCTTCCAGCTTTGGATTATCATTCTGGCCCCAGATCCCAGGCTGTCACAGTCTCTATATAGTGGCTTCACCTGTCTGTTAGGGTTGCTCTTTCCTTTTGTGACGGGCCCCGTTGTCACATCTCTGGGTATATCTCCTCACCTGCCTCATAGGTCTGGGCCAGCTTCCAGCACTGAGGGTCCCTAAGGTTCTCTGGGATGATGCACCCTCCTCCGTCCCACACTGCCCTGTTCTCGCTGAGGTCTGAAAGAGAGAAAGGGTAGTTGGTTATTCTCATGGGGCCACAATCCTTCTTGCCACTTGGATTCCTTCATTCTGTCCAGTCATCTGAGTTTGCACCGGTGTGCTTGTGTCACAATTAGACATCAGGCATCAGGACTTTGAAGTGAACAACGAAGATGGGGTTGGGGATAGGGATAGGAGCAGGCCTAATCATGTCAGATTGTGCCAATATAGGAAAGGATCTGTAGCCCCACTCTGGAGTCAGCTTTCAGGAAAGTAGATATTTACATGTGACTTAGTCCTCTGCCGCGGAATGTGGGCACTGTGGATGCTACTTCCAGGCCTGGCTTAAAACAGTTCTCTAATGGTGCCAATTTTTCTTCCTTTCCACCAGGTGGAGGCCAATGGTGAGGAGGTGAGGGGTAGGGCGAAGACTCAGGATGAAGCAATGTAGGCCCTAAAGCTCCACATGAAGGCTCCTTGCTGATCCAGAACACTTGCCTTGCATTGTTGTATGAGCAAGAATTAAAAAAATATTCATTGTGGTTGAACAATTACACGGTTTGAACATATTTGTGACAGCAGACACAGAAACATCCTACCTAATACAGTGAGGAGCTTAATATAGTCCTAGGAATATATAGGATTACTCTAATCATCCTTAAGAAATTCAAACCCATACTATTAACACTTTTGTATTAAATAGTGTCTTCGCATTTGGAATTTAATATGTTTCTAATGTTCAATTTGATATATTTTTAATGAACTATTAGAATAACATGCTGATCCACTCGTGGATTGATGGGCACTTGGGTTTCTTCCATGACTTAGCAATTATGAATAGGGCTGCAATAAAGATTCTGGTACAAATATCTTTGTTATGATGTGGTTTTTGGTCTTCTGGGTATATGCCCAGCAGAGGAATTACAGGATTGAATGGCAGATCTATTTTTAGATCTCTAAGTGTTCTCCATATATCTTTCCAAAAGGAATGTATTAGTTTGCATTCCCACCAGGAGTGCAAAATGTACACCATGGAATACTATGCAGCCTTGAAGAAAGATGGAGACTTTACCTCTTTCATGTTTACATGGATGGAGCTGGAACATATTCTTCTCAGTAAAGTGTCTCAAGAATGGAAGAAAAAATATCCAATGTATTCACCCCTACTATGAAACTAACTTAGGACCTTCACATGAAAGATATAACCAAGTTACAACCTAAGAACAGGGGGAAGGGGGAAAGCGTGGGGAGGGAGGGGGGAGGTGGGTAGAGGGAGGGGGATTGAAAGGAACACACTTGTGGTGCATCTTACAAGGGTACATGTAAGCCTTGGCAAATGTGGAATGTAAATGTCCTTGGCAAAGTAACTAGGAAAATGCCAGGAGGGCTATGTCAAACTAATGAGATGAAAATGTGTCAAATATTCTATGAAACAAGTGTATGGTGCCCCATGATCATATTGATGTACACAGCTATGATTTAATAAAAAAAAAAAAAAAAAGAACATGCTGATGTTGTGGCTGCAGTTTAAAAATGAGTGAGTGAGTGATTTAGGCTTGTGATTTTACATTAAAATCTTGCTAAAATTGTAAGCAGTGTTAAAACGTTTGAGAGAACTTAAGAATCCCCACCACACTTATACATCTAATTTATTAGAAATTTAATTGGCCTAATATGTGAAATAGAGTAATCACTAAGCAAAGGCCCTCCTGAAAGTAAATATTGCACTTCTGTTTCTGACCAAGATGGCATAACGGGGATTGGATGTGTCCTTCTACCTGAAAAAATGCAACCATCCATAACCATATGACCACACAAAAGATATTAAACAGTGATTTTCTATATGCTGGACACCAAACATGAAAGGACAATGATTCCTGAGAGATGCTAAACTAATGCAGAGACCCCTACATTTATCAGCTTATTGGTTTGAGAAAAAAGTTTCCCAGCACCCACTGAAGTGGAGTCCAGCAGAATCCCTTGAGTTGAGGAGTTGCCCATGATAGTCTTGGGAGACTCAACTCAAGTTCATGAGACGAGTTACTGGAGAGAGAGCTGTGCAGAGATCCTCAGAGATCGCCCAGAAAGACACTGTTGGAAAAAAACTAGAAGGAACGGGGCTGGTTCTCACAAAAGGCAAGGAACAATGCTCTTCCCACCAGCCAAACTGACAAAACTCAAGTCACAGAGTATCAGGTATTCAGGTAGCCTGTGCTTCTATAATGGGGAATACAGCCTTAAACTGAGCATTTCTCTGGACCCATCTAAAGAAATCGTAACAGTGAGACTTGAATGGACCACGCTGAGACAGGTAACGGGCAGGCACTGCTGCAGGCATTGCTTAACGGTTCAGGCAATGCCTGAGTCAGAAAGTCTCAGAACAAAGTTTCAGGCTACCCTGATGGAGGCAGGACAAATCCCAACCAGTTAGAGACAAGACGGTGAAGAAATTGACCACCTTATGACCTTACAGCTTTATTATACCCTCATTACCATAAAAGTTTCTAAGGGATGGAGAACCTCCCACTGCCATCAAGCAGCTGACACCGCGACACTTCCTGTTTGATGATATTTAGTCAAAATGAGGGCACCACCCCAATTCCACGAATTTACCTCCCCTTTCTAAGCATTTAGAAATAACATGAGTATTCCTCTCTTTGCCTATAATTAAGGTATAGCTTAGATAGATAAACTAAAGGAAACATGGGACTGGTTCTCCTCCACAGGGAGAACTAGCCTCTACTATGTCTGTAGAGTAGATTTTCTATATAGTAGGACCTCTGTAAGTTGACCACCCAAGGGCCTGTAAGAAGCTGGTCAATATATGGAGGTGGCCAACATAAGGAACTAGGTCTACTGTACTGATATGTACATGTGGTGGTACATGTCTGGTCTATGAAAATTAGGTCAACTTAAGGAGGCGGTCAGCTATGGAAGTTCTACTGTACTTTCTAAATAAAACTTGCTTTCACTTTATACCTTCACCATACTCATGAATTCTTTCTTGTGCTAACCCAAAGATCCACTTGGACTTCAAGTGATTCCAGAATTGAGAATCACTTTCCTATGTCAAAACTATTTCTAAGTAACTTAGCTGCATTCCCAAAACAAGTCTCAAGATTTAAAAGAATACAAAAATTCCTAATATACATTAAGATAAAATTCACAATGCTGTCATTAATCACTATTAAAGAGTGAATAAAGAGTCAAGAAAACATGACCATAATGAGGAAAATAGTCAATCTATTACAACCTTCCCATGACTGACATAGATGTAAGAATTCTCAGAGAAAGACATTAATTTGCTTCTTTGTTTGTTGAGACAAGAGTCTCACTCTGTCATGCTGGGTAGAGTGCTGGAGCATCAGCCTAGCTCACAGCAACCTCAAACATCTGGTCTCAAGTCATCCTCCTGTCTCAGCCTCCTGAGTAGCTGGGGCTACAGGCGTCCACCACACCCCTGGTTAATTTTTTTATCTTTAGTAGAGATGAGAGTCTCTCTCTTGCTCTGGTTGGTCTCAAACTCTTGGCTTCAAGGGATTCCCCTGCCTTGGCCTCCCAGAGTGCTAGGATTACAGACATAAGCCACCTGCCCAACCATACGTGTAACAATTAAGTAGAGACATGGAAAATATGGAGGGAAAAACCCAAACAGAACTTTGAGAGATAAAAGTACACCAGATGAGATTAAGGACAGATAAGACACTGACAAAAAAAACAACAACAATTATTTTCAGGCGCAGCAATACAAACTATCCAAATTAAAGTACACATAGAGAAAACAAATCTAAACACTTGTAAAAAGATTCCAAATAAGCTTCAGAACAACTTTGAGCAGCCTATATGCAGGTAATTAGAGTTCCTAAAGGCAGAGAGAAAGGAGGAAATATATCAAGATGCAAAAACTCAGGCCAGGCGGCGCCTGTGGCTCAGTGAGTAGGGTGCCGGCCCCATATGCTGAGGGTGGTGGGTTCAAACCCAGCCCCAGCCAAATTGCAACAAAAAAATAGCCAGGCGTTGTGGTGGGCGCCTGTAGTCCCAGCTGCTCGGGAGGCTGAGGCAAGAGAATCGCGTAAGCCCAAGAGTTAGAGGTTGCTGTGAGCCGTGTGACGCCACGGCACTCTACCCGAGGGCAGTACAGTGAGACTCCGTCTCTACAAAAAAAAAAAAAAAACTCAGGCCAGGCGTGGTGGCTCACGCCTGTAATCCTAGCATTCTGGGAGCCTAGGTGGGTGGATTGCCTGAGCTCACAGATTTGAGACCAGGCTAAGCCGGAACGAGACCTCATCTCTAAAAATAGCCAGGCGTGGTGGCAGACCTCTGTAGTTCCAGCTACTTGGGAGGCTGAGGCAAGAGGATCACTTGAGCCCAAGAGTTTGAGGTTGCTGTGAGCTATGATGCCACAGGCACTCTACCAAGGGCGACAGCTTTAGACTCTGTCTCAAAAAAAAAAAAAAAAGATGCAAACACTCTAAACATAATTTTAGAAAATTAAATTGAACAACATATTAAAAGGCTAATACATTACAACCAAGTGAGGTTTATTCTAGGAATACACTGTTGGTTTCACATTTAGAAATCAATCAATGATAGTCACCATATTAACAAACTAACAAAAAAAAAAAAACCATAGGATCATCTCAATCAACACATGTAAAAACACTTGAAAAAAAAAAATTCCTGATCAAATATCAATCCCGGGTGAAAAATCTCAATGAAGTAGGAACACAAGGGAACTTCTTTAATCCAGTGAAGAGCATCTATTAAAACACTAAGCTGACAGTAGTTAGCCTTGAATAACTAAAAATAGCCCCCCAAGATCAGGAGCAAGAGAGGGATATCTGCTGTCACCAATTCTGTTCAATATTACACTGCAGGTTCTAGCTAGTGCACCTCTTTATTCTAAAAAGAAATAGGGGTGGCGCCTATGGCTCAGTGAGTAGGGCGCCGGCCCCATATACCAAGGGTGGTGGGTTTGAACCCAGCCCTGTCCAAACTGCAACAACAACAACAAATAAATAAAAGTCTTTACTTAAAAAAAAATAAAAAGAAATAGAGGAGAAGGGAGTGGAAGAATGGAGATGGAGAAAAAGAAGGGAAGAGGGGAAAAAGTATGAGGGCTTCTACATGCCAAGCAATGCCAAATTCCCCGCAAACCACCAGCAGCTGATGAGAAGTACGGACCAGACTTACCCTCACAGTTTTCAGAAGGAACCAATCCTGCCAAAACCTTGATCTCGGACTTCCAGATGCCAGAACATTTCTATTGTTTGAGCCACCCAGTTTGTGGTACTTTGTCTTGGCAGCCTAGGCAACTAACACAGCCCCCTTCAACTTAGACTAACCTCAAAACTAATGGCACGGCCTGTGGGACCTCTGCCTTCCTGATCCCTACTCAGTAACTACCCTAAATCCACAGGAAATGATGTAAATTAGTAGATTTTTAATTATCTTTCAATAATGAAAAGATAAAATATAAATACTAGCATATATTTATTTATTTATTTATTGTTGGGGATTCATTGAGGATACAAGAAACCAGGTGACACTAATTGCATTTGTTAGGCAAAGTCCCTCTTACAATCGTGTCTTGCCCCCAAAAGGTGTGGCACATACCAAGACCTCACCCCCCGCCCTCCTTCTCTCTCTCTGCTCTTCCTTTAGCAGTTATATTTTTAAGTTTCAAAAATAATCAAACCCCAAATAATCCTAAGAGCAGATAAGGTTACTTTAAAAACAAAACAAAAACTTAGTTAAATCATCTAGGATGTACAAAAGATGGAAGAAACATGAGCTGGTAGTTGGAAGTATTTGTTTTCTATCAATTGGTTTCCAACAATACTTTGTTTAGAGCAAAGCATATAAAAAATTATGGAATCACTGAACATGTTTTAGAAATGTCAAAATATATACTATTCTCTCAGTTTGGGCATTTTTCAAAGTAAAAAGTTGAAAAAAGTATGATTAAAGAACTGTAAAAATAAAAACAGTAGACTAAAGCCCCCCAATCAATCCCCCATTCTGAAAAATTGACAAAAATACATAAAGAAATATCAAAGTTCCCAAACGTCCCCTCCCACCTGGCATACCAATTGCAGCAGATGAGAAAGCTGTGACTGGCAATGTATATTTTTAATAAATTTTTAAAAATTGATTTTAAAAATCTGATTTGTTTTCAATCAATTGCCTAGATACCAGACCTTCTTGTCCTTGTCTTTGGAAATTCTTAAGAATCTTGGAACAAAGGGCCTTTCATGTTTATTTTGTACTGGGCCCTACAAATTAGGTAACCAGTCCAGCCTAGACCTAGAAGAGAGGTCTTGGGCCAGTCATCTCAGCACTATGATTTGCCTAAAGTCACCTAATTTGTGAGGTGCTGGTGGCCAGGGTCAGCCACCTAGGCCAGAGGAGGAGAAGGAAAAACATGTGACTAAGAAGGCCACATGGCTCCCACAGCCTATTGTCCTTGTGGCAAAGATGGAACCAGCCCATCCCTTCCTGGTCTGGGCCTGGCTCCTCAGGTAAACCAGGGCAAATGTAGAAGTCCAAGGGTTCACAGTCAGCATCTTCACTCCACCCTCCCCAGCAAGCTCTTGACCCCACTGACAACCAAGAGGTGGGAAGAGGGTGTAGTGAGAAGGAAGCTCTGGGCTTTGCAGGGCTGGGGTGGGGCTGAGGAATTGATGGAACCAGATCTGGGACACTGTTGAGGCCACCATTTGTGACAAGCAATCAGTTCCATGATCTCCACCGTATGAGCACATCTCTAATTGTTTTTACGTTGGCCCTGTTCTTCTTCTTCTTCTTCTTCTTTTTTTCTCTCCCCTTGCATTTGACAAACTATAGAGAAATAGATTATTCATGTTGAGGCCAAAAGAGTTCATCTGGATTGCAGGAGGGCAGGGCTGTGGATTGAGTAGGGGTCAGGGGAACAAGCAGTGGCTTCCTCACTGGAGGGCATTGGGAGTTGGGGGACAGAGTTGGCGGCAGGCACCACCGGGGTCACTCACCTCTTTTGCCCACCAGCTTCCTCCCTCACTCTTTTTTTCTGGCTAATAGCAATTATTATTTTTTTTTTTTGAGACAAAGTTTCACTCTGTCGCCCAGGTTAGAGTACCACGTCCTCAGCCTAGCCTACTGAAACCTCTAACTCCTGGGCTCAAAGGATCTTCTTGCCACAGCCTCCCGAGTAGCTGGGACTACAGGCACTCACCACCATATCTGAATAGGTATTTTTATTTTTAGTAGAGACAGGATCTCACTTTGCTCAGGCTGGTCTTGAATTCCTGACCCTGAAATGATCTTCCTCAGCCTCCCAAAGTGCTAGGATTACAGGTGTGAGCCACTGCACATGGCCAGCAATTACTTTTTTTTTTTTTCCTTGCAGTTTTTGGCCGGGGCCAGGTTTGAATCCGCCACCTCCGGTATATGGGGCCAGCACCCTACTCCTTTAAGCCACAGGGCCGCCCAGCAATTACTTTTTTAAAAGACCTCTCCCTTCCTCTCATTCCTTTCTGTTGTGATTTGAATTGAAGCTACAATCTCTGGTACCCCAGAATTTGACCTAACTTAAAGATAGGGTCTTTGGAGGTGATCAAGTTAAACCGAGGTCACTAGCATGGGCCCTAATCCAATACAGACACAGAGAGGTACACAGGAAGAGCATCATGTGAAGATAGAAGCAGAAAATGAGGTGATATGTCTCAAGCCCAGGAACTCTGGCCAGAGATGGCTGGCAAATTATCAGAACTGGAGAGCCCAGGGACAGATACTTACCCAGGGCCTCTGAATGGAGTGTGGTCCTGCTGACCTCACTTCTAGACTTCTGGCCTCCAGAAAAGTGAGACAGCATTTCTGTTGTTCTAAGCCACTCAGGTTGTGATACTTTATTATGACAGTCCCAGGGAGAAAGTACAGTTTCTTACTGGGCCCCTGTAAGGTCACAGGGATGGGTTTGAGGTGGGAGGAGTGAGTGGAGTTCCCCGGAAGGCTCTTCCCTCCTTGTTTATGGGAGCTGGGCATAGCAGTAGGCACCAGAAGTTGTGTTCCTCAGATTCTCCCGGAGGAGGGGCCTGTGCCACGGTGGTGGAAACAGGGTAAGCAAAAGGGCCCAGCCAGGTATGGGGGGAGGGCAGAGGGACACATGCTGTGGACAGGTGACTTAGCTTCCTGGCCATGGTCACGTTCACACAGGTATTAAAGAGGGAGGGCACCTGCCAAGGCAGGACAGGTTCAGGTCAACGGAGAGGACATTGTGTTTCGTTGATCAGTGACATGACCAGATGAGCTGTAAGATGAGAGGGCGTGTCTGCCAGGAAGGGCCAGGACCCTGTGACTAGGCTTTTTCTCCAGACCCACACCCTATCCTGGCATCCCCAACTCTGTGGCCCAAGGAAGGGTGAGGCTCTGGGTCTCCGGAGGAGGGACACAGAAGGGCCAAAGGCCACTCAGAGCTAGGGACCCTAGAGACCCTGCACCGTAGAGGAGGGAGCCACAGTATCCTGGAGAGCAGAAGCAGAGAGTCTGAACATTCCCATTTTTATAGAGGGGGACACGAAGGCTAGAGATGAATGAGCCACAGCTTGAGGAATGTGGGAGAAGCCAGGAGGGAACAAGGAAGAGGTAGGGAGAAGCAAAGGAAGAGAACAGAAGGGAAGGGAGAAGCAGAAAGAAGAAAGAGGGGGTGGAAGGACACGAGGAAGCCAGAATATCCTCCTCACAGTGTCTAAAGTGACTATAGTGAGAAATACGTGACTAAGGGTCTGGGAGGCCTAGAAAGGGCAGGGAAGTGGGTGTTATCAATACTACTCCTAGGCCAGCAGCTCTGGATGACATCACCACAAGGTGACATCTCAGGAGAGGGAATCCCGAGGACCACGGCTCCTGTCTGCCTTGGTCTCCCTCCCTTCTTCTCTAGGGGCAGGTGAGGGTCCAGGGGGATGCTCCTGGAGGGTCCTGCTGGGACCCCCTGCTGACCAGAGCCTTGTCCCCATGGCCATGGCCATGGAGCCCAAAGCAACTGAGGTGGGAAGATCCTTAGAAGTCGCATACTTGTCTTTTCTGGGGAAAAACTGAAGCCAGAGAAGCACTCATTGAGTGTCCCCAGGGTGCATAGCTGGTTCATGTCAGGACTAGAATCTGGGGCCCCTGAGACACCATTTTGTGCCTATTTGGCTATAGTCCTGTGACATCCTTGGGGAGCAAGACAGGGGCGGAGTGAGACAGGGGGATAGAGTTGGATTGAGGGGGCTGTGAGGCAGGTGTCTGCATTTCGTAAGACCCCAGCATTGGTGCAGGGGGCGGGGGGGCAAGGAGGAGTTGATGGGAACATTCACTGGGTAAGGACAGACCTTCACACTGGGTGCCTGGGATCAACCTAGTGATTCCAATTCATCCTAGCGGGAGCCCTGACAAGCAGTCACTATTATTCTTACTTTGTGGAGAAGAGCCTGAGGCTCAGAGAGGCTAACTTGGAGGAAGCCCATAGCCCTGGCTCTTTCCCCAGAGCTTACTAGGGAGAGGAGAGAAGTCCGAGTTGGCGTAAGGCTGAGCTCTCAGGAGGACCCACAGTGACAGCACCTGGGTGGCAGCCCTCCCCAGGGTGGGGTCACTTACCCTGCTCAGCCACAGCATGGGGGGTCAGTAGCTGGAGGATGAAGGCCAGCAAACACAGGGCCATTGTCACCAGCCTTGGCATTGGAGTGACACTCTCGCAGGACCAGGCAAAATGAACATCAGCCAAGGAGACTCAGAAATAAATGAGCCCTGAGACCTTTGGTCCCTGAGACACTAGTGAAGAGGGGGCCAGCACAAACCTGAGTCAGTCGGGGACCTTACCTCATGACTGGGGGTGTTGGACCTGCTGGGCCAAAGGGCAGAGGGAGGAGCGGCCCCTCCCTGCAATACATAGGCATGTGAGAGCCAGCCTTAGTGCCCCAATGGAAGGGCAGACCAGGGGCCAGAGCAGCCTGGGAGAACTGAGGAGACCCCAAGAGGGAGGGGAAAGTGGATGAGAGGGGCTGAGCCTCGGCAAGAGAAGAGAGGGGCACTCTATGCTTGGCCCCAGACCTGGCAAGGAGAACCCCCTTCCTTCTTTTCAAGCCCTTCCTATTATTTATTGTCCTATGGTATCCCACCATGGTACCATAGGACATGGGTGCAAGTTGTGACCACACCTGGGCCAATGCCCAGCCTGGGATGGCTGGGAGTTCTTGGGTCTGTAAGTTCAGAGGAGAGCACAGCTGCCCCATAGCCATCTGGAGTGACCCTGCCCTGCCCAAGTTCAGCAGAACTGAGTGCTCATTCCTTGGCTATCAGGAAGTTCCCACCCCTCACTCTTTGGGCCTGAGGCCCCTTCCTGCCTCCAGGACCCCACCCCTGGCTTGTCTGCCACAGAGATCTCCAACAGAGGTGGAATGGGCCCTGCCTGGCTGGAGCAGAGAGGGGGCTTCTGGCCAGGCAGAGGAAGGGGCGCAGAGCATCCTATGCCCAGATTCGGCACCTAGCCCTGGGAGGAATGGCCTCCCCAGAAGAGCCCCCACCTGACCTATCCCCCCTTTCCCCAGACTGCAGTGGAGAGAAGGAAACCTCTCACTTCACATTCTGCACTTTAAGATTTGCTTTTATTGGTAAGGAAATTCCAGACCAGGGAGTCACCAAGGAGCAAATGAGCCGAGGTGTCTGGAAGCCTTGGGGCTCCTGGAAGGCAGGGCTCACAGATCCCACCCCTCTCCTAAGGACACCAGCAAGATGTGCCAAGTCTGTAACTCTGAGCAGGAAGGCTTCAGGGCCTGGCTTCAGTTTCCTCTTGACCAGCGGGGAGCCTGCAGGAGTGGGCTCTCTTATCCAGATCTAGATGAGGGGTGGGAGCCCCACTGCCTCATGGAGTGGGTGTCACAACATTGGGCCTCTGGATGTGGAGCTGGGGGACAGAAGAGAAGAGGTAAGGCCAAGAGAAGTCCTATATGATGGGAGAGCTCCAGGGGGAGAGGGGAGCCCCAGGGGAGGGGATAGCCCTAGTGGGAGGAGGAGCACAGGGTAGGGAAGCTCCCAGCTGTGTCACCTTTGTGGTGGGGTCCACATGCCCCAAGGAGGGCCGTAAGTGGCTGTAGGTGTTCTCAAGACCATATCTGTCTTCCTTCAGATTATTTTCTGTGGGGAGAGGCAGACACAGGAGCAATGAAGCCTGAGGCAGCTAGAGCTCAAGGGGGTAGTGCTGGCCTCCTCACTCCCCACAGCTCATTTCTGAGGTGCTGGGACTTCCAGGCTGCCAGCCCAGAGTGACCCAGGCACAGGAGGGGCCAGAGAGGCAATCCTCCCCACCACATGCTGAGAGGTTGAAAGCCATGGCCAGGGAGAGTGCTGGTCAGGGCCCTTATAACTGTGGGCAGGTGATGTTCAGGGTGGGGCAGGACTCAGCCAGCCATAGTCTCTTCTGGCAACCGTAACCACAACAGGCAGAGCAGGTGTGCCTAGAAAGTTCCTTCCATCATCCTTTCAGAGCTCAGCACTCACTTCCTGCTCCTACAGACCTTGCACCTGCCTCCTTTGAGGTCTGCCTGCTTCTGCAGTGGTTCCCAGGCCACTTCTCATCCTCCTTGCATCCCACTCCTACCTCCCTGACAGACTGACCGACCTGTCACCCAGCTGATGGGTCCAGAGCCCCAGGAGCTGAGACAATGGTTCCCAGGTCCCCTCAGGCCACAGACCTCAGGTTTCAGGCAGGCAAGAGCAATCACCATCCCCCAACTCAGTGTGGCCACATCTCTGCCTCCCCCAGGGGCCGGCTCACATACCCCTAGACTCCTCCCTCACTCCTCCCTTCCCCAGCCCTGTCAGGCTCACCTCCAAACCACACCAAGCTGCTTCCTATGCCCTCCCCACCTACACCCTGTACCCTCAAATCCACCTAAGTGAGCCACACAAAGCCACCCAGTGGCTGCCTCCCACCCTATGCTGGCTCTCATGGCCCTCCATGACCTGGCCCTGCCACCCTCACAGCCTTCAGCTCCCTCTTTCTTGGTGGGACTGACCTGCCTCCAGCCCCTCATAGGCTAGCACAACTCCCCACTCCAAGCTATGTCCCACTACTGCCTGGGCCGCTCTTTCCCTAGTCTTCCCTCCTTATTGGGTGTGTGAGAACAGGAAGCACACCTGCTTACTCACCTGCTCTAGAAGCAGACTAAGCATAGGCCTTTTCTGACCCTCATTTGGGTAGGGTCAGGCACCCTCTGTGCTCTCCCTGCCCTGAGTGTGGCCCTCTTAGCCCACTAAACATGTTTAATGCCACCAGAGTGGTCTCTTGGGGCAGGATCTGATTCTCAGCCACCCCTGCTCCCCTGCACAGAGGGGTGGGAAGGGTCTGAGTTGGAGGCTGCAGAGGAGCAGAGGGGTACAGGGACCTGGCTGCAGCAGTTGTGGAACAAGCTGTTACCTACAGCGCCAGCCATGTCACCCCTGCAGCCACAGGCTCCTCCCTGCCTTCCTCCACCCTACAGCCTTGCTTGCCCCCTTGCCCTAATGAGAGGTACCTTCCCAGATGCCTGTGTTCTGGAAGGTGCCAGCGACATCTTGTTTCCACTCTGGAGACACATCGTACTTTTCCCTGCCAACGGAAACGCCATGAAAAGCCAGAGGCAAGAAGGCTGAGCAGGGGTGCTCCCACGAGGGACTGTCACAGCCACAGCTCTGAGCCACAGAGGGCACTTCTCTCAACAGAGATGGTGACAGAGGATGAAGAACATCACATGGCCACCCCACCATCTGTATTGCCCCTCACTCCCCTGGGTGAACCTCAGTTTCTTTACCCTTGAGATGGGGTCATTGGACTAGAATCAGAGTAGCTGCTTTTGACCACCAATTGTGGGCCAGGTACTTTACCAGGTGCTTCATGGCAACCCTGGTAGGTGCATCTTACCCCACTTAACAGCTGAGAAAAGCCTAACCCAGATGGCTCATTCCCAGTGTGGCGGTGCTGCTCTGGGGAAGCCCAGGTGGTAATAAACCACAGGTAGTCTTATTACATAACCTAATTTCAATTCATAAGTTTCTGATTCAGTACATAAGTTTCGGTTTCCATTTCTCTGCACTACAAAGTTCTCGTGATGGAAACTTAATCCCCAATGCAACAGTACAGAGAGGTGGGACTTTTCCCATGTGGATGTGATCTTGAAGGCTTGGCCCTGATGAATGGATTAACATTGTCATGGGAAAAAATGGGTTGTGAGTGGAAGGCTCTGTTCCTCTCTCTCTCTCCCTTACCCCATGTTATGATGCAACAAGAAAGCCCTCACCAGATGTGGCTCCTTAATATCAGACTTCCCAGCCTCCAAAATCATGAGCCAAATTAACTTCTATTGTTAATAAATTACCCAGTGTTTGGTATTCTGTTATAGTTGCACAAAACAAACTAAAACACTTTGCCAAGTGGACATATCATATCAGGAGGCTGCCCTTTGCCGTACCCAGGGCTGGGTGGAGCTAGGCACCTGGCCTCAAATGCCCCTCCCCGGCTGCTGGAGAGCAGAGCTTCAGGATATTCATGTGGGGACCACCCTGAGTTCCTGCTCCCCATCTATCCCCTATCTCTGGGCCTGTGTGTGGTGTTGGCCCCATAAGCTCACCTGTGAAGTTTTCTCCGGGACAAACCCAGTAAGATGATCAGGACGACCAGTGCAATCAGCAGTACAGCCACCACGGTCCCCACGACCCCGTACACAAGGCTCTTGCTGATGCTAAACTCACAGGTCTCTCCCCAGTACCAGTGTGTATTCAAGTTTGGGCACCTGGAGACATAGGTAGGCTCAGGCTGGCCCACTGGCAATACTCACATCCAGTGTTCCAAGAGCAAAAATCCACGTCCAAAGCACAGGTAACAAGCTCTCCCCACACCATCACCAAGGGCTGGTTCTTGGTGCTCACACAGCCTGGGTTCCTGAGTCCCCAAGGCTGACAGGCCCCAACACTTCAGAAATTCGTAATGAATTAGGGCTCAGAGGGATCTCAGGGTTTGGGGTGCCTTGTTATTATTCCCAGTCATGTGATGTTTACCCGTCTTATCTCTAAGCAGTTGGCATCTAGACAGGCCTGTTATCGTCATGTCTTATATTTGGTACTTTAATTTATGATCTGGTGGACTTAGTACCCTGGCTACAGCTAGAGGTGATAATGGCACCATGGTTGAGATGACATAGGGAAACTAATGACGATAGAGACAGACGCAAAGTTAGAGCGAGATAGAGAGAGATTTGGAAATTGATAGCATGAACTTTCTCAGGGAAGGACTTAATCTAGGATGTCTGCACCCACAATCTGTACCAACCCCTCACTCTCATGGCCTGGAGGGTACTGGGAGAGGGCTGAGGGAAGAGGGGTATACAGCAGGGGGAAGCAGGCAACTTCCAAGCTCTACCCAACCTCCCACCCCATGGGTGATTGTGGGGTGGGGAAAGGCCCTACCCCCAGGAGAGGGTGGGTGCTGGGCTTGGGAGGTACTCACAGGCAGTGGGGGCCACTGTGCTGCAGCTGGCACATGCCTTTGTGGCAGTCCAATTGTGACTTGGTCCCCCGGGTGCAGTTGGTCACACAGGCCTGTCTCCCATCCAGAATGTCCACATAGTAGAACTGTGCGAATTCCTTGGCAGCCTTCTGGGTGCATTGCTCTGGGGTGAGGGGTGGCAGCGAGCATCAGCCTGGACCAAGCACTCTGGCTCTCATGGTCCCCACCCACACTCCCTGTGGCTGCTTACCTTGGAAGTCAAAGCCCAGCTTCACAGTGTCATCCACGAAGGTGGCCACCTCATTGTAGCACAGGATAGAGTCTGCCAAGGGGAGAGTGGGAAGGAAAAGCAAAAATGTTTCCCTCTGTCTCCCATCCCACACCCTCCCCTGGGCCAGCACCAGTGGGGTCTTGGCCCACCTAGACATGAAGCTAGGCCCAGGCTCGACTGGGGACATGAAGGTTAGTGACAACCTAAGCTGAGACTGGGAGCAACACAGGATGTGGGGAAGTTCCTGGCCCTGGTTTCGGGATTCCTCCAGCGATGTCTGAGGCATTCCAGAAGAAAGGAGAGACACAGGAGGGGGAGGCCAAGACCTCCTTTTCTGCCCATGTCAGGGGTTTTCAGGGGGGCCTACCATAGCACAAGGCAGGGTCCTCAGGAATTTTTTGGGTTTCATTTCTAGTCTTGGCTGTTACAATCTCAGTGAGGTCCTCAAAGAGTTCCCAATACTCGGCAGTGTAGTTCGTTTCCAGGAGGACGTCGTATTTCACCACAATGCTACCATTGCTGGCGGAGGGAATTGTTCATTTGGTCACTCCATGTCCCCTGTCTGCCCAGTGAGTGAAGCCCACGCAGCCAGGGTGGGGGTGGGAGACTGGAGACAAAGCAACCACATGACCCAGATGTAGGAAAGACTCCAGATCCTCCCTCTGCGGATAATGACCCCAAGGGAGTCAGTAAAGCAAAACAATTTAAAATCCTAAAATATCAGTGACCACAATAAATCCCAACTAGTGACACTCATTTCTGTAAAATCAGAGGATCTTGGGTGAGGATGTGGAGAAATTGGAACCCTTATGCCCTGTTGGTGGGAATGTAAAATGGTGCAGCAACTGTGGAAAACAGTGTGGAGGTTCCCCCAAAAGTTAAAAGTAGAATTACCATATGATCAAGCAATTCTACTTTTGAGTAAAAGAATTGAAGGTGGGGTCTCAAAGAGATATTTGCACACCCACTTTCACAACAGCATTATTCACTATCGCTGAAAGGTGACAGCAACCCAGGTGTCCATCAACCCAATGGATAAACACATGTGACCTACCCATACACTGGAATATTATTCAGCCTTAAAAAGGAAGGAAATTCTGACACATCATAGCATTGAGGACATTATGGTAAATGTAAAAGAACAAATACTGTTTGGTTCCACTTATAGAGGGTCCCTGGGGGGATCACATTCATAGGGACAGAGTAGAATGGTGGGTGCAGAAGGGGTGATGGACAGTTAGTGTTTAAAGGAGATCAATTTTCAGCTTTCCAAAATGAAAAATTTTGGAGATAAATGGTGGTGATAGTTACATGCACTTAATGCCATTGAACTGGGCAGTTAAAATTGATTGACATGGTAAATTTTATGCTATGGGTATTTTACCACGATAAAAAAATTTAAATGAAAAGTAGAAGCACTGCGATTATATTTTAAAAAGCCAAGAAGCGAGCTTTTAAAAAGGAAGAAATGTGAGGTCACATTAGAAACAGGATTACAACCCAGAAGTTTCTTGTCAGACAGCCACTGTCACTATGGAAGAGAGAGGTCTTGAGACAAAGCAAGTCACCTGTCACCATTATTTCCAAAAAGAATTTAGCAGCAGGACCCAGGAAGACTTGAACCAACAAAATCCTGAGACAAATGGAGATGGAGACCAATCTGCTGGTGCTGGGCTTGGGGTTAGGTGGGGACAGAGGACATCAAGCTCTGGAGCCACTTTCCAAGGGGCCCTTGGCAGTGTGGAGTCTCCTTCCTGAAACCCTGTCTTGCCTGCTACGGGGATGCGATGCCCTCAGAATCCCTTTCCTAGCTCCGTCTGCCTCTTTCCTCTCTCCACGAAGGCCCTGATATTCTGGTACCTTCCAGCTCCTTTCCTGGGAGAACTTTGTACTGGTGCCATGACTACCCCATCTCATCCATTCCAGGACTTCCAGATCCACCCGTCAGGATACTAATGCCTGTGTCTCCCCTGAGATCCTCAAAGCACATCCTCAACATGAAGGGTCCCAGGCACTTGGAGCTTGGCACGGCCCATACCAAGGTTATCTCCTACCCACCCCATTCTATGCCTCTTGACATCTTTCTGCCGTGCACAAGGCACCCCATGTCTCCAGCAGCCCAGAAATCTGCCTTTGTTTCACCTCTCTCCTCCCCCACACAAACTCCCATGATCTGCTGTTCCTGCCGCTTAAACAGATTTCACACTAGACCTCTCTTCTCCTGCATTGTCCCCTCTCTGGCCTGACCACCATTATCTCCAGTGTAGGCCCCGCCCACACACTCTCCACCCTGCAGTCAAGACTGAGCTGTCTGCACTGAAAATCAGATGCTGTCCCTAAACCATGGGCTACACGTTGATGCCTGAAGTCTAACTTGGAAAGAACCATCTTTCCTTTCTTCTTGCCATCACCGTCCCTTTGCCCTCAAGCTGTTGTCTGTTATGAGCATCTGTAGCTTCTTGGAATCTTCCCTCCTCTCTCTCACCTCTGGGCTCCTCTTCACCTATCCCTTCTGCTATAATTACTCTCCCTGCCTTCCCTCTCCCTGGCACATTTCCCCTCATTCTTCAAGCTTTAGCTTACTTGTCACTTCTTCTGGGAAGAGTTCCCTCCACCTCACCATGCTTCCTTTCAGGAGTCCTCCTCCTGCCTTGTGTGTCGCTCACCATAACCCTAATCAGACTGCATAGCCACTTTGTGATCTGTGTTCTGCCACTCTGAACTCAGAAGGTGGGGACTACTATGTTCCCAGCATCTAGCAGAGGAATAGTCTTTAATAATGTTTGCCAAGTGGCTAAATGATGATCTTAGGGCTTTCGGGTGTTGCCTGGGAGCTGGAGGACTCTCTGGCCCAGCCATTCATGATAAGAAGGGGCAGGAGAGCAGAGACAGAGAGGGGGTTGACATTGATACACCTGCCCCCCCCCCCACCTCCATGTACTCACAGAAGTTCTTTAATGATGACACCTCTATACTGGGGAAGTTCATTGTCCGAGTAAACTTTATCCATCTGAAAAAAATCAGGTAGCTCAGCTCATCAGAGCTGGAGCTTGCCAAGGCCTCTGTTCCCCATCTTGGGGCAGCTTGAGGCTCCCCTCTACACAGCCCATGTGTGAACCCATAAGAAGCGTTCTCTGCTGGGATGTGAGTGAGTGGGGCTCAAGGATGAACACTCCCCAAGAACCCCCTCTCTGAGCTTAGGGAGACTGAGGGACCCCAAGAGTTGATGAGCTCACATCAGTAAGTCAGGACAAGCCACCACTTTCCCTTTTACTGGGGTGTCACGTTGGGGAGTTTGGGCATTGCTCACTCTTACCTGTTTCTTGAATAGTTCGACAAAATTCAAGTATGCCTGGGAAGCTGTGTTATTCAGATCTTCTGTGAAAATCCTATACACTACTTCCACGATCACACCTAAAGTGGCGTTGATTTTTCCCGGAACCTCTGTGGGGAGAGGTAACACTGGGCATGACACAGCCACCTCCCAGTAATAAAGCCCAGGATTAATAAATTCTCTTCCTGTTGGTGTCTTGGAGATGAAGGAAGTGGGTAGGAGAGAGGATGCAACTCAAGAGGAAGGTGGGGGTCTCTGAGACTTCTGTCCCTTGTCTCTCAGATGATGAGGAGACAGTGGCCAGGACAGAGAGCGAGAACTAAGTGCAAGGCTCTAGATTGGGTAGGGACAGAAGCCCCCTGATGACAGGAGAAGGTGAGCTAGTAAAAAGGGCCCTGAAAGTGGAGGCAAAAGGTCTTAAGTTGTGACTTAAGGCATGTCACATCATCTCTTCCACCTATACAGTGAGGCCATGTGAGTGGCTGATCCTTTCAACACTGATATTATATTTTAAATGATCAGTGGGCCTTGGAAGAGATGTAGGTCTCAGAAAAGGTTATTACCTATGGGGAAGTATTCCAATGGGGTCAGGCACTGGTGACCATAGTAGCCTTGGGGACAGACACACTTTATTTCATTCCAAACTTTTCCGTCTTGGCACTGCCCTGTGGAGATACAAAATGCACAGCAGTCACCATGGAGGCCCAAACAACAAGAATATTGGTTCCAGTTCTAGGACCCATTATTCAGTGTGGAACAGAGCAGAGAAAAGTACCAGATGAAGATGCAGCAACAAGACCCTGCAGATGGCATTCCCATCCCCAGGAAATAGTAAAAAGAACAGGAGACATAGTAGAAAACAAGGGGAAAAAAGATACCAAGATTAACACGCTGACAGAAGAATTGCAGGAGTTTGAGAACAGTTTAATCCTGTATTTAATAAGAGGAAAAATAACTACACGTGCATGGTATCAACGACTTCTCCTCTCAGTTACTTAGAGGGCTCAGAAAGAAAAATTACTCAAGCCCAGGAGTTTGAGGATGTTGTAATAATGATGCTACTACACTCTAAATCAAGCAACAGAACAAGACCAAGCTGGACAAAAAAGAGCAACATAAAAAAAAATACCAAAGCCTGGTGAAAGGGAGCTCGTAGTGCTCTCAATGGTGCCAGGTTCCACATTGAGGGCAGATGTTGCAGAGGTGGTTGACACAGTACTGTGAGTTGAGCCCAGAATGCTATGGTAGGTGGATGATCCGGCAGTGAAGCCGGATATTGGAGAGCTAGCAGGTGACACAGTACTGAGAGTGGACCCTGGAGTGCTGTGGGAGGTGGATGAACCTGTAGTGTGGCCGGATGTTGGAGACCTAGCAGGTGACGCAGTACTGAGAGTGAACCCTGGAGTGCTGTGGGAGGTGGACCAACCTGCAGTGAGGCCGGATGTTGGAGAGCTGGCAGGTGACGCAGTACTGAGAGTGGACCCTGGAGTGCTGTGGGAGGTAGACCAACCTGCAGTGAGGCCGGATGTTGGAGAGCTGGCAGGTGACGCAGTACTGAGAGTGGACCCTGGAGTGCTGTGGGAGGTCGACCAACCTGCAGTGATGCCGGATGTTGGAGAGCTGGCAAGTGACGCAGTACTGAGAGTGGACCCTGGAGTGCTGTGGGAGGTGGACGAACCTCCAGTGAGGCCAGATGTTGGAGAGCTGGCAGGTGACGCAGTACTGAGAGTGGACCCTGGAGTGCTTTGGGAGCTGGGTGAACGTGCAGTGAGTCCACTTGTGGAGTGGCCTGGTGACACGGGAGTGTGAGGTGAACCTGGGCTCCAGTGGAAGCTTGTAGATTCTAAAGCGGGAAGTGATGTCACGGTGCTGGTAGGTATCACCGCAGTGTGGGTTGAAGCAAAAAGGTTGTGGAAGCTAGTGGGTTCGGCAGTGAGGCTTGAGGTTGTAGAGCTGGCTGAAGACTGTGTAGTGTCAGTGGAAGCAGCATTGCTCTGTCTGGAGCTGGATTCTGTCGTAGAGCCCAATGAGGGAGAGCCGGCAGGTGTCGCTGTCCTGGGAGTTGAAGCAGGATTGCTGTGGACGGTGGAGAGATCCGCAGTGAAGCCTGATGGTGAGGAGCTGTGAGGTAAGGCTGTACTGGGCGTTGAACCGGGAATGGTCCTGAGAGTGCTTGACTCTGTGTTGAAGCCTGATGTGGGAGAGCTGCCTCTGGAGGCTGTGCTGTGACTTGAGCCCGCAGTGCTCTCAAGAGTGCCTGGTTCGAGGGTGATGGGAGATGTTGCAGAGGTGGTTGGAGACACAGTAGTGCGAGTTGAGCCCGGACTGCTATGGAAGGTGGACGATTCTGCGGTGAAGCCTGTCGTTGGAGTCACGGCAGGTGACACAGTTTTGTGAGTTGATCCAGTAGTGCTTTGGAAGGTTGTGGGTTCTGCAGAGAAGACTGAGGTTGTAAGGCTGGACAACGGACCTGACGTGTGAGGTGAGGCGGGAATGCTATGGAAGGTTGATGATTCGGCTGGGAAGGCTGATGTCGTGGAGCGGGCAGGGGAGGCCATACTGTGAGGTGAAGTAGAAATGCTCAGGAAGGTGCTGGACTCTGTGGTGGGACCTGATGTTGTAGAGCTGCCCATGAACGCAGTAGTGAGAGTTAAATCGGGAATGTTATGGGAGGTGGAGGATTGTGAAGGGCGCCCTGATGTTGGGGAGTTGCCAGGAGACACTGTTGTGTGAAGTGAACCAGGAGTGCTGTGGAAGGTGGATGATTCTGTACGGAGGCCGGATGTTGGAGAGCTGGCAGGTGACGCAGTACTGAGAGTGGACCCTGGAGTGCTGTGGGATGTGGACGAACCTGCAGTGAGGCCAGATGTTGGAGAGCTGGCAGGTGACGCAGTACTGAGAGTGGGCCCTGAAGTGCCGTGGGAGGTGGACGAACCTGCAGTGAGGCCGGATGTTGGAGAGTTGGCAGGTGACGCAGTACTGAGAGTGGGCCCTGAAGTGCCGTGGGAGGTGGACGAACCTGCAGTGAGGCCGGATGTTGGAGAGCTGGCAGGTGATGCAGTACTGAGAGTGGGCCCTGGAGTGCTGTGGGAGATGGACGAACCTGCAGTGAGGCCGGATGTTGGAGAGCTGGCAGGTGACACAGTACTGAGAGTGGACCCTGAAATACCGTGGGAGGTGGACAAGCCTTCAGTGACGCCGGATGTTGGAGAGCTGGTAGGTGACGCAGTACTTAGAGTGGACCCTGGAGTGCTGTGGGAGGTGGACAAACCTGCAGTGAGGCCGGATGTTGGAGAGCTGGCAGGTGATGCAGTACTGAGAGTGGACACTGGAGTGCTGTGGGAGGTGGACGAACCTGCAGTGAGGCCAGACGCTGCAGAGCTGGCAGGGGACGCAGTACTGAGAGTGGACACTGGAGTGCTGTGGGAGGTGGACGAACCTGCAGTGAAGCTGGATGTTGGAGAGCTGGCAGGTGATGCCATACTGAGACTGGACCCTGGAGTGCTATGGGAGGTGGACCATCCCTCAGTGATGCCAGATGTTGGAGAGCTGGCAGGTGATGCCATACTGAGAGTGGACCCTGGAGTGCTGTGGGAGGTGGACAAACCTGCAGTTAGGTCGGACGTTGGAGAGCTGGCAGGTGACGCAGTACTGAGAGTGGACCCTGGAGTTCTGTGGGAGGTGGACCCACCAGCAGTGAGGCCAGATGTTTCAGAGATTGCAGGTGACACAGTACTGAGTGTGGACCCTGGAGTGCTGTGGGAGGTGGACCCACCAGCAGTGAGACCAGATGTTGCAGAGCTGGCAGGTGACGCAGTACTGAGAGTGGACCCTGGAGTGCTGTGGGAGGTGGACGAACCTGAGGTTAGGTCGGATGTTGGAGAGCTGGCAGGTGATGCAGTACTGAGAGTGGACCCTGGAGTGCTTTGGGAGCCGGGTGAACCTGCAGTGAGGCCACTTGTGGAGCGGCCTGGTGACACGGGAGTGTGAGGTGAACCTGGGCTCCAGTGGAAGGTTGTAGATTCTAAAGCGGGAAGTGATGTCACGGTGCTGGTAGGTATCACCGCAGTGTGGGTTGAAGCAGAAAGGTTGTGGAAGCTGGTGGGTTCGGCAGTGAGGCTTGAGGTTGTAGAGCTGGCTGAAGACTGTGTAGTGTCAGTGGAGGCAGGATTGCTCTGTCTGGAGCTGGATTCTGTCATAGAGCCCAATGTGGGAGAGCCGGCAGGTGTCGCTGTCCTGGGAGTTGAAGCAGGATTGCTGTGGACGGTGGAGAGATCCGCAGTGAAGCCTGATGGTGAGGAGCTGTGAGGTAAGGCTGTACTGGGCGTTGAACCGGGAATGGTCCTGAGAGTGCTTGACTCTGTGTTGAAGCCTGATGTGGGAGAGCTGCCTCTGGAGGCTGTGCTGTGACTTGAGCCCGCAGTGCTCTCAAGAGTGCCTGGTTCGAGGGTGATGGGAGATGTTGCAGAGGTGGTTGGAGACACAGTAGTGCGAGTTGAGCCCGGACTGCTATGGAAGGTGGACGATTCTGCGGTGAAGCCTGTCGTTGGAGTCACGGCAGGTGACACAGTTTTGTGAGTTGATCCAGTAGTGCTTTGGAAGGTTGTGGGTTCTGCAGAGAAGACTGAGGTTGTAAGGCTGGACAACGGACCTGACGTGTGAGGTGAGGAGGGAATGCTATGGAAGGTTGATGATTCGGCTGGGAAGGCTGATGTCGTGGAGCGGGCAGGGGAGGCCATACTGTGAGGTGAAGTAGAAATGCTCAGGAAGGTGCTGGACTCTGTGGTGGGACCTGATGTTGTAGAGCTGCCCATGAACGCAGTAGTGAGAGTTAAATCGGGAATGTTATGGGAGGTGGAGGATTGTGAAGGGCGCCCTGATGTTGGGGAGTTGCCAGGAGACACTGTTGTGTGAAGTGAACCAGGAGTGCTGTGGAAGGTGGATGATTCTGTACGGAGGCCGGATGTTGGAGAGCTGGCAGGTGACGCAGTACTGAGAGTGGACCCTGGAGTGCTGTGGGATGTGGACGAACCTGCAGTGAGGCCAGATGTTGGAGAGCTGGCAGGTGACGCAGTACTGAGAGTGGGCCCTGAAGTGCCGTGGGAGGTGGACGAACCTGCAGTGAGGCCGGATGTTGGAGAGTTGGCAGGTGACGCAGTACTGAGAGTGGGCCCTGAAGTGCTGTGGGAGGTGGATGAACCTGCAGTGAGGCCGGATGTTGGAGAGTTGGCAGGTGACGCAGTACTGAGAGTGGGCCCTGAAGTGCTGTGGGAGATGGACGAACCTGCAGTGAGGCCGGATGTTGGAGAGCTGGCAGGTGACACAGTACTGAGAGTGGACCCTGAAATACCGTGGGAGGTGGACAAGCCTTCAGTGACGCCGGATGTTGGAGAGCTGGTAGGTGACGCAGTACTTAGAGTGGACCCTGGAGTGCTGTGGGAGGTGGACGAACCTGCAGTGAGGCCGGATGTTGGAGAGCTGGCAGGTGACACAGTACTGAGAGTGGACACTGGAGTGCTGTGGGAGGTGGACGAACCTGCAGTGAGGCCAGACGCTGCAGAGCTGGCAGGGGACGCAGTACTGAGAGTGGACACTTGAGTGCTGTGGGAGGTGGACGAACCTGCAGTGAGGCCAGACGCTGCAGAGCTGGCAGGGGACGCAGTACTGAGAGTGGACACTGGAGTGCTGTGGGAGGTGGACGAACCTGCAGTGAGGCCAGACGCTGCAGAGCTGGCAGTGGACGCAGTACTGAGAGTGGACACTGGAGTGCTGTGGGAGGTGGACGAACCTGTAGTGAAGCTGGATGTTGGAGAGCTGGCAGGTGATGCCATACTGAGACTGGACCCTGGAGCGCTATGGGAGGTGGACCATCCCTCAGTGATGCCAGATGTTGGAGAGCTGGCAGGTGATGCCATACTGAGAGTGGACCCTGGAGTGCTGTGGGAGGTGGACAAACCTGCAGTTAGCTCGGACGTTGGAGAGCTGGCAGGTGACGCAGTACTGAGAGTGGACCCTGGAGTTCTGTGGGAGGTGGACCCACCAGCAGTGAGGCCAGATGTTTCAGAGATTGCAGGTGACACAGTACTGAGTGTGGACCCTGGAGTGCTGTGGGAGGTGGACCCACCAGCAGTGAGACCAGATGTTGCAGAGCTGGCAGGTGACGCAGTACTGAGAGTGGACCCTGGAGTGCTGTGGGAGGTGGACGAACCTGAGGTTAGGTCGGATGTTGGAGAGCTGGCAGGTGATGCAGTACTGAGAGTGGACCCTGGAGTGCTTTGGGAGCCGGGTGAACCTGCAGTGAGGCCACTTGTGGAGCGGCCTGGTGACACGGGAGTGTGAGGTGAACCTGGGCTCCAGTGGAAGGTTGTAGATTCTAAAGCGGGAAGTGATGTCACGGTGCTGGTAGGTATCACCGCAGTGCGGGTTGAAGCAGAAAGGTTGTGGAAGCTGGTGGGTTCGGCAGTGAGGCTTGAGGTTGTAGAGCTGGCTGAAGACTGTGTAGTGTCAGTGGAAGCAGCATTGCTCTGTCTGGAGCTGGATTCTGTCGTAGAGCCCAATGAGGGAGAGCCGGCAGGTGTCGCTGTCCTGGGAGTTGAAGCAGGATTGCTGTGGACGGTGGAGAGATCCGCAGTGAAGCCTGATGGTGAGGAGCTGTGAGGTAAGGCTGTACTGGGCGTTGAACCGGGAATGGTCCTGAGAGTGCTTGACTCTGTGTTGAAGCCTGATGTGGGAGAGCTGCCTCTGGAGGCTGTGCTGTGACTTGAGCCCGCAGTGCTCTCAAGAGTGCCTGGTTCGAGGGTGATGGGAGATGTTGCAGAGGTGGTTGGAGACACAGTAGTGCGAGTTGAGCCCGGACTGCTATGGAAGGTGGACGATTCTGCGGTGAAGCCTGTCGTTGGAGTCACGGCAGGTGACACAGTTTTGTGAGTTGATCCAGTAGTGCTTTGGAAGGTTGTGGGTTCTGCAGAGAAGACTGAGGTTGTAAGGCTGGACAACGGACCTGACGTGTGAGGTGAGGAGGGAATGCTATGGAAGGTTGATGATTCGGCTGGGAAGGCTGATGTCGTGGAGCGGGCAGGGGAGGCCATACTGTGAGGTGAAGTAGAAATGCTCAGGAAGGTGCTGGACTCTGTGGTGGGACCTGATGTTGTAGAGCTGCCCATGAACGCAGTAGTGAGAGTTAAATCGGGAATGTTATGGGAGGTGGAGGATTGTGAAGGGCGCCCTGATGTTGGGGAGTTGCCAGGAGACACTGTTGTGTGAAGTGAACCAGGAGTGCTGTGGAAGGTGGATGATTCTGTACGGAGGCCGGATGTTGGAGAGCTGGCAGGTGACGCAGTACTGAGAGTGGACCCTGGAGTGCTGTGGGATGTGGACGAACCTGCAGTGAGGCCAGATGTTGAAGAGCTGGCAGGTGACGCAGTACTGAGAGTGGGCCCTGAAGTGCCGTGGGAGGTGGACGAACCTGCAGTGAGGCCAGATGTTGGAGAGCTGGCAGGTGATGCAGTACTGAGAGTGGGCCCTGGAGTGCTGTGGGAGATGGACGAACCTGCAGTGAGGCCGGATGTTGGAGAGCTGGCAGGTGACACAGTACTGAGAGAGGACCCTGAAATACCGTGGGAGGTGGACAAACCTTCAGTGACGCCGGATGTTGGAGAGCTGGTAGGTGACGCAGTACTTAGAGTGGACCCTGGAGTGCTGTGGGAGGTCGACAAACCTGCAGTGAGGCCAGATGTTGGAGAGCTGCCAGGTGACACAGTACTGAGAGTGGACACTGGAGTGCTGTGGGAGGTGGACGAACCTGCAGTGAGGCCAGACGCTGCAGAGCTGGCAGGGGACGCAGTACTGAGAGTGGACACTGGAGTGCTGTGGGAGGTGGACGAACCTGCAGTGAAGCTGGATGTTGGAGAGCTGGCAGGTGATGCCATACTGAGACTGGACCCTGGAGTGCTATGGGAGGTGGACCATCCCTCAGTGATGCCAGATGTTGGAGAGCTGGCAGGTGATGCCATACTGAGAGTGGACCCTGGAGTGCTGTGGGAGGTGGACAAACCTGCAGTTAGGTCGGATGTTGGAGAGCTGGCAGGTGACGCAGTACTGAGAGTGGACCCTGGAGTTCTGTGGGAGGTGGACCCACCAGCAGCGAGGCCAGATGTTTCAGAGATTGCAGGTGACACAGTACTGAGTGTGGACCCTGGAGTGCTGTGGGAGGTGGACCCACCAGCAGTGAGACCAGATGTTGCAGAGCTGGCAGGTGACGCAGTACTGAGAGTGGACCCTGGAGTGCTGTGGGAGGTGGACGAACCTGAGGTTAGGTCGGATGTTGGAGAGCTGGCAAGTGATGCAGTACTGAGAGTGGACCCTGGAGTGCTTTGGGAGCTGGGTGAACCTGCAGTGAGGCCACTTGTGGAGTGGCCTGGTGACACGGGAGTGTGAGGTGAACCTGGGCTCCAGTGGAAGGTTGTAGATTCTAAAGCGGGAAGTGATGTCACGGTGCTGGTAGGTATCACCGCAGTGTGGGTTGAAGCAGAAAGGTTGTGGAAGCTGGTGGGTTCGGCAGTGAGGCTTGAGGTTGTAGAGCTGGCTGAAGACTGTGTAGTGTCAGTGGAGGCAGGATTGCTCTGTCTGGAGCTGGATTCTGTCATAGAGCCCAATGTGGGAGAGCCGGCAGGTGTCGCTGTCCTGGGAGTTGAAGCAGGATTGCTGTGGACGGTGGAGAGATCCGCAGTGAAGCCTGATGGTGAGGAGCTGTGAGGTAAGGCTGTACTGGGCGTTGAACCGGGAATGGTCCTGAGAGTGCTTGACTCTGTGTTGAAGCCTGATGTGGGAGAGCTGCCTCTGGAGGCTGTGCTGTGACTTGAGCCCGCAGTGCTCTCAAGAGAGCCTGGTTCGAGGGTGATGGGAGATGTTGCAGAGGTGGTTGGAGACACAGTAGTGCGAGTTGAGCCCGGACTGCTATGGAAGGTGGACGATTCTGCGGTGAAGCCTGTCGTTGGAGTCACGGCAGGTGACACAGTTTTGTGAGTTGATCCAGTAGTGCTTTGGAAGGTTGTGGGTTCTGCAGAGAAGACTGAGGTTGTAAGGCTGGACAACGGACCTGACGTGTGAGGTGAGGCGGGAATGCTATGGAAGGTTGATGATTCGGCTGGGAATGCTGATGTCGTGGAACGGGCAGGGGAGGCCATACTGTGAGGTGAAGTAGAAATGCTCAGGAAGGTGCTGGACTCTGTGGTGGGACCTGATGTTGTAGAGCTGCCCATGAACGCAGTAGTGAGAGTTAAATCGGGAATGTTATGGGAGGTGGAGGATTGTGAAGGGCGCCCTGATGTTGGGGAGTTGCCAGGAGACACTGTTGTGTGAAGTGAACCAGGAGTGCTGTGGAAGGTGGATGATTCTGTACGGAGGCCGGATGTTGGAGAGCTGGCAGGTGACGCAGTACTGAGAGTGGACCCGGGAGTGCTGTGGGATGTGGACGAACCTGCAGTGAGGCCAGATGTTGGAGAGCTGGCAGGTGACGCAGTACTGAGAGTGGGCCCTGAAGTGCCGTGGGAGGTGGACGAACCTGCAGTGAGGCCGGATGTTGGAGAGTTGGCAGGTGACGCAGTACTGAGAGTGGGCCCTGAAGTGCTGTGGGAGGTGGACGAACCTGCCGTGAGGCCGGATGTTGGAGAGCTGGCAGGTGACACAGTACTGAGAGTGGACCCTGAAGTGCCGTGGGAGGTGGACGAACCTGCAGTGAGGCCGGATGTTGGAGAGTTGGCAGGTGACGCAGTACTGAGAGTGGGCCCTGAAGTGCTGTGGGAGGTGGATGAACCTGCAGTGAGGCCAGATGTTGGAGAGCTGGCAGGTGATGCAGTACTGAGAGTGGGCCCTGGAGTGCTGTGGGAGATGGACGAACCTGCAGTGAGGCCGGATGTTGGAGAGCTGGCAGGTGACACAGTACTGAGAGTGGACCCTGAAATACCGTGGGAGGTGGACAAGCCTTCAGTGACGCCGGATGTTGGAGAGCTGGTAGGTGACGCACTACTTAGAGTGGACCCTGGAGTGCTGTGGGAGGTGGACGAACCTGCAGTGAGGCCGGATGTTGGAGAGCTGGCAGGTGACACAGTACTGAGAGTGGACACTGGAGTGCTGTGGGAGGTGGACGAACCTGCAGTGAGGCCAGACGCTGCAGAGCTGGCAGGGGACGCAGTACTGAGAGTGGACCCTGAAATACCGTGGGAGGTGGACAAACCTTCAGTGACGCCGGATGTTGGAGAGCTGGTAGGTGACACAGTACTTAGAGTGGACCCTGGAGTGCTGTGGGAGGTGGACAAACCTGCAGTGAGGCCGGATGTTGGAGAGCTGGCAGGTGACACAGTACTGAGAGTGGACACTGGAGTGCTGTGGGAGGTGGACGAACCTGCAGTGAGGCCAGACGCTGCAGAGCTGGCAGGGGACGCAGTACTGAGAGTGGACACTGGAGTGCTGTGGGAGGTGGACGAACCTGCAGTGAAGCTGGATGTTGGAGAGCTGGCAGGTGATGCCATACTGAGACTGGACCCTGGAGTGCTATGGGAGGTGGACCATCCCTCAGTGATGCCAGATGTTGGAGAGCTGGCAGGTGATGCCATACTGAGAGTGGACCCTGGAGTGCTGTGGGAGGTGGACAAACCTGCAGTTAGGTCGGACGTTGGAGAGCTGGCAGGTGACGCAGTACTGAGAGTGGACCCTGGAGTTCTGTGGGAGGTGGACCCACCAGCAGTGAGGCCAGATGTTTCAGAGATTGCAGGTGACACAGTACTGAGTGTGGACCCTGGAGTGCTGTGGGAGGTGGACCCACCAGCAGTGAGACCAGATGTTGCAGAGCTGGCAGGTGACGCAGTACTGAGAGTGGACCCTGGAGTGCTGTGGGAGGTGGACGAACCTGAGGTTAGGTCGGATGTTGGAGAGCTGGCAGGTGATGCAGTACTGAGAGTGGACCCTGGAGTGCTTTGGGAGCCGGGTGAACCTGCAGTGAGGCCACTTGTGGAGCGGCCTGGTGACACGGGAGTGTGAGGTGAACCTGGGCTCCAGTGGAAGGTTGTAGATTCTAAAGCGGGAAGTGATGTCACGGTGCTGGTAGGTATCACCGCAGTGTGGGTTGAAGCAGAAAGGTTGTGGAAGCTGGTGGGTTCGGCAGTGAGGCTTGAGGTTGTAGAGCTGGCTGAAGACTGTGTAGTGTCAGTGGAAGCAGCATTGCTCTGTCTGGAGCTGGATTCTGTCGTAGAGCCCAATGAGGGAGAGCCGGCAGGTGTCGCTGTCCTGGGAGTTGAAGCAGGATTGCTGTGGACGGTGGAGAGATCCGCAGTGAAGCCTGATGGTGAGGAGCTGTGAGGTAAGGCTGTACTGGGCGTTGAACCGGGAATGGTCCTGAGAGTGCTTGATTCTGTGTTGAAGCCTGATGTGGGAGAGCTGCCTCTGGAGGCTGTGCTGTGACTTGAGCCCGCAGTGCTCTCAAGAGTGCCTGGTTCGAGGGTGATGGGAGATGTTGCAGAGGTGGTTGGAGACACAGTAGTGCGAGTTGAGCCCGGACTGCTATGGAAGGTGGACGATTCTGCGGTGAAGCCTGTCGTTGGAGTCACGGCAGGTGACACAGTTTTGTGAGTTGATCCAGTAGTGCTTTGGAAGGTTGTGGGTTCTGCAGAGAAGACTGAGGTTGTAAGGCTGGACAACGGACCTGACGTGTGAGGTGAGGAGGGAATGCTATGGAAGGTTGATGATTCGGCTGGGAATGCTGATGTCATGGAGCGGGCAGGGGAGGCCATACTGTGAGGTGAAGTAGAAATGCTCAGGAAGGTGCTGGATTCTGTGGTGGGACCTGATGTTGTAGAGCTGCCCATGAACGCAGTAGTGAGAGTTAAATCGGGAATGTTATGGGAGGTGGAGGATTGTGAAGGGCGCCCTGATGTTGGGGAGTTGCCAGGAGACACTGTTGTGTGAAGTGAACCAGGAGTGCTGTGGAAGGTGGATGATTCTGTACGGAGGCCGGATGTTGGAGAGCTGGCAGGTGACGCAGTACTGAGAGTGGACCCTGGAGTGCTGTGGGATGTGGACGAACCTGCAGTGAGGCCAGATGTTGGAGAGCTGGCAGGTGACGCAGTACTGAGAGTGGGCCCTGAAGTGCCGTGGGAGGTGGACGAACCTGCAGTGAGGCCGGATGTTGGAGAGTTGGCAGGTGACGCAGTACTGAGAGTGGGCCCTGAAGTGCTGTGGGAGGTGGATGAACCTGCAGTGAGGCCAGATGTTGGAGAGCTGGCAGGTGATGCAGTACTGAGAGTGGGCCCTGGAGTGCTGTGGGAGATTGACGAACCTGCAGTGAGGCCGGATGTTGGAGAGCTGGCAGGTGACACAGTACTGAGAGTGGACCCTGAAATACCGTGGGAGGTGGACAAGCCTTCAGTGACGCCGGATGTTGGAGAGCTGGTAGGTGACGCAGTACTTAGAGTGGACCCTGGAGTGCTGTGGGAGGTGGACGAACCTGCAGTGAGGCCGGATGTTGGAGAGCTGGCAGGTGACACAGTACTGAGAGTGGACACTGGAGTGCTGTGGGAGGTGGACGAACCTGCAGTGAGGCCAGACGCTGCAGAGCTGGCAGGGGACGCAGTATTGAGAGTGGACACTTGAGTGCTGTGGGAGGTGGACGAACCTGCAGTGAGGCCAGACGCTGCAGAGCTGGCAGGGGACGCAGTACTGAGAGTGGACACTGGAGTGCTGTGGGAGGTGGACGAACCTGCAGTGAGGCCAGACGCTGCAGAGCTGGCAGTGGACGCAGTACTGAGAGTGGACACTGGAGTGCTGTGGGAGGTGGACGAACCTGCAGTGAAGCTGGATGTTGGAGAGCTGGCAGGTGATGCCATACTGAGACTGGACCCTGGAGTGCTATGGGAGGTGGACCATCCCTCAGTGATGCCAGATGTTGGAGAGCTGGCAGGTGATGCCATACTGAGAGTGGACCCTGGAGTGCTGTGGGAGGTGGACAAACCTGCAGTTAGCTCGGACGTTGGAGAGCTGGCAGGTGACGCAGTACTGAGAGTGGACCCTGGAGTTCTGTGGGAGGTGGACCCACCAGCAGTGAGGCCAGATGTTTCAGAGATTGCAGGTGACACAGTACTGAGTGTGGACCCTGGAGTGCTGTGGGAGGTGGACCCACCAGCAGTGAGACCAGATGTTGCAGAGCTGGCAGGTGACGCAGTACTGAGAGTGGACCCTGGAGTGCTGTGGGAGGTGGACGAACCTGAGGTTAGGTCGGATGTTGGAGAGCTGGCAGGTGATGCAGTACTGAGAGTGGACCCTGGAGTGCTTTGGGAGCCGAGTGAACCTGCAGTGAGGCCACTTGTGGAGCGGCCTGGTGACACGGGAGTGTGAGGTGAACCTGGGCTCCAGTGGAAGGTTGTAGATTCTAAAGCGGGAAGTGATGTCACGGTGCTGGTAGGTATCACCGCAGTGCGGGTTGAAGCAGAAAGGTTGTGGAAGCTGGTGGGTTCGGCAGTGAGGCTTGAGGTTGTAGAGCTGGCTGAAGACTGTGTAGTGTCAGTGGAAGCAGCATTGCTCTGTCTGGAGCTGGATTCTGTCGTAGAGCCCAATGAGGGAGAGCCGGCAGGTGTCGCTGTCCTGGGAGTTGAAGCAGGATTGCTGTGGACGGTGGAGAGATCCGCAGTGAAGCCTGATGGTGAGGAGCTGTGAGGTAAGGCTGTACTGGGCGTTGAACCGGGAATGGTCCTGAGAGTGCTTGACTCTGTGTTGAAGCCTGATGTGGGAGAGCTGCCTCTGGAGGCTGTGCTGTGACTTGAGCCCGCAGTGCTCTCAAGAGTGCCTGGTTCGAGGGTGATGGGAGATGTTGCAGAGGTGGTTGGAGACACAGTAGTGCGAGTTGAGCCCGGACTGCTATGGAAGGTGGACGATTCTGCGGTGAAGCCTGTCGTTGGAGTCACGGCAGGTGACACAGTTTTGTGAGTTGATCCAGTAGTGCTTTGGAAGGTTGTGGGTTCTGCAGAGAAGACTGAGGTTGTAAGGCTGGACAACGGACCTGACGTGTGAGGTGAGGAGGGAATGCTATGGAAGGTTGATGATTCGGCTGGGAAGGCTGATGTCATGGAGCGGGCAGGGGAGGCCATACTGTGAGGTGAAGTAGAAATGCTCAGGAAGGTGCTGGACTCTGTGGTGGGACCTGATGTTGTAGAGCTGCCCATGAACGCAGTAGTGAGAGTTAAATCGGGAATGTTATGGGAGGTGGAGGATTGTGAAGGGCGCCCTGATGTTGGGGAGTTGCCAGGAGACACTGTTGTGTGAAGTGAACCAGGAGTGCTGTGGAAGGTGGATGATTCTGTACGGAGGCCGGATGTTGGAGAGCTGGCAGGTGACGCAGTACTGAGAGTGGACCCTGGAGTGCTGTGGGAGGTGGACGAACCTGCAGTGAGGCCAGATGTTGGAGAGCTGGCAGGTGACGCAGTACTGAGAGTGGGCCCTGAAGTGCCGTGGGAGGTGGACGAACCTGCAGTGAGGCCAGATGTTGGAGAGCTGGCAGGTGATGCAGTACTGAGAGTGGGCCCTGGAGTGCTGTGGGAGATGGACGAACCTGCAGTGAGGCCGGATGTTGGAGAGCTGGCAGGTGACACAGTACTGAGAGTGGACCCTGAAATACCGTGGGAGGTGGACAAACCTTCAGTGACGCCGGATGTTGGAGAGCTGGTAGGTGACGCAGTACTTAGAGTGGACCCTGGAGTGCTGTGGGAGGTCGACAAACCTGCAGTGAGGCCAGATGTTGGAGAGCTGCCAGGTGACACAGTACTGAGAGTGGACACTGGAGTGCTGTGGGAGGTGGACGAACCTGCAGTGAGGCCAGACGCTGCAGAGCTGGCAGGGGACGCAGTACTGAGAGTGGACACTGGAGTGCTGTGGGAGGTGGACAAACCTGCAGTGAAGCTGGATGTTGGAGAGCTGGCAGGTGATGCCATACTGAGACTGGACCCTGGAGTGCTATGGGAGGTGGACCATCCCTCAGTGATGCCAGATGTTGGAGAGCTGGCAGGTGATGCCATACTGAGAGTGGACCCTGGAGTGCTGTGGGAGGTGGACAAACCTGCAGTTAGGTCGGATGTTGGAGAGCTGGCAGGTGACGCAGTACTGAGAGTGGACCCTGGAGTTCTGTGGGAGGTGGACCCACCAGCAGCGAGGCCAGATGTTTCAGAGATTGCAGGTGACACAGTACTGAGTGTGGACCCTGGAGTGCTGTGGGAGGTGGACCCACCAGCAGTGAGACCAGATGTTGCAGAGCTGGCAGGTGACGCAGTACTGAGAGTGGACCCTGGAGTGCTGTGGGAGGTGGACGAACCTGAGGTTAGGTCGGATGTTGGAGAGCTGGCAAGTGATGCAGTACTGAGAGTGGACCCTGGAGTGCTTTGGGAGCTGGGTGAACCTGCAGTGAGGCCACTTGTGGAGCGGCCTGGTGACACGGGAGTGTGAGGTGAACCTGGGCTCCAGTGGAAGGTTGTAGATTCTAAAGCGGGAAGTGATGTCACGGTGCTGGTAGGTATCACCGCAGTGTGGGTTGAAGCAGAAAGGTTGTGGAAGCTGGTGGGTTCGGCAGTGAGGCTTGAGGTTGTAGAGCTGGCTGAAGACTGTGTAGTGTCAGTGGAGGCAGGATTGCTCTGTCTGGAGCTGGATTCTGTCGTAGAGCCCAATGTGGGAGAGCCGGCAGGTGTCGCTGTCCTGGGAGTTGAAGCAGGATTGCTGTGGACGGTGGAGAGATCCGCAGTGAAGCCTGATGGTGAGGAGCTGTGAGGTAAGGCTGTACTGGGCGTTGAACCGGGAATGGTCCTGAGAGTGCTTGACTCTGTGTTGAAGCCTGATGTGGGAGAGCTGCCTCTGGAGGCTGTGCTGTGACTTGAGCCCGCAGTGCTCTCAAGAGAGCCTGGTTCGAGGGTGATGGGAGATGTTGCAGAGGTGGTTGGAGACACAGTAGTGCGAGTTGAGCCCGGACTGCTATGGAAGGTGGACGATTCTGCGGTGAAGCCTGTCGTTGGAGTCACGGCAGGTGACACAGTTTTGTGAGTTGATCCAGTAGTGCTTTGGAAGGTTGTGGGTTCTGCAGAGAAGACTGAGGTTGTAAGGCTGGACAACGGACCTGACGTGTGAGGTGAGGCGGGAATGCTATGGAAGGTTGATGATTCGGATGGGAATGCTGATGTCGTGGAACGGGCAGGGGAGGCCATACTGTGAGGTGAAGTAGAAATGCTCAGGAAGGTGCTGGACTCTGTGGTGGGACCTGATGTTGTAGAGCTGCCCATGAACGCAGTAGTGAGAGTTAAATCGGGAATGTTATGGGAGGTGGAGGATTGTGAAGGGCGCCCTGATGTTGGGGAGTTGCCAGGAGACACTGTTGTGTGAAGTGAACCAGGAGTGCTGTGGAAGGTGGATGATTCTGTACGGAGGCCGGATGTTGGAGAGCTGGCAGGTGACGCAGTACTGAGAGTGGACCCGGGAGTGCTGTGGGATGTGGACGAACCTGCAGTGAGGCCAGATGTTGGAGAGCTGGCAGGTGACGCAGTACTGAGAGTGGGCCCTGAAGTGCCGTGGGAGGTGGACGAACCTGCAGTGAGGCCGGATGTTGGAGAGTTGGCAGGTGACGCAGTACTGAGAGTGGGCCCTGAAGTGCTGTGGGAGGTGGACGAACCTGCAGTGAGGCCGGATGTTGGAGAGTTGGCAGGTGACGCAGTACTGAGAGTGGGCCCTGAAGTGCTGTGGGAGGTGGACGAACCTGCCGTGAGGCCGGATGTTGGAGAGCTGGCAGGTGACACAGTACTGAGAGTGGACCCTGAAGTGCCGTGGGAGGTGGACGAACCTGCAGTGAGGCCGGATGTTGGAGAGTTGGCAGGTGACGCAGTACTGAGAGTGGGCCCTGAAGTGCTGTGGGAGGTGGATGAACCTGCAGTGAGGCCAGATGTTGGAGAGCTGGCAGGTGATGCAGTACTGAGAGTGGGCCCTGGAGTGCTGTGGGAGATGGACGAACCTGCATTGAGGCCGGATGTTGGAGAGCTGGCAGGTGACACAGTACTGAGAGTGGACCCTGAAATACCGTGGGAGGTGGACAAGCCTTCAGTGACGCCGGATGTTGGAGAGCTGGTAGGTGACGCACTACTTAGAGTGGACCCTGGAGTGCTGTGGGAGGTGGACGAACCTGCAGTGAGGCCGGATGTTGGAGAGCTGGCAGGTGACACAGTACTGAGAGTGGACACTGGAGTGCTGTGGGAGGTGGACGAACCTGCAGTGAGGCCAGACGCTGCAGAGCTGGCAGGGGACGCAGTACTGAGAGTGGACCCTGAAATACCGTGGGAGGTGGACAAACCTTCAGTGACGCCGGATGTTGGAGAGCTGGTAGGTGACACAGTACTTAGAGTGGACCCTGGAGTGCTGTGGGAGGTGGACAAACCTGCAGTGAGGCCGGATGTTGGAGAGCTGGCAGGTGACACAGTACTGAGAGTGGACACTGGAGTGCTGTGGGAGGTGGACGAACCTGCAGTGAAGCTGGATGTTGGAGAGCTGGCAGGTGATGCCATACTGAGACTGGACCCTGGAGTGCTATGGGAGGTGGACCATCCCTCAGTGATGCCAGATGTTGGAGAGCTGGCAGGTGATGCCATACTGAGAGTGGACCCTGGAGTGCTGTGGGAGGTGGACAAACCTGCAGTTAGCTCGGACGTTGGAGAGCTGGCAGGTGACGCAGTACTGAGAGTGGACCCTGGAGTTCTGTGGGAGGTGGACCCACCAGCAGTGAGGCCAGATGTTTCAGAGATTGCAGGTGACACAGTACTGAGTGTGGACCCTGGAGTGCTGTGGGAGGTGGACCCACCAGCAGTGAGACCAGATGTTGCAGAGCTGGCAGGTGACGCAGTACTGAGAGTGGACCCTGGAGTGCTGTGGGAGGTGGACGAACCTGAGGTTAGGTCGGATGTTGGAGAGCTGGCAGGTGATGCAGTACTGAGAGTGGACCCTGGAGTGCTTTGGGAGCCGGGTGAACCTGCAGTGAGGCCACTTGTGGAGCGGCCTGGTGACACGGGAGTGTGAGGTGAACCTGGGCTCCAGTGGAAGGTTGTAGATTCTAAAGCGGGAAGTGATGTCACGGTGCTGGTAGGTATCACCGCAGTGTGGGTTGAAGCAGAAATGTTGTGGAAGCTGGTGGGTTCGGCAGTGAGGCTTGAGGTTGTAGAGCTGGCTGAAGACTGTGTAGTGTCAGTGGAGGCAGGATTGCTCTGTCTGGAGCTGGATTCTGTCGTAGAGCCCAATGTGGGAGAGCCGGCAGGTGTCGCTGTCCTGGGAGTTGAAGCAGGATTGCTGTGGACGGTGGAGAGATCCGCAGTGAAGCCTGATGGTGAGGAGCTGTGAGGTAAGGCTGTACTGGGCGTTGAACCGGGAATGGTCCTGAGAGTGCTTGACTCTGTGTTGAAGCCTGATGTGGGAGAGCTGCCTCTGGAGGCTGTGCTGTGACTTGAGCCCGCAGTGCTCTCAAGAGAGCCTGGTTCGAGGGTGATGGGAGATGTTGCAGAGGTGGTTGGAGACACAGTAGTGCGAGTTGAGCCCGGACTGCTATGGAAGGTGGACGATTCTGCGGTGAAGCCTGTCGTTGGAGTCACGGCAGGTGACACAGTTTTGTGAGTTGATCCAGTAGTGCTTTGGAAGGTTGTGGGTTCTGCAGAGAAGACTGAGGTTGTAAGGCTGGACAACGGACCTGACGTGTGAGGTGAGGAGGGAATGCTATGGAAGGCTGATGATTCGGCTGGGAAGGCTGATGTCGTGGAACGGGCAGGGGAGGCCATACTGTGAGGTGAAGTAGAAATGCTCAGGAAGGTGCTGGACTCTGTGGTGGGACCTGATGTTGTAGAGCTGCCCATGAACGCAGTAGTGAGAGTTAAATCGGGAATGTTATGGGAGGTGGAGGATTGTGAAGGGCGCCCTGATGTTGGGGAGTTGCCAGGAGACACTGTTGTGTGAAGTGAACCAGGAGTGCTGTGGAAGGTGGATGATTCTGTATGGAGGCCGGATGTTGGAGAGCTGGCAGGTGACGCAGTACTGAGAGTGGACCCTGGAGTGCTGTGGGATGTGGACGAACCTGCAGTGAGGCCAGATGTTGGAGAGCTGGCAGGTGACGCAGTACTGAGAGTGGGCCCTGAAGTGCCGTGGGAGGTGGACGAACCTGCAGTGAGGCCGGATGTTGGAGAGTTGGCAGGTGACGCAGTACTGAGAGTGGGCCCTGGAGTGCTGTGGGAGGTGGATGAACCTGCAGTGAGGCCGGATGTTGGAGAGTTGGCAGGTGACGCAGTACTGAGAGTGGGCCCTGAAGTGCTGTGGGAGGTGGACGAACCTGCAGTGAGGCCAGATGCTGGAGAGCTGGCAGGTGATGCAGTACTGAGAGTGGGCCCTGGAGTGCTGTGGGAGATGGACGAACCTGCAGTGAGGCCGGATGTTGGAGAGCTGGCAGGTGACACAGTACTGAGAGTGGACCCTGAAATACCGTGGGAGGTGGACAAACCTTCAGTTACGCCGGATGTTGGAGAGCTGGTAGGTGACGCAGTACTTAGAGTGGACCCTGGAGTGCTGTGGGAGGTGGACAAACCTGCAGTGACGCCGGATGTTGGAGAGCTGGCAGGTGACACAGTACTGAGAGTGGACCCTGAAGTACCGTGGGAGGTGGACAAACCTTCAGTGACGCCGGATGTTGGAGAGCTGGTAGGTGACACAGTACTTAGAGTGGACCCTGGAGTGCTGTGGGAGGTGGAGGAACCTGCAGTGAGGCCAGACGCTGCAGAGCTGGCAGTGGACGCAGTACTGAGAGTGGACACTGGAGTGCTGTGGGAGGTGGACGAACCTGCAGTGAAGCTGGATGTTGGAGAGCTGGCAGGTGATGCCATACTGACACTGGACCCTGGAGTGATATGGGAGGTGGACCATCCCTCAGTGATGCCAGATGTTGGAGAGCTGGCAGGTGATGCCATACTGAGAGTGGACCCTGGAGTGCTGTGGGAGGTGGACAAACCTGCAGTTAGGTCGGATGTTGGAGAGCTGGCAGGTGACGCAGTACTGAGAGTGGACCCTGGAGTTCTGTGAGAGGTGGACCCACCAGCAGCGAGGCCAGATGTTTCAGAGATTGCAGGTGACACAGTACTGAGAGTGGACCCTGGAGTGCTGTGGGAGGTGGACGAACCTGAGTTTAGGTCTGAGGTTGGAGAGTTGGCAGGTGATACAGTACTTAGAGTGGACCCTGGAGTGCTTTGGGAGCTGGGTGAACCTGCAGTGAGGCCACTTGTGGAGCGGCCTGGTGACACGGGAGTGTGAGGTGAACCTGTGCTCCAGTGGAAGGTTGTAGATTCTAAAGCGGGAAGTGATGTCACGGTGCTGGTAGGTATCACCGCAGTGCGGGTTGAAGCAGAAAGGTTGTGGAAGCTGGTGGGTTCGGCAGTGAGGCTTGAGGTTGTAGAGCTGGCTGAAGACTGTGTAGTGTCAGTGGAGGCAGGATTGCTCTGTCTGGAGCTGGATTCTGTCATAGAGCCCAATGTGGGAGAGCCGGCAGGTGTCGCTGTCCTGGGAGTTGAAGCAGGATTGCTGTGGACGGTGGAGAGATCCGCAGTGAAGCCTGATGGTGAGGAGCTGTGAGGTAAGGCGGTACTGGGCGTTGAACCGGGAATGGTCCTGAGATTGCTTGACTCTGTGTTGAAGCCTGATGTGGGAGAGCTGCCTCTGGAGGCTTTGCTGTGACTTGAGCCCGCAGTGCTCTCAAGAGTGTCTGGTTCCAGGGTGATGGGAGATGTTGCAGAGGTGGTTGGAGACACAGTAGTATGAGTTGAGCCCGGACTGCTATGGAAGGTGGACGGTTCTGCGGTGAAGCCTGTCGTTGGAGTCACGGCAGGTGACACAGTTTTGTGAGTTGATCCAGTAGTGCTTTGGAAGGTTGTGGGTTCTGCAGAGAAGCCTGAGGTTGTAAGGCTGGACGACGGACCTGCCGTGTGAGGTGAGGCGGGAATGCTTTGGAAGGTTGATGATTCGGCTGGGAAGGCTGATGTCGTGGAGCGGGCAGGGGAGGCCATACTGTGAGGTGAAGTAGAAATGCTCTGGAAGGTGCCGGATTCTGTGGTGGGACCTGATGTTGTAGAGCTGCCCATGAACGCAGTAGTGAGAGTTAAATCGGGAATGCTATGGAAGGTGGAGGATTGTGATGGGCGCCCTGATGTTGGGGAGCTGCCAGGAGACACTGTTGTGTGAAGTGAACCAGGAGTGCTGTGGAAGGTGGATGATTCTGTACGGAGGCCGGATGTTGGAGAACTAGCAGGTGACACAGTACTGAGAGTGGACCCTGGAGTGCTGTGGGAGGTGGGCGAATCTGCAGTGAGGCCGGATGTTGGAGAGCTGGCAGGTGACGCAGTACTGAGAGTGGGCCCTGGAGTGCTGTGGGAGGTGGGCGAACCTGCA
Organism: Nycticebus coucang; assembly: GCF_027406575.1. Taxonomy (NCBI): domain Eukaryota; kingdom Metazoa; phylum Chordata; class Mammalia; order Primates; family Lorisidae; genus Nycticebus; species Nycticebus coucang. The sequence continues at coordinate 71,168,220 of NC_069791.1, read as the reverse complement.
GTGAGGCCGGATTTTGGAGAGCTCGCAGGTGATGCCATACTGAGAGTGGACCCTGGAGTGCTGTGGGAGGTGGACGAACCTGCAGTTAGGTCGGATGTTGGAGAGCTGGCAGGTGATGCCATACTGAGAGTGGACCCTGGAGTGTTATGGGAGGTGGACCCACCAGCAGTGAGACCAGATGTTGCAGAGCTGGCAGGTGACGCAGTACTGAGTGTGGACCCGGGAGTGCTGTGGTATGTGGACGAACGTCCAGTGAGGCCAGATGTTGGAGAGCTGGCAGGTGACGCAGTACTGAGAGTGGACCCTGGAGTGCTGTGGGAGGTGGACGAACCTGCAGTTAGGTCGGATGTTGGAGAGCTGGCAGGTGATGCAGTACTGAGAGTGGACCCTGGAGTGCTTTGGGAGCTGGGTGAACCTGCAGTGAGGCCACTTGTGGAGCGGCCTGGTGACACGGGAGTGTGAGGTGAACCTGGGCTCCAGTGGAAGGTTGTAGATTCTAAAGCGGGAAGTGATGTCACGGTGCTGGTAGGTATCACCGCAGTGTGGGTTGAAGCAGAAAGGTTGTGGAAGCTGGTGGGTTCGGCAGTGAGGCTTGAGGTTGTAGAGCTGGCTGAAGACTGTGTAGTGTCAGTGGAAGCAGGATTGCTCTGTCTGGAGCTGGATTCTGTCGTAGAGCCCAATGTGGGAGAGCCGGCAGGTGTCGCTGTCCTGGGAGTTGAAGCAGGATTGCTGTGGACGGTGGAGAGATCCGCAGTGAAGCCTGATGGTGAGGAGCTGTGAGGTAAGGCTGTACTGGGCGTTGAACCGGTAATGGTCCTGAGAGTGCTTGACTCTGTGTTGAAGCCTGATGTGGGAGAGCTGCCTCTGGAGGCTGTGCTGTGACTTGAGCCCGCAGTGCTCTCAACAGTGCCTGGTTCGAGGGTGATGGGAGATGTTGCAGAGGTGGTTGGAGACACAGTAGTGCGAGTTGAGCCCGGACTGCTATGGAAGGTGGGCGATCCTATTGCTGAGCCTGTTACTGGAGACACGATAGGTGAAACAGTTTGGTTAGTTGATCCAGGAGTGCTTTGGACGTTTCTGGGTTGTGCAGAGAGGCCTGTAGGTGTTGGGCTGGTCACAGGCCCTGACGTGTGATGTGAGGCAGGAAGGCTATGGAATGTTGATGATTCCCCTGGGAATGCTGATGTCGTGGAGCGGGCAGGGGAGGCCCTACTGTGAAGTGAAGCTGACATGCTCTTGAAGGTGCTAGATTTTGTGGTGGGACTTGATGTTGTAGAGCTGCCTATTAACACTGTAGTGTGAGTTGAATGGGGAATGCTATGGGTGATGGAGGATTGTGAAGGGCGGCCTGATGTTGGGGAGCTGCCAGGAGACACTGTTGTGTAAAGTGCACTAGGAATACTGCGGAAGGGAGATTATTCAGTAGCGAGGCTCAATGCTGTATGGCTGACAGGAGATGTGGTCCTGTGAGTTGAAGCAGAAACAGTATGGAAGGGGATTGACTCTGTTGTGTGCCGATGCTGGGGAATTGGCAGGAGACATAGTTGTGTGAATTGATCAGGGAGGTGCTGTGGAAGGTGGATGATTCTGTAGCAAGGCCGGATGTTGTATGGCTAATCACAGATGTGGTCCTGCGAGTTGAAGCAGAAATGCTATGGATGTTGGTTGATTCTGTATTTAGGCCTGATTTTGGGGAGCTGGCAGGTGATGTTATACTGGGAGTGGATGTAGACGTGTCATTGAGGGTGATTGACTCTGCAGTAGGGCCTGATGTTGCAGCGGTGGCAGGTGACTGTGTATGGTGAACAGAAGCAGTAAGGCTTAGGAAGGTTTTTGATTCTGTATTGAAAACTGATGTTTTGCCTGCCATAAAATCAAGCAGAAGGTTATAATAGCACACATCCCCCATGCCCATTTTTTTTTCTCAGATCTTGTAACTTGCAGACCACCCCCTCACCCTGCATCATCTGACTGACACCTGGTCTGGCAAATCTCTCTTCCTCATCCCTTACCTCTCACTCCCCTCTACCCCCTATCCATGCCATTGCTCTAATCAGGGGCAACCGGAAAGGTAAGACAGTTGCTCATTAACATAGGGAATTCTCTCTCTGTCCCTTCTCTCTAGAAGCATTCACATACACAAAGACTAGCTACCCTACCTGACAGTAACACCTCTACGGCCGTCCTGTGACCCTTGTGGCCTTGTGAGGATGGCTACTCCACCCTTAGCCCTCAACCCACTTGGTGCACTGCCGCTCTAAGGAGTAAGAGCATTAGGTTCAGCCTGGGGCCTGGAAGGCCTGCTTTGTCTTCTCTGTGCCATTCAGAGCATGTGTCTGCACATGTAGAATTCCACTTTCCTACGTAAGACGGGAATATAATCCCTGGCTCCTATGAGATGATTTAGCTCACATATGGACAAAATAGGTGGCAATAGTGCCATCAGCTTAGGGGTTCTTAGGAATTCTACTGGATGGGACGTAGGGAACTTCCTTGAGAGGGCAGGGAGTGTGGCAGTCCCCCACCCCTTCCCAAAGATGCCCTGAATCTCTCTGATTTTTCACGAGGGCCCCTTTTGGCCCTCCTGCAGAGGAGATCATGGAATCTTCCAGGGAAGAAGCACCCTCCACTATCACAGATGGTAAAGAGAAAGATGACCCCAGAGAGAGGCCACAGGTCCTGGCCAGAAGGGTGAACAGTGAGTCACAGTTAGTCACAACGTGCCATTCCAGTCAGCAGTTCTGGATCTTTGTCTTTGCAAAATGTTAGGAGACGAGCGCAATGGTTGATTAATACAGTTCAGGTGAAAGGTGTAATATTGCCTAAGATTTTTGGAACTTTAAATTCATGAAAAAGATTGGAAAGCTTGCTTATTTACTTTTAAGTCAATAGATGTGTTTGCTTTTTCCCAATCCTCTCACCTATCAGTAAATTTTGCCTAATTCATCATGATGGTCTGTTCTGTGGGAGGGGAGGCACTAAGTGTGTAGGTAGAACATTTCCATGTCAACCCAAAGTGAAGGGTGACAGGGCTGAGAGTGAGCCCTGGCATGACAGTGGGACCATAGAGCCATGCTTCTCACAGGCTTCATTTTCCTGTTCCTCCTTGCCTTGAGCGAGGAACCCCCTCTGCCCTTCTGGTCTCTTTGTAAGCCTCCCTGTATGTCAGCCAGAGGCAACAACAATCCTTAGGCACCCTGCCTTCATGCAAGAAAACTGTTTCTCAGCTCTGCAGCCTCCTTGTTCAAGTTTCCATTCAATGAGCAATTCCTTATGGCCATGAGGACGATGTTGTACCCTGGGACCAAAGGCAAATCTGTCCCCACCCCTCCCCGGGGCTCCTATACCCTCAGTACAAGGATGAGGAGCAGAGGCCCACCTGAGGTGAGGGCAGGAGTCAGTGGAGGGAGCAGCCACTCCCTCAGTCTGTTACTGAGGAAGAGGTAATACCTAACCCATCATTTTGCCCTTCTTCTTTTAAAAAAAAGATAAGCATGTCTTGGGTTTACTCATAAATTTTACTGAACATTTTAAGTTATAAAAGTAGAATGCATTCATTGTTACAAGTCAAACAACGAAAAGGCACATGAAGGCAGTTTATGACCATCTCCCTAACTGACTCACACATAATGAAGAGGGATGGGGAGAACTGGCATTTACTGGCTGCTAATCAGATTCCCATATCACCCTGTCACAGGACCCACCGCAATTGGAACTCAGTAATTCTGTGACTGCTCGTGCAATGGCTTTGCCTCTGTCAGCCGGACATGTAGGATTCTACTTTCCTATGTAAGATGGGAATATAATCTCTGGCTCCTATGAGATGAATTAGATCATACATGGATATAACTTTACAGTCAGCTGTACACTTGGTGGAAGTAAAGAACCTCCCTGCCCTGCTCCACTGACAGTGTGGATGCCCACAAGAAGGTCTTCAGTAAATGAGTCAGTGAACCCTTTCTCTTAGTCATTGAACATAATCTTCATTAACAACCCTGCCAGGTAGACATTGCTGGTCCTATTTTACACATGAATCCAGGTTCTGAAGGTTAAACACTTTCCAAAGTCACTGAGCTGGTAAGATGGAATTCAAGCACATTTTAAAGATGCCTTTTAGTTTTAGCAGAAGGAAAGGGTTTGGGGAGTTACACAGAGGAAGGGAAGGGTTTCAAGGCAGGGAATGGCATGTATGGGGGTTCAAAGGTGAGTAAGTGGTCACTGCAAGTTTAAGGTGGGGCTAAGGGAAGCCAGAAAGGTAGACGTGAACTGAGCCTGGAAATGGAGTTTAGACTTGATCAAGCAACAGTGAAGAATATCCAGCAAAAGACAGTGATCCCAGCCACGCCTTGGAAGCTGTGCCTGGGAGGCTGCATCAAGGGGCAGCAAGGGCAGAAGGAGGGAGAACAATGAGGTCACAGCAATGACACCATGGGCCACCCGTGGAACCAAAGAAGGCAGGGATGCTCTGTGGAATGGAGGGGACTGCTCTCTTTCATCTTTATTTTCAGACTCATTATATTAACATTTTCTCCATTTTGATACTATTTGATCTGTCCTTAACCACCCACATCTTTATAATTGCCCTCCTGGGTCACACTGAGTTCTGAGTGACTGAATCCCTGTCTCCTCAAGCTGCCCTTTCTCTTTCTAGAATTTCTCATCTGCTTAATTTTCTAAGACATCGTTCGTCACCTCCTAATGGTCCTTTGCCCTGGCCCTTCCCTGCTCTCTGTCTCAGTGGGAGCCCCAAGCTAAAGGCGTTGGCTCTGCCACCCCCCGTCCTCCAGCCAGACAAGGTCCTCCATACCAAGGCTTTGCATTCACAGGAGGGAAAAGGAAACAGTGCCCTGGTGAATAGAGTGAGTTACACTCCTTCCAGCCCGGGATTCTGGGGGCAGTGGTGTCCCCCAAAGATGTAGAAGAGCAGGTGAGTCTTCCCTCCCAAGGTCAACCTCCAGGCTCAGGGTGCTTCACAAGGAAACCAGGCAAAGGAAAAGCACATTTCTCCTTCAAAGAAATTCAAATGGTCACAAGTGTAGTAAAAGGAAAAAGTAAATAACCTTCATCAGGAAACAAAGAAATTCAAAACAAAGCAAGATACTATTTTTTTTTTACCTTTCAAATCTCACATACACAATGTTAGATAACAATACTAGCTAGTGTTGCTTGGGGAATTCTCAGATGATGTCAATGGATGTGGACTTGGTATCATAGTTCAAAAGGATAATTTGAAAATATGACTCACGGACAACAGGAATAGTCATACAATTTTAGAGATGCCATTTCTCGTTAGTGATCCTAAAAACAATCTGATGCAGATAGTAAAAAATGTATACAAGAATGTTTATTGCATCAATTATCTGTTATAGCGAAAAATTGTGGTGAATGTGTCCAAGAATAGGCAGAGGACTGGTTAGATGACTGTGGTAGTCTATGGAATGGAATTGTAACCAGCCATTAAAATATAAACTGACTGGGCAGCACCTATGGCTCAGTGAGTAGGGCGCTGGCCCCATATACCGAGGGTGGCGGGTTTGAACCTGGCCCCAGCCAAACTGCAACCAAAAAATAGCTGGGCGTTGTGGCGGGTGCCTGTAGTCCCAGCTACTTGGGAGGCTGAGGCAAGAGAATCACCTAAGCTCAAGAGCTGGAGGTTGCTGTGAACTGTGACGCCACAGCACTCTACCAAGGTGACAAAGTGAGACTCTTGTCTCTAAAAAAAATAAAATATATATATATATATATTTATTCTGTGGTGAGTAAATCTAAATCTAAATATTCAGAAATAAGCCAAAATGTTAACAATGTTTATCTGAGTGGTAAAGCCAAGGAAGATTTTCTTCTTTTTGTTTGTCTATATTCCATGACAAGTGTATATTCATTTTATAAGTTTTTTTATTTATTTTTTTGAGACAGAGTCTCACTCTATGCCTTGGGTAGAGTACTGTGGTATCCTATCTCACAGCAACCTCCAACTCCTTTTTGTTGTTGTTATACCAGATTTTTTTTTATTAAGTCATAAATACATAGATCATGTATACACTGATGCCTTTAAGGGGTACAATGTGCTTATTTTATATACTACTAGGAATGCTTACATCAAACTAGTTAATATAGCCTTCATCTCGTTTACTTAATTATTATGTTAAGACATTTATACTCTATACTTAATAGATTTGACATGTACCCTTACAATATGAACCACAGGAATCCATCAAATCTCCCCCTTCCCTTCCCATTCCCTTCCTCTTTCCTCCATCATCTTGGGCTATAGTTGTGGCTTATCTTTCTTATGAAAGTGTGAATGATTATAAATTGGTTTCATAATAGTACTGAGTACATTGGATAATTTTTCTTCCATTCTTGAGATACTTTACTAAGAAAAATATGTTCCAGCTCCATCCATGAAAACATAAAAGAGGTAAAGTCTACCTCAAACTCTTATGTTTAAGCAATCCCCTTGCCTCAGTCTCCCAAGTAGCTGAGACTACAGGCAGGTGCTACCACACCCAGCTAGTTTTTCTATTTTTTAGTAGCCACAGGGTCTCGCTCTTGCTCAGCCAGGTCTTGAACACCTGAGCTCAGGCAATCTGCCTGCCTCAGCTTCCCAGAGTGCTGGGATTACAGGCGTGAGACACTGCACCCAGCCACATTTTTTATAAGTTTTAAAAACATAATAAGTGGCCAGGGACAGTGGCTCACACCTGTTAATCCCAGCACTTTAGGAGGCTGAGGTGGGAAGATTATTTGAAATCATAAGTTCGAGACTAGTCTGAGCAAGAGCAAGACCCCATCTATACTAAAAACAGGAAAATGAGCCAGGTTTTGTGGCAGGTACCTGTAGTTTGAGCTATTTGGGAGGCTGAGGCAGGAGGATTGCTTGAGCCCAGGAGTTTGAGGTCGCAATGAGCTACAATGACACCACTGCACTCTACCTGGGATAGCAGATCAAGACCCTATCTCAAAAAACAAACAAAAAAATCCATAATAAATGTGTATGCACTTTTTAAAAAGATAAGTATATATGTGATCACCCCTTGGAAGAAACAGGGAAAATGACTCACTGCTTATGTTTGCTACGCTGGGATTCCCCAGACCTTCGTGGTCAAAACATTTTTTAAAAATTTACCTATTCATCCACGCTACTTCTCCATGGGTCATTAAAGACACCAGCCAGCTCACCTTCTAAGCAGGTAAAATTTGGTACTTTCTTGTGCTGTCTAAAAGTTATGACATGGTATCTCACTAAACAAACTAAGTTGAGTACTTTCTTGCCTCATTTGTAGTTTTTTATTGCATCTTCTACATGTATTTGGATATTTCTTTAAAACTATTATTATTTAATTAAGGCAGCTGGTTTGTCAGGCAAATCATTCACTTTGTGGCATTCTTGGTGAAGAGCATTAGAAGGCACCTCAGGGACAAGTCTGAAGACTGTCCATAAGCAATGAGACTGTTCCCTCCTACCAACTCCAAAACACATTTCTGCCTGTTGTGAAATCAGTCAGTGGGGTCCCCAGAAGCTGCAAACCCCCACCCCTGCCAAAGAGGCAGTGGCTATAATAACAGCCCCCGTGAGGTATGGAGTGGAAGCCCCAGTTGTGTCTCCAAGATCAGCCTCTACACAGCACTGTGAACTTGTATAAGCCGTGGACCTCTCTGAACTTTCATCTCCTCCTGGAAAATGTGGATGCATGATGCCTGCCCTGATTATCCTGCTCACTCTAGAATATTCTACAATCTTACAGAGGCAATGGGATGATCTGTGGTCACCAGTCCTGGGCACACATTCAACTTTGCCATGAATGAGCTTCATGGCCTGGGTCTATTTCCTTTTCTGAAAGGTCATTAGCACTTGATAGAGTTGTGGTGAGCTGGGGCCAGGGCCACGCTGGTTCTTCCATCTCTATACACACCCACAGCGAGTGAAGGGGCTTCCTGATCTAGTGCCAGCAGGCAGTGCCATTGCCTCCTTAAAGTGAGAGCCACCTGGCTGCTGCTGAGGCAAGGTGTAGTGGGTTCACTTGTGTCCCCCAAAAGATATCTCCAAGTCCTGACCCCTAGTACCTGTGAATGTCACCTTATTGGAAATAGGGCACCTTGCAGATGTAATTAAGCTCCGGATCACAAGATCAGATTTAGGATGGGCCCTAAATCCAAATGCTTGGTGCCATCATAAGAGGAAAGAGAGGGACTGCTGATGCACAGAGAAGAATGCAAGGAAGAGATTCGAGTGACGCTCCCATAAGCCAAGCAATGCTGAAACTACTAGAAGCTGGAAGAGGCAAGGGAGGATCCTCCCCCAGAACCATGGAAGGGAATGTGGCACTAACGACAACCTCAACTTCTACCTTTAGGTCTCCTCAACTGTAAGAGAATGAATTTCTGTAGCATTAAGCCATCAAGTGTGTGGTAATTTGATGCAGCAGACACAGGGGACTGATACACAGGCATCTCCAAGTGATTAAGAATGTGGTTTCTAGAGCCAGAAGCCTTGGGTTCAAATCCTAACTCCTTCAAGTAAAGAAAAGGAGACCATGAGCTAATTATTTAACAGAACGGTGCCTCAGTTTCCCCATGCATAAAAATAGAAATCAGTAACAAAACCTTCTTCCTAGGGTTGTTGTGAAAGTTAAATGAGATAATAGATATTTAGAACAGTATCTGCCACATAGTATACCCTCCATGAACATCAGCAAATTGTATTATTAATATGACACTCAGACTACTAGGTCACTGTAGCTTCCCAGGGAGTCTGTTTATCAATATTCCAATTTTCTTCATGACTGTGTGTGGCTTTGTCAGTTCTGAATTTGTCTAAAGCCTTTTCGCATCTATTAATACTTCTTTCCTGTGCTGCTTCTAACAGCCACCAAACTCAAATGCCTCCCTCTCCTTATAGCCTCTCATGTCCCCTTTGCCCTCTTCAGCCCTGGGCTCCTCTCATAGCTTTAGCACCAAATTGGGCTGTGGCTCTTTCTACACTGTTCCTATGACAACTCTGCTATAAACTGTTTATTCATCCTGCCTCTTCCAGAGCACCTGCTCAGGTGTTTGCTGAATGAGTAACTTTATTACTTTCTGTATAAAACAGTACTTCCTTTTAGTTGCTCTAAATTTATAGGATGCACGTTCCAAAGGTTGCTCCTTTGTCTATTGTGAACAAATCTGTTCTCACCTCTGCTGCACTCTCCCAATTTTATAGATGTTGAGCATTTCCATCTCCACCTTCACTTTTCTAGGCTACAGAGCTCTGGTCCCTTCAGACCCCCTGCCCCAGCCCCTCTGGGACAGATACTTTGTCCCCTTACTCATCCTCAGTGTAAACACTTTAGAACGTCATGTACATAAAACAGTGGGTTCCAGTCCTCATTTGACCCCTGGCATTTTTTCTGGCATTTTGTGGGGTTGGTGCCCCTGCAGCACATGGCAAATGTAGAATTCTAGACTATGTCCTATTCCTGGAGGCCCTTCCCTGAGCCCCAGGCCTCTAAGACAGCCCCACTCAGAAACCCCACAGGCATCCCAAACTAAAACAGCCCAACTAGAGCCCCTTGTTATCCACCAAAAGAAGCTCCTGTCCTCCCAGTCAATACAGCCTCCTAGGCTCGGAGCCTGTAGCTCAAGCGGCTAGGGCACTGGCCACATAACACTAGGGCTGGCAGGTTCGAACCCGGCTCAGCCTGCCAAACAATGATGACAACTACAGTAAAAAAATAGCCAGGCATTGTGGTGGGCACCTGTAGTCCCAGCTACTTGGGAGGCTGAGGCAAGAGAATCACTTAAGCCAAGAGTTTGAGGTTGCTGTGAACTGTGATGCCATGACACTCTACCAAGGGCGACATAGTGAGACTGTCTCAAAAAAAATACAGCCTCCTAGACTATTCACCTTTTGTTTGTTGTTTATTGTGGGTTGGGGGAGGGTCTTTATTTTTCTTTTAAATGGCCATCTTTTTATTTCAGGATGGCTCTCCATGCCTGTTCAGAGGCTTCTCTCAAGATGGCAGAAATAAAACATAACATCAAAGATGAAGACTTCTTTTCAAAAGGACAATCAGCAAAGGGGAGGTGGTGGAGGAAAGAATCAGTGAACCGAAGATAAGTCAACAGAAATTACAAATTGAAACACTATGAGAAAAGCGGTGGGGTGGGGGCGGGGAAGGCAGAACAGAGCAACTGAGAGCTGTGGTGCAATATCGAATGGGCTAACATATGTTTAATTGGAGTCTCAGAAGGAGAAAAGGAAGAGGACGGGTCAGGAGAAATATTTGAAGACAATTATGGCTAAGGATTTTCCAATTTTTTTTTTTTTTTTTAGAGATGGAGTTTTACTTCGTTACCCTTGGTAGAGTGCTGTGGCATCACGGCTCACAGCAACCCCCAGCTCTTGGGCTTAGGTGATTCTCTTGCCTCGTCTCCTGAGTAGCTGGGACTATGGGCGCCCGCCACAACACTCGGCTATTTTTTTGTTGCAGTTTATCCGGGGCTGGGTTCAAACCAGCCACCCCTGTTATATGGGGCCGGCGCCCTACTCACTGAGCCACAAGCGCTACCCAGGATTTTCCAAAATTAACGAAGGACAGTACACTACAGACTGTGGAATAATTAGATTTCATCAAATTGCTGAAAATGAAAGATATGGAGAAACTCTTGAAAGAAGCCTTAGTCTGCTCCTAACAAATACCATAAAATGGGCAGCTTAAACAACAGAAATGTATTTCTCACAATTCTGGAGACTGAGAAGTCCAAGATCAAGGTACCAGCTGATGTGGATCCTAGTAAGGACCCACATTCTCATACCCTAGCCTGAAGTAGGGACTTGGGCACTGACCCTGGACCCATCCCAGACATCCTTCCGTGAGACCCAGGTCTCCAGGACAGCTCCACCCAGAAATCCCACAGTCACCCCCAAATTCAACAGGCCTGACTGGGGCCCATTGTCATCCACCAAAAAGAGGCTCCTGTCCTCCCATTCGGTACAGCCTGCTGGACTGTCCATCTTATTGCCCCCACAGTCCATCATGAAGAAGTGCCTCCATTTCTAGGAGAGTTGGATTTCCACCTGGGCCCTCAGGTCCTCATTCTAGGATGGCTCTCTATGCCTCTCAACAGACCATGCGTCCCTGGCCCTGCTTAGCCCACTGAGGTTCCGCTGGTGTCTAAAAGTCTCAGCATGGCTTTACTGTTCACATCACCCACAGGCACACCATTGCACTTTCTCCACCAAACCTCTCCCTCCACCTGGCACATGCCCCCTCACTTTCCAGGGCATTCCTATGCCTTAGCTCCCCTACACAGTCATGGAAATATTTTTCCTTCCTTTGTCTTACTATCTGCTTGTCCAAACCCTCATTAGTACTTAGCCTGAACTGGAGTACCCAGAAGAAGTTGCAGAGAGTAGGAAGGGAAGCGGGCTACAGATGCCACCAGTGGTCCCTGACCTGACATCTAAACTGCTCCCCTGGAGCATGCCTATTGCAGGGCTAAGAGGACAGAGAGGACTCAGGTACTCCAGAAGGAGGGTGGGCTCCCCACAAACTCAGTGTCAAGTGGTGGTTGTGTTGATTATTTGCTGTGTGGCCCCAGGTAAGTCACTCATCCTTTCTGAGCCCCTTTTCCTTTCTGTCCTGACTCCCTTACATAATTTTTCCTGTGAGAATCATATTAGCTACCCTCTGTGACATGGCTTTGTAAATGGAGCAGCTCTCTGTGGGTGGGACACAGGTGTCACTGGTATAATCACACCTTCCAGAGACCTCCAGTGTGACTCAGGTTACGTGGCCTCACCCCCTTGTCTGTCCTCTGCACTAACCATAGAAAGATGTTTTGCTGACTCTTTTGCACACTAATAGATTCACCTATCTTTTCCATGCAATTATAAGCACCTTAGAGACAGGGGCCTTTGGTTGCTGGCAGCTGTCTCTCAGGCCCTCAGAGGCAACACCTTCATCATCAGCATCACTACCACCACCCTCCCTCAGGTAATCTGGCTAGAGGGAGCTTCTAGGACTCTCTGGGGGTTGGGGGAGCCTGGCCAGCAGGGGTGGGAAGGGTCCCTCCTGCAATTGACCCCCTGCCCACAGCTTCCTGTTGTCAATGTGTTACCTTAAAGGGAATCTGTTAGTGATGGACTCTCATAACATCTCGAAACCCACACAGTTCATCACTCCAGCCCTCGATCCTCTCCTGTCAGTTCCTCCCAGTCTAAGAGAGGGAGGGAAGGAGGTCTATCAAGGTGGCGGGCTGAGACAGCCTCTGAGGGCCTGAGTTCCTGACCATCTGGCCCACTTTGCCTCTTGGGTTACCTCATGGGCACCCCTCAGAGCTCCATAAACCCCTACCCCAGCTGCCCTGTCCCTCCTCACTCACCCCAGGGGCTCCAACTTGGTCACCCTCTCCTGCCACCCCTCACTCCTGCCCACCCCTCCCCTGGGGCTCCTCCATGCCTGAGGGGAACTGTCCTGTACCAGGTCACTCTCCAGAGATGGCCAGGACAGGCTCAGGAAGCACTCCAGACTGTGTCCTCTTCCTAAGGCCCTTAACCATTTCTAACTGGAGGGCTCTCCAAGGCACACCTGCAGACTCCCTCCCCACCACTGGGACAGTAGCCTATGCAGTGATGCCTCTGTGAGGCCTAGGAAAACCCAGCCCTCGGGTTAGATGCAGCTCTGATGATGAGGGCAGGCAGAGACCCCTGTCCATGTGATAAAAAGCCCCCTTGTCCTCTGTGGGAGCCTGGGGAGCAGGAGAGGTAGATTTTAGCAGCCCCTAACTCTGAGGCTAGGCTGCATGCAGCCATCACCTGCACAACCACAGGTACCCAGAGCCTCCAGAGTGACCCCTTTAGTGCCCCAAAGGCAGGATGAGGTCACAGCACAGTCTTCAGCCTTTTGGCAGCCCCCTTCCCTGGAAAGGGAAGCAGTAAGGCCAGCTCCACCCCCAGATGCCCAGCACCAGCCCAGGGTCCAAACTCACCATTTGTCATTGTCACTGTAGTGGTGGCAAATGCCCAGAGCGAGAGAGCCAGCTGCAGGATCCAGACACCCAGCATCTCCCAGGAGTAACTCTAGCTGCACTGTCTTCCCTCGTCAGGAGGGACCAAGAAGTGAGAGACTCCCAGAAAGGGATCAGCTATAAGAGGGACCCCAGAGACCTTTGCTTTAAGGAAGGACACAGTGCCTGGCCTAGGGTGTGGGTGAGGAGATGGCATGAAGTGGGTGGTGCGTGATGACCACAGGGAGTTGGACAAAAGGCAGCCTGTCAACCTCCTCCCCTCTGCCGCCTGAAGCACTGAAAACCCTGAGCCAGGGTCTCTTCAGCAGAAGCCAGAGTGACAGGTAGGGCAGGGCCAGAGGGAGGGACACAGGCAAGAGTTGTGAGAGTGAGCAGTGGGTGCCAAGGGTGGGGGCTGAGAACCCCAATGGACAAGGAGCTGTGGGAGGAGGGGCACCCAGAGGCCAGGCCAGGTTCCTCACTGCACCCTGGAGAAGCTTCTCTTCCAGCCTTCCTTCCCTACTGCCCACCACAGATGGCCCCTTCCAAATTTCTAGGGCCTTCCCTGGGCTCCCCGCCCTTTTCCTGGGTGGGGTGTCCACTCACACCTGAGACTTTATGGTCTTGGTCTCCACCTCTGGCCAGAAGAAAAGGTGAAGAAAGGTCATGGCCAGTCCCTGCCCAGAGCAAAGGTTGCAGGGGCCTCTCCCAAACCCCCACCAAATAGCCAGGAGACAAATTATTCCTGGTTATACTCAACTGGTCAGGACTGCCTGATTATTCACCACAGCTGTGAGGCCCTGCCATGAGGATGTGTTCACGATCAGCTCTTGGGGACATAAGGTGTTGAGAAAGCCCAGGTTAACCCATCTTCACAATAGGCCACTCCCCCAGGCAGCCCGCCCTACTTCCCTGACCCAGCTCTAGGGGTCTAACTCCTCCGAAGCCCCAGCCCTAAACTCTTAATCTCAAGGAGGTGGGGGGGCACAAATGACAAAACCCAAGGCGCCCCCATACCCACCCACTCCTAACAAAATAGTTTGCCCCGATCTTATGTTCCTTGTGAGGCCAGACCCCTCCCTCCTCCCTCATCCGAAAGTCCCTGTTCTCCAACCAAGTAGGGCCCACTAGTGGGTGAAAAGGAGAGAGACACAGAGCAGCTTCTTTTAAAAAAAATGTTATATTGTGTTCACACGGAGAATTGGGCAGATTCTTGTCCCCAAAGCAGATCTTCCTGGCAAAGGAGGTTCAGGGCTTAGGGATCAGAAGTTACTGCAGGGATGGGGGTGACCAGGGAGAGAGTTGGGAAGAGAGGAAGGAGGAAGGGATAGGAAAAAGGCAGCATTGAGGTGGGAGGGGAGGAAGGGTTGGAGGAATAATCAGTGGGACCAAGGGAATTTTCCCACCTCAAGGCCCCACTTCTCCCCATCCCTGGGGATCTGGGCAACTCAAGTCCTGCCCCTACCTACAGGAGCCCAGGCCCTTGGGGGTGAGAGGAAGGGGTGGAGCCTCAGAATAGAGCCTGGAGGGGCCTGAGACATAGGTGTCTGAACCTCACTAGGGACAGAGGTGAAAGAGGAGGGAGGATTTAGTGCTAGGGCACTGGGATGGGGGAGGCAAGGATTAGGGCTGAAGTTACCAGGAGGGGGGAGAGGGGAGGGGAAGGACTGATTAGAGAATGGGCTTAGAGGAGAGACAAAGTAAGGAATGAGAGTAAGGAGTTAAACAAGAGAGGGTAGGAGATGGGTAAGTCAGCCACAGTGCAGGGCAGGGACTAGGCAGTGGGGACATGAACAAGAAAACAGGGAGACCACTGACTGAGACCAGGCAAAAGGACATGAGGATTGGGGGAGCTGAGTGAGACAAGGGGACCATGGGGCCTGGAGTAGAAAATTAACTGGCCAAGACTGTGTGGTTTTCACAATAAGTAGGGAGTATGGAGACAAGCATTTTGTACCCATTTTACAGGTAAAGAAACTGAGACTCAGAGAAGTGACTGACTTGCCCAAAGTCCCACAGTGAAAGAGCCTGGATGTGAACTGAGTCTCTAGCTGGGTTTTGGCCAAGTTGAGAGAAGGATGCAATTCAGTGGCACAGTTTCATTTCACCCAAGGACAGCCTGGGCTGCACAAGCCCTTGGGCCAGCTCTTGAAATGGACACAGCGCAGATGGTTGCATCCTGGAAGGGCTCAAACTGATGATGAGGTCATCTCAGGTCTCTGGATGTGCACCTGCCACAGAATGGGAATAGGGAGCCACCTGCTTGACTGGCCAGGGCCACAGCCTCCTAATCCCAGCCCATCCCCTGCCCTGGTGGAGTTGGTGGAGGGAACCCGGAACTGGAGCAGGCAGAACTCCTGTGGGCTCCCCTTAGCTCCCTCACCCTGATATTGGTGTCCACGTTCTCCAAGGCCACCTGGAAGTTTTCATCCTTGACTAGAGAGGGGAAAAGAGGAGCAGAGGGGAAGACAAGGAAGGGGAGGAGGGAAACGTGAGGAAAGCCAGGTATCAGGCTCACAGCAGGGGCACCAAGGAAGGGAAAAGGTAACACAAGCCCCTGGCACGGGGTATTCCTGTGTCCTCGCCAGGGTGCCCCGGAAAGCCCCTATTTCCTTCTCCACGAGGCAGGATTCACCTATCCTGTCGTCCTCGAAGCCCATGTTTGAAAAAGTCCCCACGGTGTCCTCATTCCAGATCTCGAACCATTTTCTGTCCTCTTCCCAGGACCTAGGTGGGACCGCCACCAGGTCAGGCAGGGCCGCCGGGTCTAGGACCCTCTGCCGCCTCTGGACTCCTCCCACTAACTCGCGTTCTCACCTGCCTGGGCCGCTGCGCCTCCCACGAGAGCGCGCCAGCACGGCGCCCAGCACAAGCAGAAGCAGCAGCAGCAGCGCGGCGGCTCCCGCCAGGCTCCCGACCAGCGCCCTCCAGCGGACGGCCACTTCGCAGCGCGGGCCATAGAACCAGAGCTCGTCGGTGGAGAAGCAGCTGCCCGTGAGCGCAGGCCTCAGGCTCTCCACACCTCCAGGTGGAGTCCGAATGTGGGGTGGGGAGGGGCGGGGCGGGGCTAGGGGAAGGGCGGGGTTGTGGCGGGCGGGGATTTAGGGGCAGGGCTCCGGCTCGGGGGCGGGGCCTCACCGGCAAGCAGGACCGCTCTTCTCCAGGACGCACTGGCCCTGGTGGCAGTCGATGGCGCCGTCCACGCCCGACGTGCATTTGGTTACACAGCGGAGCCGATTCACCTCCACCAAGGGGAAGTAGAACTCCTCATAGCCTTTGGCAGCAGCGCGGCGGCAGATGGCTGGGGATGAGATGGGGACCGGGTTGCAGAGATGGAGACCTCATCCATCCTACTTGGGAATCTGATATGACAACTCTGAAAGCGCATGGGGAGGACTACATTTCCGAGGGTGAGTGTTATGGAGTGGACCCTGGGATTAGTTGAGAGAAAGGCCCTCATCCTCCCCTTACGGTCACTGCAGATCCTCCGCCAACCAGGTCTAGGAAGGACAGCCCAAAGCCACTTCACTTGCCTCCCCCAAATATCCCCCTCCTTACCACCACCCTCTCAATAATTTCTAAGGCAGACGTCCCTCGTGGGAGGGGCCATGGCTGCCTGAGGCCAGTAGCCCTTTGCCACACCCTCACCTTCTGGAGTCAGCTCTGTCCTGGTGGTGGTGTTCACTTTGATGGAGTCAGGCTTAAAACATAGGGCTGGGGGAACAAGGACACAGATGGAATGGCCGAAGCAGGTAAAGGAGTTAGGGCCAGGAAGCAAGGGCTCTGTCAATATGAGGATGTGGAGGAGCCACAGGGAAGACTCCTACTGTCTCTGTCATCCCCTCTAATAATAGGGGTCTCCAACCATCCTGGAAACACTGAGCGTAACTCTCAGGGAGTCTCTTTCTTAGCACCTAAATCCTTGTGAGACCCACCCTTGCCCCACCTTGATCCCACTAGGTGTGGACATGTGCCCCTTCTCCCAAACTGCCGAGGTACCACAGGGCTGCCACCTGAGCCCGAAGGACTCCAGATCAACTCTGACTGATCTGGAGTTGCCCGCAGTGGTGGCTCTAACCCTGAGCCCTCCCTCGAGCTGTGCTTACTCTGGGTATCCCGGCAGCTGTCCCCATCCTGGCTGGCATTCTGGAGCTCCTCTTTCAAGGCCATTTTTACCTTCTCATACTCGCTATCCAGCTGGGGGCTGAAGGACAGCTCCAGCAGGACCAGGTAGTCCACCACAATGCTGCCACTCCTGAGGGGTCAGGGGCCTTAGTGAGGGCCCAGATCTGGGGCATATTTCCGGGAGGGGTACTTCCAGGACCAACCACAAGTGCACAGATTGGGGGAATGTGGCAAAGGTCATGAGGTGGGAGGTCAGACACATTCTTTTCAGAAGGGGCTGCCATCACCCTTGACTTGGTTGGCCTGGAAAGGCAGGACAGGAGTGAGTGACATTCTCTTTATGTTGCATCAAGCTGCCATTGACCAGACCCTCCTGGTCTCTCTGTCCTCTGTCATGCTGACATACCCAGCAGAGTAGGGGCCAGCCAGAAGGAAGTCAAGTCACCAGACCAGACACCACCTCCCTGCCTGTCCCTACAACCTCTCTCCTTCCAGGGTGTGAAGAGGAGGGTACCACCTCTCCTAGAAGGAAGTGGCACCAGAAAATGATCACAAAGCCACCCCATGGAGTGATGCCCTTGCATGCTCCCTCCACCTATCTCTATGAAATCTGACAATTCTAAAAGCAAGGGATGTGTTCTCCAGCCTTCTTTGTACCCTTTCCCCCTATCTAACTGCCTCCACATGCCCAGAAGTATCTCTTACCTCAGGGACAGGATCTGTACATCCTTGAATCCGTGCACATGTTGGTAAATCTTCTGCATCTGAAATGTCAAGGGTCCTGGGCTTGCATCTGAACCTGCAGGTCTGAGGGCACCCAGAGGCCTAGTTCCAGGGGAAGACCCTTAAGCTCCACTCCCTTCCCCCTCACCTGATTCTGGAAGGCATTGCTGAAATCCCTGAAGGCCTTGGAAGTGTTGTCATTGAGGTCTGGGGAGAACTCCTGGTCAACAGATACCTCCATGCCCACTTCAGCATCCACTGTGTCTGCACACACATGCACCACCCTAGTCACTACACATCCGCCCCAGTCTGGCATCACCACCACCGTCACTCCAACTCAGAGGCTCCTCCGACTACCCCTTCAACAGTCCCTGAGGATTGACTGCACAGCCGCAGGGACAAAGGAGGAACTCAGCAATGCACTGTCTGGGGATGAGGGAAAGAAGTCAGGAGGTACCGCAGTCAGCCTATGTCCTTCCTTGTCTGCTTGTGGTAGGCAGAATAATGGCCCCAAAGAAGTCTACGTTCCAATCCCCAAAACCTGTGCATATGTTGTACCACATGTTAAGGGAGAATCAAGTATGCAGATGGAATTAGATTGCTAATTAGCTGAGAGAAAATTAATGTCAACTATCTGAGTGGGCACAGTATAAAACACCAGGTCCTTAAAAATGGGAGAGGGAGGCCGTGGAAACCAATGCAGCTCCAAGCAGCCCAAGTGATGATGGAAAGAAGGCATGATACAAGGCAAGCAGTGGAGAGTGTGGGAGAGGGATGGAAGGATTGGGAAAAATGTTGCAGTTTGACTGGGGCTGGGTTTGAGCCTGCCACCCTTGGCATATGGGGCCAGCGCCCTACTCGCTGAGCCACAGGCACCACCCAGGATGCTGGCAAAATGGCATGGGTGCCTCCAGGCCACATACAGAGCTGGACCCAGGGAGTATCACTGGCACCTCCAGGAGGAAGTGCAGAGGGCATGGCCCTGGCAACTCACCTAGCTCTATTTGTTCCATGGCAAACTCGCAACGGGAGCCATAGAAGGTGCTGGGGCAGCGGCATTTGAGGCCATCCCATGTACCCCCATTCTGGCATCTGATCTCCTGGAACTGACAGTGGTCCCCAGAATACCCTGGGAGGCAAAGGCACAGGCCTTGTTCCCAGGTGCCACCATTGTAGCAGGTACCTGGGAAGCATAGGAAGAAAGGGAAATTCAGTACAGCGCCTGACCTTAGTGACCTAGGAATTTAAGACGGGAGGAGAAGGAACAGGAGGCAGGAGGTCCAACCTGGGGTAGTGGTCAGCCTTGACTGTGTGGTCATCTGAATGTTGCTCAAAGTCGTCGTGGGTGACCTAAGGGTAGTAGGAGTCAGGGTAGTAGGTACCAGTGTCACTGAAGTCCTGTTGGCTGGTGGGGTGGTTTGGGTCAACTTGCTTGAAGTCATCATGGTAGTTGGAAGGCTGCTTTGTGGTTTCACGTTGACACCAGGTGTGCTTGGGGCAGTTACCAAGCTGGTGCTTAGCCAGGTCTTGCTAGTGGGCGTGTGGGTGCTCGTCAAAGCTGGACTCATGGAAACGGCCCCACTGCCAGTAGAACTCAGACTATCAGTTGTGATGATGGCAGGCCCACTCTCTGGAGCCAGGGAAATAGAACTGTCCGTGTATGTAGGAAAGGAAGTTCTTATACTGGTGGAACTAGGAGAAGTGACCATTTCAGTAGTAAAGAAAAAGACAGTGAGCGGGGTGGTGGGAGGAGAAGTAACTTCACCACTTGGATCCATTTCGACACAAGGAGAAGTGGGAGAGGTGGGGACTATGGTGATTGTTACAGTTTCTGGGCAGGGTGTAGTGGAAGGAAGAGAAATATAAGAAAAGGGGGTCGTTTCAGTGAGAGCTATGGTTAGAGATGAGGAGGCAGGAGAAGTTCTGATAGTTGCAGAGGAAGAGAAAGTGGGGAAAGTTGAGACAAAAGAAGAGGCTGGGTGTTCCATACTGGGCACATGTGGGGAGGAAGGAAGAGATGGAGAGGCAGTGGTGAGCACTGCCGTTGTGCTGCTAGAGGACAGAGAAGAGGATGTTATTATGGTGGGTATTGAAGGCACGATGATAGTGCTGAAAGAGGTGACTAACGCGTTTGTAGACGTACTTGGCCTAGAAAAAGATGCACCAGTGGACTCACTCATAGATGTGAGTGAAGTTTGCAAGGAGGGGGTTGAAAGAGAAGTTTTAAGAGTGAGCAGATGTGTAATTGTACTACGGACATGTGACGTTAACATCATAGTGCTGAGGTTGGTTGATGGAGTAAGAGTGTTAAGAGAAGGCAAAGAAGAATCTGTACTCTCAAGGGTAAGTATGGGAGGTGTTTGAGTTCCTGTGGTAGAGGTCAATATAGGAGTTGTTTGGGGTGACAAAGAGGTGTCATATGTAACTGCAATGCTTGTACCTAAAGAACTACGCAGGGTGTTGTCAGTACCTGTGACAATCGTTCCCCCAGTGGGTATGTGGTTCGAGGTTGTGTTCACCAAGGATGTTGTTTCTGTGTGATGGACAGTGGGATAAAATGCAATGGAACCTGTAGGGGTGGCAGAGGTACTGGGAGCAGGGGATATTGAGCTGAGGTCTGAAGTTGTACTCAACAAAAGGGTGGGTAGCAAGGAAGGGTGGGTGATACTTGTAAGTGCTGAGGATGGAATACCTGTCCTCAGAGTAAATGGGGTCATGGCTGTGGAAGTCAGCAGAGTCTCTGTGGTAGTGGGAGCTGAGGTGATTGCAGTGAGGGATGTGCTGATTGGGGAATAGACATTTGAGGAGGTAAAGCTGGGAGTACTGTGTGGGGTGGTAAGGGTGTCTGTTGTTACCAAGTATGTGGTGGCAGTTTGGGCTGTTCCTGTGATTGAGAGAGAGGGATAGGAGGATATGACAGAGGTGGGAATGGTTGATGTATCTGTGCTACTGGTCAGAGAGGTGGTGTCAGTCGTGGAGTGTGTGAGAGGGCTCGTAGCAGGAAGGTTGGGGTAGGTGCTCTCAGATGTAGGTGTAGAACTGGCATTGGTGGCAGGGAGTGTGGTCACCACGGTAGTTAGAAGGGTTGTTACGATGTCCGTGGTCGCACTGGTGACTGGTTCTGAATTTGTAACAGGTATAGAGGATGGAATGGCTTTGGTGGTTGTGGGAGGAGAGACTGTAGTTGTCCCAGAAGTCAGCGTGTTGGTAGCAGTGACTGAAGAAGTAATGCGGGGACTAGAAATAATTTCTGTCACGGCAGTCTCTGTGGAAACGTCAGTGGTAGGCATGAGTGTGGTTTTCTCAGTGGATGTGGCACTAGGGCTGATGAGGGTTGTCTGCCATGTGCCTGGAGGGGTCACAGTAGCTGGAGGTGTGTCCGTCGTTGTCTGTGTTGTGTGCAAGTGGGTGGTGGTGGGCGTCGGGATAGACCCTGCTATTGTGGGGAGTGTGTGGGTGATGACTGCAGTTGAGGAGATGCCCTCTGTGGGGGTGATACTGGCAGTCGTGGAGGAGGGGAATGCAGATGTGACTGGAATTCCTGTAGAGACAGAACTTGTTGGAACGTGTTCAGAACTTGTGAGAATAGTTGACACAGTGGGAGTCGTGGTTGTGATGGTGTTAACAAGTGATGTTGGTTCTGTATTCTGGATGGTTGGAGATGACGGAATGATATTTGTGAGGGTTGCTGAGGAACTGGGATCATTGCGTGTTGAGGTGAGTTCTGTCCACATAGTCAGAGAACCTGGGGTGCCCACAGATGACAGGGTGATAGATGTTGGAGTTGGTGTAGGGATGTCTGTTATCTGAGTCAATGGTGTGATGACTGTGGAAGTCACCAGGTTCCCTGGGGTAGGGATAGGTGAAGTGGGGGCAGTAGGTGATATACTGACTGTGGAGTAGATGTTTGAGGAAGTGAGGATAGGAGTACTGTGTGGGGTGGTCAGGGTGTTGGTCGTTGACAAGTGTGTAGTATCAGTTCTGACTGTTTCTGTGGTTGGGAGAGAGGGGGAGGTGTGTTGGAGAGAGGTGAAAGTGGATGATGTGTCTGTCGTGGTCGTCAGGGAAGTGGTGTGAGTGGCGAAGGGTGTGAGAGGGCTAGTAGCAGGATGGTTGGGGTAGGTGGTCTCAGATGTAGGTGTAGACCTGGAATTGGTGGTTGGGAGTGTGGTCACCACAGTAGTTAGAAGGGTTGTTACGATGTCCGTGGTCGCACTGGTGACTGGTTCTGAATTTGTAACAGGTATAGAGGATGGAATGGCTTTGGTGGTTGTGGGAGGAGAGACTGTAGTTGTCCCAGAAGTCAGCGTGTTGGTAGCAGTGACTGAAGAAGTGATGCGGGGACTAGAAATAATTTCTGTCACGGCAGTCTGTGTGGAAACGTCAGTGGTAGGCATGAGTGTGGTTTTCTCAGTGGATGGGGCACTAGGGCTGATGAGGGTTGTCTGCCCTGTGCCTGTAGGGGTTACAGTAGCTGGAGGTGCGTCCGTGGTTGTGTGTGTTGTGTCCGAGTGGGTGGTGGTGGGCCTCGGGATAGACCCTGCTGTTGTGGGGAGTGTGCGGGTGATGACTGCAGTTGAGGAGACGCCCTCTGTGGGGGTGATACTGGCAGTCGTGGAGGAGGGGAATGCAGATGTGACTGGAATTCCTGTAGAGACAGAACTTGTTGGAACGTGTTCGGAACTTGTGAGAGTAGTTGACATGGTGGGAGTTGTGGTTGTGGTAGTGCTAACAAGTGATGTTGTTTCTGTATTCTGGATGGTTGAAGATAACGGAATGATATTCGTGAGGGTTGCTGAGGGACTGGGATCATTGGGCGTTGAGGTGAGGTCTGTCCACATAGTCAGAGAACCTGTGGTGCCCACAGATGACTGAGTGATAGATGTTGGAGTCGGTGTAGGGATGTCTGTTATCTGAGTAGATGGTGTGATGGCTGTAGAAGTCACCAGGTTCCCTGTGGAGTAGATGTTTGAGGAAGTGAGGATAGGAGTACCGTGTGGGGTGGTCAGGGTGTCTGTCGTTGCCAAGTGTGTAGTAGCAGTTCTGACTGTTTCTGTGGTTGGGAGAGAAGGGGAGGTGTGTTGGAGAGAGATGAAAGTGGATGATGTGTCTGTCGTGGTTGTCAGGGAAGTGGTGTGAGTGGCAAAGGGTGTGAGAGGGCTAGTAGCAGGATGGTTGGGGTAGGTGGTCTCTGACGTAGGTGTAGACCTGGAATTGGTGGTTGGGAGTGTGGTCACCACGGTAGTTCGAAGGGTTGTTACGATGTCTCTGGTCGCACTGGTGACTGGTTCTGAGTTTGTAACAGGTACAGAAGATCGAATGCCACTGGTAGGTAACGTAAAGGCTTTGGTGGTTGTGGGAGGAGAGACTGTAGTTGTCGCAGAAGTCAGTGTGTTGGTGACAGTGACTGAAGAAGTGATGCGGGGACTAGAAGTAATTTCTGTCACGGCAGTCTCTGTGGAAACGCCAGTGGTAGGCATGAGTGTGGTTTTCTCAGTGGATGGGGCACTAGGGCTGATGAGGGTTGTCTGCCCTGTGCCTGTAGGGGCTACAGTGGCTGGAGGTGCGTCCGTGGTTGTGTGTGTTGTGTCCGAGTGGGTGGTGGTGGGCGTCGGGATAGACCCTGCTGTTGTGGGGAGTGTGTGGGTGATGACTGCAGTTGAGGAGATGCCCTCTGTGGGGGTGATACTGGCAGTCATGGAGGAGGGGAATGCAGATGTGACTGGAATTCCTGTAGAGACAGAACTTGTTGGAACGTGTTCGGAACTTGTGAGAGTAGTTGACATGGTGAGAGTTGTGGTTGTGGTAGTGCTAACAAGTGATGTTGTTTCTGTATTCTGGATGGTTGGAGATGACGGAATGATATTCGTGAGGGTTGCTGAGGGACTAGGATCATTGGGTGTTGAGGTGAGGTCTGTCCACATAGTCAGAGAACCTGTGGTGCCCACAGATGACTGAGTGATAGATGTTGGAGTCCGTGTAGGGATGTCTGTTATCTGCGTAGATGGTATGATGGCTGTGGAAGTCACCAGGTTCCCTAGGGTAGGGATAGGTGAAGTGGGGGCAGTAGGTGATACACCAACTGTGGAGTAGATGTTTAAGGAAGTGAGGATAGGAGTATTGTGTGGGGTGGTGAGCGTGTTGGTCATTACCAAGTGTGTAGTAGCAGTTTTGGCTGTTTCTGTGGTTGGGAGAGAGGCGGAGGTGGGTGGAAGAGAGGTGAAAGTGGATGATGTGTCTGTCGTGGTCGTCAGGGAAGTGGTGTGAGTGGCGAAGGGTGTGAGAGGGCTAGTAGCAGGACGGTTGGGGTAGGCGGTCTCAGATGTAGGTGTAGACCTGGAATTGGTGGTAGGGAGTGTGGTCACCACGGTAGTTAGAAGGGTTGTTACGATGTCCGTGGTCGCACCGGTGACTGGTTCTGAGTTTGTAACAGGTATAGAGGATGGAATGGCAGTCGTAGGTAATGTAAAGGTTTTGGTGGTTGTGGGAAGAGAGACTGTAGTTGTCCCAGAAGTCAGCGTGTTGGTAGCAGTGACTGAAGAAGTTATGCGGGGACTAGAAATAATTTCTGTCACGGCAGTCTGTGTGGAAACGTCAGTGGTAGGCATGAGTGTGGTTTTCTCAGTGGATGTGGCACTAGGGCTGATGAGGGTTGTCTGCCCTGTGCCTGTAGGGGCTACATTGGCTGGAGGTGTGTCCGTGGTTGTCTGTGTTGTGTGCAAGTGGGTGGTGGTGGGCGTCGGGATAGACCCTGCTGTTGTGGGGAGTGTGCGGGTGATGGCTGGCGTTGAGGAGATGCCCTCTGTGGGGGTGATACTGGCAGTCGTGGAGGAGGGGAATGCAGATGTGACTGGAATTCCTGTAGAGACAGAACTTGTTGGAACGTGTTCGGAACTTGTGAGAGTAGTTGACATGGTGGGAGTTGTGGTTGTGGTAGTGCTAACAAGTGATGTTGGTTCTGTATTCTGGATGGTTGGAGATGACGGAATGATATTCGTGAGGGTTGCTGAGGGACTGGGATCATTGGGTGTTGAGGTAAGTTCTGTCCACATAGTCAGAGAACCTGTGGTGCCCACAGATGACTGAGTGATAGATGTTGGAGTCGGTGTAGGGATGTCTGTTATCTGTGTAGATGGTGTGATGGCTGTGGAAGTCACCATATTCCCTAGGGTAGGGATAGGTGAAGTGGGGGCAGTAGGTGATATACCGACTGTGGAGTATATGTTTGAGGTAGTGAAGATAGGAGCATTGTGTGGGGTGGTCAGCGTGTTGGTCGTTGACAAGTGTATAGTAGCAGTTTTGGCTGTTGACAAGTGTGTAGTAGCAGTTTTGGCTGTTTTTGTGGTTGGGAGAGAAGGGGAGGTGGGTGGAAGAGAGGTGAAAGTGGATGATGTGTCTGTCGTGGTCGTCAGGGAAGTGGTGTGAGTGGCAAAGGGTGTGAGAGGGCTAGTAGCAGGATGGCTGGGGTAGGAGGTCTCCGATGTAGGTATAGACCTGGAATTGGTGGTAGGGAGTGTGGTCACCATGGTAGTTAGAAGGGTTGTTACGATGTCCATGGTCGCACTGGTGACTGGTTCTGAGTTTGTAACAGGTATAGAGGATGGAATGCCAGTGGTGGGTAATGTAAAGGCTTTGGTGGTTGTGGGAGGAGAGACTGTAGTTGTCCCAGAAGTCAGCGTGTTGGTAGCAGTGACTGAAGAAGTGATGCGGGGACTAGAAATAATTTCTGTCGCGGCAGTCTGTGTGGAAACGTCAGTGGTAGGCATGAGTGTGGTTTTCTCAGTGGATGGGGCACTAGGGCTGATGAGGGTTGTCTGCCATGTGCCTGTAGGAACTACAGTGGCTGGAGGTGCATCTGTGGTGGTGCGTGTTGTGTCTGAGTGGGTGGTGGTGGGCGTCGGGATAGATCCTGCTGTTGTGGGGAGTGTGCGGGTGATGGCTGGAGTTGAGGAGACGCCCTTTGTGGGGGTGATACTGGCAGTCGTGGAGGAGGGGAATGCAGATGTGACTGGAATTCCTGTAGAGACAGAACTTGTTGGAACGTGTTCAGAACTTGTGAGAATAGTTGACATGGTGGGAGTTGTGGTTGTGGTAGTGCTAACAAGTGATGTTGTTTCTGTATTCTGGATGGTTGGAGATGACGGAATGATATTCGCGAGGGTTGCTGAGGGACTGGGATCATTGGGTGTTGAGGTGAGGTCTGTCCACATAGTCAGAGAACCTGTGGTGCCCACAGATGACGGGGTGATACATGTTGGAGTCGGTGTAGGGATGTCTGTTATCTGTGTAGATGGTGTGATGGCTGTGGAAATCACCAGGTTCCCTGGGGTAGGGATACGGGAAGTGGGGGCAGTAGGTGATATACTGACCATGGAGTAGATGTTTGCAGAAGTGAGGATAGGCGTACTGTGTGGGGTGGTCAGGGTGTTGGTTGTTGACAAGTGTGTAGTAGCAGTTTTGGCTGTTTCTGTGGTTGGGAGAGAGGGGGAGGTGGGTGGAAGAGAGGTGAAAGTGGATGATGTGTCTGTCGTGGTCGTCAGGGAAGTGGTGTGAGTGGCAAGGGGTGTGAGAGGGCTAGTAGCAGGATGGTTGGGGTAGGTGGTCTCCGATGTAGGCGTAGACCTGGAATTAGTGGTTGGGAATGTGGTCACCAAGGTAGTTAGAAGGGTTGTTACGATGTCCGTGGTCGCACTAGTGACTGGTTCTGAGTTTGTAACAAGTACAGAAGATCGAATGCTCGTGGTAGGTAATGTAAAGGCTTTGGTGGTTGTGGGAGGAGAGATTGTAGTTGTCCCAGAAGTCAGCGTGTTGGTGGCAGTGACTGAAGAAGTGATGCAGGGACTAGAAGTAATTTCTGTCACGGCAGTCTCTGTGGAAACGTCAGTGGTAGGCATGAGTGTGGTTTTCTCAGTGGATGTGGCACTAGGGCTGATGAGGGTTGTCTGCCCTGTGCCTATAGGGGCTATTGTGGCTGGTGGTGCGTCCGTGGTTGTGTGTGTTGTGGGCAAGTAGGTTGTGGTGGGTGTCGGGATAGACCCTGCTGTTGTGGGGAGTGTGCGGGTGATGGCTGTAACTGATGAGACACCCTCTGTGCTGGTGATACTGGCAGTCGTGGAAGAGGGGAACACAGATGTGAGTGGAATTCGCGTAGAGACAGAACTTGGTGGAAAGTGTTCAGAACTTGTGAGAGTAGTTGATACAGTTGGAGTTGTGGTTGTGGTTATGGTCGCAAGTGATGTTGTTTTTGTATTCTGGATGGTTGGAGATGATGGAGTGATGTTTGTGAAGGTTGCTGAGGGTCCATGATCAGTGGGTATTGATGTCAGCTTTGTCATGGTAGTCAATAAGCCAGTGGTGTCCACAGATATGGGGGTGGCTCTGGAGGTTATGGGAGGAATATTTGTCCTAGGGGAAGACCTGGTTTGGGTTGTGGATGTCTCCAGGGTACTCAGTATGGTTGCAGGTGAGGTTAGGGCCGTTTTGATTGTGGTGAGCATGTGGGAGATGTGTGAAGGGGTAGTGGAGAGAAGTCCCCTAGTGGGTGTTGTTAACGTATTGGTCATCACTGGCACAGCGCTGGTCCCTATGGGAGAAATTTCTGTGTTGGTGCCTGTGGTTGATGAAATAATTGGGGAATTTAATGTAAGGTCCGCGGTGGAAGTTTCTTGTGGAAGGTCCCTCGTGGGTGTCACAGGTGTTAGTACACTGGTGGAGGTGGGGGAATCAGTGATGGCCGTCTCTGTACTAAATTTCCCGCTGGTGTCAGGAAATGAAGTTGGAAGAGTGGCTGGTGTGATCAGTGTGGTCCTGGTGGTGGATGATAAGTTGTGACCAGTTTCTGTGGTTATGAAGGTTGTGTCTGTGGCTGGGACAGGAGAGGATGGGGCTGTGGTTGTGGCCTTGTCACCTAAAGTGGTGGTAATGGGAGAAGAGTTCACGGTAAGAGGATAAGCGCTGGTGACCGCTGTGGCAGGTCTCTGTGTCACAGGCGTGGAGGTATAAGAGCTGGTGAAGGATGCCTGGGTCACGGTCACACAAGAGGTGGTGGGGTAGGAGGTGGTAACTATGAAGTTGGTTGGATACACACACTCAGTGGTGGGCATGTACACAAAGAGGGAGGGTGGGGTGGTTTCAACCTTGAAGACAAACTTAGACGGCGGGACTGCAGAGGTGCTGGAATTGATTAGAGATTTGATCAGTGTTTCAGAAGTGGATTTATCATGGGGGTAGGTGATGAGAGGGGTGGATGTGTTTTCCCTGCTGCCAGGAGTAGGAGAGGCAGATTGGGCAGTGTGGGCTGCTTCTGCCCTGGGGGGAAGAGCGTAGGAAGTGGCTATGGCCCTGGATAAGGTTCCTGTATTGGTGGCAGAACAGAGGAATGCATTGGTGAATCTGCAGGTCATTTTGCCCCAACTTACCACATCTGTTACTTACGACCCCATTTTCCTGTCACAAGTCACAGAGGGTTAGGGTTAGGGAGGTATCTATACAGTGGAGGTACCTGGGCTGCTACAACTCACTCCCCCATCCCCTGTCCAGGCAGTTAGAGCTGTGGGCTTTCAGATTCTGAAATCTATTTACAGTGTGCTCCCCCAGGAGGAGAGCCTTGGCCTTGTCTGCTACAGCCCTCCTGCTCTCCTCTCCTTAAGATCCTCCCTCCTCCCAGCATCCTCCACCAGAGTCCCTGCCCCTTGCTGAGAGAGAACCAGCCAAGGTCCTACCCAGGCATATGGTGGAAACCGGGGGCCTGAGGGGCAACCCGCATAGAGAACAACAAAGAGGAAAAGAGAGGCTTCTCAGCCTCTACTGGGGTTGTGGGACTTGGAACAAGAACCACACTGAGCCGATGAGAGACAGGGTAGAGAAAAGAAACTTCTGGAAAGAGCTGCATCAGCAGGCAGGCATGAGTCCCCCAAGACCTTAGGGTTTAGTGGTGAGTATAAAATAGACATTTGATGTAACTATTCTATTTTTGCAGCCATTGGATAGTTTACAAACTTGACTCCTACCCCCCATTCTATAGATATGGACCCATTTCATGAAGATGAAACTAAGGATCAGAGATCTGGCTGGGTGGGGAATGAGGAAGCAGAGGAAGGCAGAGGAGACACGATGGAAGTTCAGAGAGGGAGAGGCCCACCTAGGCGACGGGAGGGCCAAAGCAGGAAGAGAACTCAGTGGGGAGAGGTGACTCCCCCTCTATCCTCCGCTGCAGGGATAGGTGGGAGCGCGACCATTCAACCCACCCTAACCTCTGCTGAGAGGGCAGCGGTTGCCCTTCACCCCTCCGACCTCGGTTCTCATGCGCCCAGAGTTCTGAGCCTCCCCTCCTCAGCTTCCTTACGCCCCCAGGCCACCCTCCGCGCCTCAGCCACAAGCATTAGGCAGGTCTCTCCAGCCCCTCCCGCCTCTCCCCTCACCTGCGGCCCCTGGGGAGCCCCTGAGCAACCAGAGAAGGCCGAGGAGCCGGAGCAGCGGCATGGGCCCGGTGGGCAGGGCAGCCCGAGAGGCCTGGGGGCAGAGTCTGCACCGGACGGGGACAGCAGAAGGGAGCAGCACTCAACCCCAGGTAAAAGCGGAGGTACCTGTGCTCAGCGCAGCCTCACCTTTTGCCCCGCCCCACCACACCCCTTTCCCCTGGGCCCCCAGCCGATTCCCGTCAGCGGGATTTAAGCGCTGTGGGACTGAGTACAAGCCGCGGAGTATCCGGCTGGGGAGCTGCTGGCGACCCAGCCCCCAACCTGCCGGGCCCCGGGCGCGGTTGCTAAGAGGCTGCCCTTCCTTCCCCGCCCTCTATGGAGACACGCTTGGTGGCGGTGGCCCAAGGCCTGGACTCTGGAGTGTGGGCTGGCTCTTGCAGCCGCTCCTTAGTTTCGGTTCCTTTTGCTGGGGCCCGGGATGGAACCTCACTCTCCTTCAACCCCCTTCTGTTCCTGTCTTGTGGCAGGACCCCACAGCTAGACAAAGTAACACAGAATTCAATCAGAAGTCATTTTAATATCTGAAGAGTCACAGCAGTTCCCAGAAAAGGAAATACAGATGGTAGGAGAGATAAACAAGAATACTACATTTGACCTAGCAAATTTTTTGACCTTTGTAGATAACAAGTTGCTTGCTAACAACCATTACAAAGTTTGAGTCTATCCAGCTTGGGCACAGGTATAAAGAATAACCCTTCTTACCCAGCTGGTGGGAGTGTAAGTGGATTGGGTTGCTTTAACAGGGCAATTGATGGTTCCATTAAAAATTTAAAAGCATGTCCTGGAACCCAGCAATTCCACCCTCCATCTCTGCCTCCAAGAAGCACTTCAAGGAGGCATGCATGAGGATGTTTATTGCAATTCCAATGGAAATTGGAAACAACCCATATTAGATTGTTTCATTCTAGTAAGACTGTGGAATAGTCAAGCTATGGAATACTGCGCTTAAGTCAGAAAGAATGGTGTTATCACCCAGAGAGACACAGAATAACTACAGTGTTCACTTCACAAGTCACATAGCTTTGTGAAAGACACATATGAGTTTTTTTTCCCTGTGGATACACACACACATATATATATGAGGTTGGACAATTAAGTTCACAAATTCTTCCTAGGAAAAGTGCTACATACCTCATTGCTGAAAATCACTACAGTCATCTTTGAAGTACTTGCCTTGGGAAGCTATGCACTCACACCAGTGTCTAAGTCCACCCTTCAAAAAACTTTTTCTAGGATGAAGTGGAGAACTTAATTTTCACACCTCATACAACAATAGCTCTGATGACCATTCCAGAAAAAGAGTTCCAAAATTGCTTTAAAGTGGACTAGGCACTGGCATTGTGCATAGCTTCCCAAGGGGAGTATTTTGAAGGTGACCATAGTGATATTCAGCAAGGAGGTATGTAGCACTTTTCCTAGGATAAGTTTGAGGACTTCATTGTCAGATGTCATATGTAAGTGCTTTCAGTCTTTGGGAGGAGGCTCACCTACCTTGCAATAGTTTTTTTTTTTTTTTTTTATTTGAAATGTAATATACATGTGTATAATAATTTTTTTTTTTTTTATTGTTGGGGATTCATTGAGGGTACAATAAGCCAGTTACACTGATTGCAATTGTTAGGTAAAGTCCCTCTTGCAATCATGTCTTGCTCCCATAAAGTGTGACACACACTAAGGCCCCACCCCCTCCCTCCCTCCCTCTTTCTGCTTCCCCCCCCATAACCTTAATTGTCATTAATTGTCCTCATATCAAGATTGAGTACATAGGATTCATGCTTCTCCATTCTTGTGATGCTTTACTAAGAATAATGTCTTCCACTTCCATCCAGGTTAATACGAAGGATGTAAAGTCTCCATTTTTTTTAATGGCTGAATAGTATTCCATGGTATACATATACCACAGCTTGTTAATCCATTCCTGGGTTGGTGGGCATTTAGGCTGTTTCCACATTTTGGCGATTGTAAATTGAGCTGCAATAAACAGTCTAGTACAAGTGTCCTTATGATAAAAGGATTTTTTTCCTTCTGGGTAGATGCCCAGTAATGGGATTGCAGGATCGAATGGGAGGTCTAGGTTGAGTGCTTTGAGGTTTCTCCATACTTCCTTCCAGAAAGGTTGTACTAGTTTGCAGTCCCACCAGCAGTGTAAAAGTGTTCCCTTCTCTCCACATCCACGCCAGCATCTGCAGTTTTGAGATTTTGTGATGTGGGCCATTCTCTCTGGGGTTAGATGATATCTCAGGGACGTTTTGATTTGCATTTCTCTAATATATAGAGATGATGAACATTTTTTCATGTGTTTGTTAGCCATTCGTCTGTCATCTTTAGAGAAAGTTCTATTCATGTCTCTTGCCCATTGATATAAGGGATTGTTGGCTTTTTTCATGTGGATTAATTTGAGTTCTCTATAGATCCTGGTTATCAAGCTTTTGTCTGATTGAAAATATGCAAATATCCTTTCCCACTGTGTGGGTTGTCTCTTTGCTTTGGTTATCGTCACCTTAGCTGTACAGAAGCTTTTCAGTTTAATGAAGTCCCATTTGTTTATTTTTGTTGTTGTTGCAATTGCCAAGGCAGTCTTCTTCATGAAGTCTTCCCCCAGGCCAATATCTTCCAGTGTTTTTCCTATGCTTTCTTTGAGGCTTTTTATTGTTTCATGCCTTAAATTTAAGTCTTTTATCCATCTTGAATCAATTTTTGTGAGTGGGGAAAGGTGTGGGTCCAGTTTCAGTCTTTTACACGCAGACATCCAATTCTCCCAACACCATTTATTGAATAGGGAGTCTTTCCCCCAAGGTAAGTTCTTGTTTGGTTTATCGAAGATTAGGTGGTTGTAAGATGTTAGTTTCATTTCTTGGTGTTCAATTCGATTCCAAGTGTCTATGTCTCTGTTTTTGTGCCAGTACCATGCTGTCTTGAGCACTATGGCTTTGTAGTACAGACTAAAATCTGGTATGCTGATGCCCCCAGCTTTATTTTTGTTACTAAGAACTGCCTTAGCTATACGGGTTTTTTTCCGGTTCCATACAAAACGCAGAATCATTTTTTCCAAATCTTGAAAGTACAATGTAGGTACTTTGATAGGAATGGCATTGAATAGGTAGATTGCTTTGGGAAGTATAGACATTTTAACAATGTTGATTCTTCCCGTCCATGAGCATGGTATGTTCTTCCATTTGTTAATATCCTCTGCTATTTCCTTTCTGAGGAGTTCATAGTTTTCTTTATAGAGGTCCTTCACCTCCTTCGTTAGGTATATTCCTAGGTATTTCATTTTCTTTGAAACTATGGTGAAGGGAGTTGTGTCCTTAATTAGCTTCTCATCTTGACTGTTATTGGTGTATACAAAGGCTACTGACTTGTGGACATTGATTTTATATCCTGAAACATTACTGTATTTTTTGATGACTTCTAGGAGTCTTGTGGTTGAGTCTTTGGGGTTCTCTAAGTATAAGATCATGTCGTCAGCAAAGAGGGAGAGTTTGACCTCCTCTGCTCCCATTTGGATTCCCTTTATTTCCTTGTCTTGCCTAATTGTATTGGCTAGAACTTCCAGCACTATGTTGAACAGTAAAGGTGACAGAGGACAACCTTGTCTGGTTCCAGTTCTAAGAGGAAAAGCTTTCAGTTTTACTCCATTCAGTAAAATATTGGCTGTGGGTTTGTCATAGATAGCTTCAATCAGTTTTAGAAATGTGCCACCTATGCCTATACTCTTCAGTGTTCTAATTAGAAAAGGATGCTGGATTTTATCAAATGCTTTTTCTGCATCTATTGAGAGGATCATGTGATCTTTATTTTTGCCTCTGTTAATATGGTGGATAACGTTTATGGACTTGCGTATGTTAAACCAGCCTTGCATCCCTGGGATGAAGCCTACTTGATCATGATGAATGACTTTTTTGATGATAAGCTGTAATCTATTGGCTAGGATTTTGTTGAGAATTTTTCCATCTATATTCATGAATGAGATTGGTCTGAAATTCTCCTTTTTGTTTGGGTCTTTTCCTGCTTTTGGTATCAGGGTGATGTTTGCTTCATAGAATGTGTTGGGGAAGATTCCTTCTTCCTCAGTTTTTTGGAATAATTTCTGCAGTACAGGAATAAGCTCTTCCTTGAAGGTTTGATAGAATTCTGGAGTGAAGCCATCTGGACCAGGGCATTTTTTAGTTGGAAGCTTTTTTATTGTTTCTTTGATCTCAGTGCTTGAAATTGGTCTGTTCAGGAGGTCTATTTCTTCCTGGCTAAGTCTAGGGAGAGGGTGTGATTCCAAATATTGATCCATTTCCTTCACATTGTCAAATTTCTGGGCATAGAGTTTCTGGTAGTATTCAGAGATGATCTCTTGTATCTCTGTGGGATCAGTTGTTATTTCCCCTTTATCATTTCTGATTGAGGTTACTAGAGATTTTACTTTTCTATTTCTAGTTAGTCTGGCCAATGGTTTATCTATTTTATTTATTTTTTCAAAAAACCAACTCCTTGTTTCATTAATTTTCTGAATGATTCTTTTGTTTTCAATTTCATTGATCTCTGATTTGATTTTGGAGATTTCTTTTCTTCTACTGAGTTTAGGCTTAGATTGTTCTTCTTTTTCCAATTCCATAAGGTCTCTTGTGAGATTGTTGATGTGCTCTCTGTCTGTTTTTCGAATGTAGGCATCTAAAGCGATGAATTTTCCTCTCAAAACTGCTTTTGCAGTATCCCACAGGTTTTGGTAGCTTGTGTCTTCATTGTTGTTATGCTCAAGGAAGTTAATGATTTCCTGTTTGATTTCTTCCTGCACCCATCTGTTATTCAACAGAAGATTGTTTAATTTCCATGCCTTTGGGTGGGGTCGAGCATTTTTGTTAGAGTTGAGTTCCACCTTTAGTGCCTTATGGTCTGAAAAGATACAAGGTAAAATTTCAATTCTTTTGATTCTGTTGATATTTGTTTCGTGTCCCAGGATATGATCAATTTTGGAGAATGTTCCATGGGGTGATGAGAAGAATGTATATTCTTTATCTTTGGGGTGGAGTGTTCTATATACGTCTATCAAGCATAGTTGTTCTAGGGTCTCATTTAAATCTCTTGTATCTTTGTTTAATTTCTGTTTAGAGGATCTGTCCAGCTCTGTAAGAGGTGTGTTAAAGTCCCCTGTTATGATGGTATTATCAGATATCATATTGCTCAGACTGAGTAAGGTCTGTTTCAAGAATCTGGGAGCATTTAAATTGGGTGCATAGATATTTAGAATTGAAATGTCTTCTTGTTGTAGTTTTCCCTTGACCAATATAAAGTGACCATCTTTGTCTTTTTTGACTTTAGTTGCTTTAAATCCACATGTATCTGAAAATAAGATTGCAACTCCTCTTTTCTTCTGAATTCCATTTGCCTGAAAAATTGTCTTCCAACCCTTGACTCGGAGCTTTAATTTGTCTTTTGAAGCCAGGTGTGTTTCTTGCAGACAGCAAATGGATGGCTTGTGTTTTTTAATCCAGTCAGCCAATCTATGTCTCTTCAGTGGGGAATTCAAGCCATTAACATTTATGGAGATAATTGATAAGTGTGGTAGTATTCTATTCGTCTTATTTGGTGAGAGTCCATTGCTTAGTTTTATCTTTTGCATCAGTGTGGAGGTTAGGTTCTGTCCTTTGATTTCTGAGTTCTTACTTTGCTGCTGATCCATTGTGGTGGTCAGTGTGCAGAACAGGTTGAAGTATTTCCTGTAGAGCTGGTCTTGTTGTGGCGAATTTTCTCAATGTTTGTATATCCGTAAATGATTTGATTTCTCCGTCAATTTTGAAGCTTAGCTTAGCAGGGTACAGAATTCTGGGCTGAAAATTGTTCTGTTTAAGTAGATTAAAGGTAGATGACCATTGTCTTCTTTCTTGGAAAGTTTCATTAGAGAAGTCTGAGGTCACTCTGATGGATTTGCCCCTGTAGGTCAACTGGCGCTTACTCCTGGCAGCTTGCAGAATCTTTTCTTTTGTCTTGACTTTGGACAGGTTCATCACAATGTGTCTTGGAGAAGCTCGGTTAGAGTTGAGGCGACCTGGGGTCCGATATCCCTCTGAAAGCAGTGTGTCAGAATCTTTGGTGATGTTTGGGAAATTTTCTTTTATAATATTCTCTAGTATGGCTTCCATTCCTCTGGGGCCTTCTTCTTCCCCTTCTGGAATTCCTATAACTCGTATGTTGGAACGCTTCATAAAGTCCCATAATTCTGACAGTGAACGTTCTGCTTTCTCTCTCTTCTTTTCTGCCTCTTTTACTATCTGAGTTATCTCAAAAACTTTGTCTTCTACCTCTGAAATTCTTTCTTCTGCATGGTCTAACCTGTTGCTGATACTTTCCATTGCGTCTTTAAGTTCCCTGATTGACTGTTTCATTTCCTTCAGCTCTGCTATATCCTTTTTATATTCTTCATATCGTTCATCTCTGATTTGATTCTGTTTTTGGATTTCCTTTTGGTTATTTTCCACTTTATTAGCAGTTTCCTTCATTGTTTCCATCATTTCTTTCATTGTTTTCAACATGTGTATTCTAAATTCCCTTTCTGTCATTCCTAACATTTCTGCATAGGTGGAATCCTCTGCAGTAGCTACCTCATGGTCCCTTGGCGGGGTTGTTCTGGACTGATTCTTCATGTTGCCTGGAGTTTTCTGCTGATTCTTCCTCATGAGTGATTTCTTTTATCTGTTTCCTTGCCCTAATTTTCCTTTCACTTCTTCTTGCTCTTTAAGTTCTTGTGCCTGTGGACTAAGGGTTACAGGACCAGAAAGGTGAGAAGGTTGAAGAGCAAAAAAGGGATGAAAGAAAGGAGGACGGAGTGATAAGAAAAAAAAGAAAGATAGAGAAAGGAGAGGGGGTGGGGACAAGGAATATTGATAAAAAGAAGAGAGGCACAGAAAGAGGGAGACAGGGCAATATAGGTGTACAGTAGGGTACTTTGACACAACCTTAAAAAACCCCACCTTCTGGGGGTTGGGTGCCCAGTTGGGTGGTTCCCTTGAGGTCAGCAGCTCTTTGCTAACCTGGTCAGACACAGTACCCCACCTCCACCAAGTAGAGAGGAAAGACAAAAATGCTATAAATCAAACCAAAACAAGCAAACAGAAAACTTTATGGAGATAAAATTGGGTGAAAAACCAAGTGATAGCGGTAGAAACACTAGCAAAAATGAAGTTGTAGTTATTAAAAAAGGCAGCAATGGGAAATTATAATTAAACTAGAAAAATTGAGAAAGAAAAAGGGATCTGTATGGAAAAGATTGAAATTAAGAAACAAAAGAACATCAACAACGTCAAAATAAACAAACAAAAAAAACCAACCAAACAAAAAAAAAGAAAAAAAAAATACACAACCAAAAACAAAGCAGTTTGTATATGTTATTGAATATTGTCTGGGCAACACGTGGTCTTTTGGGGTATGAGATGTTAGTCACAGTTCTGATACGACTGGAGGCTGCTGATTTCTCAAACCCCAGCAGGTAGACACCCTAAATCTCTCTTCAGCCCACTTAAAAGGCACTTTGAACTTGTAAACTTGCTGAGCAGAAGCTTTCCCAGCTTTCTCGCTGGAATCACTGCTGAAGTGGCTATCGACTTACCCAGTGTGCCAAAACCAGTCTCACTCTGCCCCTGAGGGTTAGGGCTGCAAGGCGGCTCAGACCCCACCCTTAGGCTACTTGGTTGCTGAGTTACCAGCTCCCACCCGTTTCTAGGTCTGCGACCCTGAGGGCGGAGCTTGCGGGGGCAGATCACTGACAATGGTTCCGTGTGACCCACCGCCAAACACTAGTAGCTCCGTCTGGCTCAGCGGCTCAGACTGGGGCCCTAGACAACGGCCAAAGTTCTCCGCACTCCCGCTCAGGCCTTCCCCAAGGCAGTTCAACTCAGTGCCAAGTCCAAGGACATCAAAACAGTTCACAGGTAAGGCCTTTCTGGTTTACAGTCTCGCTGCTACTGAACTTACAGTTGTGGGCGGGTTTAGACGGATTGAACACACGCGACCACTCGCCGGTTTTCCACTGTTTTAGTCCTCCTCTTGGGGTCCAGAAGTCTCTCGCTGACTCCCTGTATCCTCATAGGAGTGATGATAGGCAGTTCCCAGCAGCCAGAGATGCCTGGAGTCCTATCTCCCCAGACTCACGGTGCCCAGATGCAAGGAAGCTGTTACTCGGCTGCCATCTTGCTCCGCCCTGTCCATCTACCTTGCAATAGTTTTGAGGTTAGCTCTGAGAAGCAAGAAGGACTAAGACTGAGAATAACAGTCAGGGAATTTTAGCCCTCCCTGTAGTTTTATTTTCGACTTTGCTAAAGACTATCCCAACCAAACTCCAGCCAGGCTTCTCTGAATCTTTTCTCGACTGTGCACCTTGGCCTGTAAAGATTTGAACAAACACTAACACGGCTCCTAACAGCTCAAGGCCACATTCCTAGGATGACCCCCCCCTTCCTTAAAGTACTTGCCTGAGAAAACTCAAGACTGCCAGAAGAATTCCCTGGTTTTCCACCCTTTTCCCTGAGGACAGGCCCCTATCTCCCAGCTCTGAGGGAGAGAAGGAGCCTAACTTCCCTAAGCCAGAGGAGTTCCTGCAACGGCCACCCCTTCTTCCTGCTTTCATAACTTTTCACTTCCCTGTCCCTACTGATCCCCACTGATCTCCTCCCCTATTCCCACATCCTCCCTTTAAGACACCCAGACACCTCTGTACATATCAAAGTTCAGTTCAAAGTGGACTCTTCCCTGTTCCAATAGTTATTACTGATTAAAATTTGTCCTTAACACTTTAGCTGGCATCAGCTTTGCTTATCTTTGACAACTTGGAGACTATATCAGGTGTTTGAAGGTAATGGAAAAATAATCTTAAACCTTAAATATTGTGGGCTGCTGCCTAGTCCACCACAAAACCCAAGTTTAGCCAAGACATGACTTTCACATGATGAGAATTCAGACCAGTAAATGACCTCAGCCTCACCACGGGGGGGACACAGCCAGAAAGCTTGAGGGGGGCAAAGGGGACTTTAGGGGAGTGCAGGAAGGACTGCTGTCCAGGGGGAGGCATTTAAAGGTAGAGGTCAAAGTGCCAGCCTCACCACAAGTGGGGGTTTCTCTTAAAAAACAAAAATACAAAATTGTAAACATAAAATTAGGTCTAATCATCGCTAAGGAAAGAAGCTTTGCAGAGAGAAACCCTGCAAATCCTCCTCTTTCCAGCAGGCTGGAGCCTCAGGAAGGGCCAGGGGTTGCAGAGCCAGTAAACTCATGAGGCAGGTGCTAGGACATCCTAGAGGGGCTGTGGTTGTGCTTCTCTCATCTCCAGGGAATCCCCCAACCCCTACCAGCTTTATCCAGAGTTGCTGGAGGGATACCGAAGGAGAGGCTTCATAAATACATACCACTATACGATGTTGGCTGAGTACTGGCTGTAGACCTGGCTGCACTGAAATCTGGAGATATTAGCCCTGGGGGATACTGACCTGGTCTCAGAGGGTGTGTGGCCAACTTGGAAAAGTGGACAGAGGAATAAAAAGAGAAAACATACAGACACAGGGGATCCTGAAGCCAGAAAATGACACCTTGGTGTAGCTGGGGAACAGACAGGGGTCTGGACCGCTCTTGGGGTCCTCTGCTTCAATTTCTTAACACATTAGACCAACGTGCCCTTCAAAGAAATTTTGAAACTCCTTTTCTGGAATGGCCATTGGAGGTTTTGTCATATGAGGTCTGACAATTTTAAAAAGTGCTTTGAAGAAAAAGTGCTTTGAAGGGTGCACTAGGTACTGGTGTCAGTGCAGAGCTTCCCAAGGTGAGTACTATAGTGATATTCAGCAATGAGGTATGTAGCACTTTTTCTAGGATGAGTTTGCAAACTTAATTGTCCAACCTTATATGTATGTATGTGTGTCTTTGTCCACAGGAAAATAATAAGATTTTTCTTTTCAAAAAGTTGTGTCGCCTGTAGTCCCAGCTACTTGGGAACCTGAAGCTGGAGGATTGCTTGAGCCCAGGAGTTTGAGGCTGCTGTGAACTATGATCCAGCCACTACACTCCAACCTGGGTGACAGAGTGAGACCCTGTCTGAAAAAAAAAGAGAGGAGAGGAAAAGGGAGAAAAGAGGAGATGAGGTGAGGGAAGGGAAGGAGAGGAGAAAGAAGAGGTCTTGTTGCTGTTTTTCAGAACAGTCTCTCTGGAGGCTACCGAAGCTTCAAGCTGCTGTGTAGCCAAGCCCCCGCGCTGCCCAAGACGCTGCACCTGGAGATGTGGGGAGTTTCCCTTTTTTTTTTTTTAAGTATGGAGTACCATGAAATGTGGGTCATTATGCTGGAAATAGTCACTGTGCTGGGAAGGCAGACATGAGGGGGGTGGATTGCTTGAGCTCAAGAGTTTGAGACCAGCCTGAGCTAGAGCGAGACTCCATCTCTTAAAAAAAACTATAGCCAGGCCTTGTGGTGGGCGCCTGTAGTCCCACCTACTCAGGAGGCTGAGACAAAAGAATCACTTGAGCCAGGAGTTTGGGTTGCTGTGAGTTTGTGACACCACAGCAGTCCACTGAGGACAACAAAATGAGACTCTGTCTCAAAGAAAAAACAAAACAAACAACACCCTGAGATATCACTTTATCACTTAACCCCAACAAGAATAGCCCACATCACAAAGTCCCAGAGGTTTAGATGCAAGCACAGGTGTGGAGAGACAGGGACTACTGGTGGGACTGCAAACTAATATAGCCTCTTTGGAAAGAAGTATGGAGAGTCCTGAAAGAATTCAAATTAGACCTTCCATTTGACCCTGGAATCTACCCAGAAGAAAAAAAATCATTTTATCATAAAGATATTTGCACTAGAAGGTTTATTGTAGCTCAATTTACAATCACAAGATGTGGAAACAGGCTTGGTGCCTGTGGCACAGTGGTTACGGCGCTGGCCACATGAACTGAGGCTGGTGGGTTTGAGCCCAGCCCGGGCCAGCTGAACAACAATGACAACAAAAAAAATGTATTAAAAGTAAAATTACACTTAAAAAAAAAAGATGTGGAAACAACCTAAATGCCCATCAATTTAGGAATGGATTAACAAGCTGTGGTATATGTACACCACGGAGTACTATACAGCCATAAGAAAAGATGGTAGGGCGGTGCCTGTGGCTCAGTCGGTAAGGCGCCAGCCCCATATACCAAGAGTGGCGGGTTCAAACCCGGCCCCGGCCAAACTGCAACCAAAAAATAGCCGGGTGTTGTGGTGGGCACCTGTAGTCCCAGCTACTCGGGAGGCTGAGGCAAGAGAATCCCTTAAGCCCAGGAGTTGGAGGTTGCTGTGAGCTGTGTGAGGCCACGGCACTCTACCGAGGGCCATAAAGTGAGACTCTGTCTCTACAAAAAAAAAAGAAAAGAAAAGATGATAATACGACTTTACATCCTTTCTGTTAACCTGGATGGAGATGAAACACATTCTTCTTAGTAAAGTATCACAAGAATAGAAAAGCAAGTATCCAGGCCAGGCGCAGTGGGTCACGCCTGTAATCCCAGCCCTCAGGAGGGCGAGGCGGGTGGATTGCCTGAGCACACGAGTTCAAGACCAGCCTGAGCCAGAGCAAGACCTCATCTCTTAAAAAATAGCTGGGCACTGTGGCGGGTGCCTGTAGTGTCAGCTACTTGGGAGGCTGAGGCAAGAGAATCGCTTAAGCCCAAGAGTTTGAGGTTTCTGTGAGCTGTGACCATAGCACTCTACCAAGGCAACAAAGTGAAGACTCTGTCTCAAAAAAAAAAAAAAAAAGAAAGAAAGAAAGAAGAAAGAAAAAAAGAAAAGCAAGTATCCAGGGTATTCAATTTTATTATGAAGCCAGCAGAAGATCTAACACATGCTTACATAGAACAAAAACTTCATTCTATTCAAGTTAAGGGGAAGGGGCATGAGGGAGCGGAGAGAAGAAGAGTGGAGTGGTGTGTTCCCACTTAAAGGGCACAAGATAGGGGTGTATAGCATATCTTTCGGGTATGAGACACAACTATAAGAGTGACTGTACCTAAAAATGTCAGAAATTGTGAGCTGGTTGTTTGTACCCTCACAATAACCTGAAATTTAAAATACATACATATATATATATGTATAGTTTTTCCATTCTAGAAATAACCAGTTATTATTGAGCTCAGGTGCAATGGCTCATGCCTGTAATCCAAATACTCTGAGAGGCTGAGGAGAGTGGATCACCTGAGCTCACAAGTTCAAGACCAGGCTGAGCTAAAGCAAGACCATCTCTAAAAATAGCTGAGCATTGTGGTGGATGCCTGTAGTCCCATCTACTTGGGAGGCTGAAGCAAGAGAATCACTTGAGCCCAAGAGTTTGAGGTTACTATGAGGTATGTCACCATGGTACTCTACCAGGGGCAACAAAG
Organism: Nycticebus coucang; assembly: GCF_027406575.1. Lineage (NCBI taxonomy): Eukaryota > Metazoa > Chordata > Mammalia > Primates > Lorisidae > Nycticebus > Nycticebus coucang. Next base: position 71,126,517 of record NC_069791.1, on the reverse strand, counting down.
TGAGACTCTGTCTCAAAAAAAAAAAAAAAAAAGAAAGAAAGAAAGAAAAAAAGAAATGGATATTGATGGGGCTTGGCACCTGTAGCTCAGTGGTTAGGGCATTGGCCACATCCACCGAGGCTGGTGGGTTCAAACCCAGCCCAGGTCTGCTAAACAATGACAACTACAACAAAAAAATAGCTGGGCGTTGTGGTGGGTGCCTGTAGTCCCAGCTACTTGGGAGGCTGAGGCAAGAGAACTGCTTAAGCCCAAGAGTTTGAGGTTGCTGTGAGCTATGACGCCACGGCACTCTACCCAGGGTGACAGCTTGAGACTCTGTCTCAAAAAAAACACCCAATAATAATAATAATAATAATAACAACATAACTGACTATCCACATAGCAAAAAGTGAAGGTGGATCTTTATCTTACAACATTAACTTTTAAAGCAAAGTAAATGAAAGACAAAAGATGAAAACACTTAAAAATACTAGAGGAAAATTTAAGAGATTATATGCATGATTTTGGAGCTGAAGAGACTATTTTAATTAAGGCAAGAAACCCAAAAGCTATAAAAATAAAATTAGACATATCCTATTACATTAAAAAGTAACTTTTTATAGGGAAAATGTACCAAAAAGATACAAAATAGAAAATAATAAATTGGGGGAAATTATTTGTAATGCAAATTATAAGTAAAGGATTAACATCTATAATATACAATTACTATTTTAAAAACCCAAGTTGTTCAATTCTATCCTCATGGGCACTATATATTTAATGCCTTCTAGAATACTTTCAGGATTCACAACATAATTTTGTTTATTATTTAAGGGTCTTGTAATATGCTTATGACACAGGAATCATAGGTTAAATATTTTAACAAATTTTTTCCAACTTCTGTTTCCACATGAAATTTGTTCTACATGAAGTGTTTTATTTCTTCTCTCTCTCTCTCTCACACACACACACACACACACCTACCTTCCTTGTTTATGGAGGCATAGTGATTCTTAGGATATAATCAAATGCTTACTTCTTGCTAGCTAGTTCTGTTTTTAACTTACTTTTTTTCTAAACAGAGTCTCATTCTGTTGCCCAGGCTAGAGTGCCGTGGCCTCAGCCTATCTCACAGCAACCTCAAACTTTGGATTCAAGAGAGCCTCCTGCTTCAGCCTCCCAAGTAGCTAAGACTACAAGGTGTCCGCCACCATGCCTGGCTAATTTTGGGGAGGTCTCCCTCTTACTCAGGCTGGTCTAAAACTCTTGGCTTCAAGGGATCCTCCCTCCTCACCCTCTCTGAGTGCTAGGATTACAGGCATAAGCCACTGTGCCTGGTCTGCTTTTAACTTATTAATTGGTAGTTTCATTTATCACCACTGCCTTCATAAAGTTTCTATGAATTCATCGCATGTTTTGTGATTTAACTGGAGAAAGGAAAATGGGAGTGGTAGGGAAAGAGCAGGAGCTTGCCAGTTTCTGTTTTGCCATCTGCCAATATGTTATCTTCTGATTTTAAGGAGGACTAATAACCTCATCAGTTTTAAGTATGGGACTCATCCTCTTACATGGAGAGCTCACATTAAATTACAGTAATAAATGCCACTATTTATAGATTTATGGTGTTTAAAAAAACTCACAGGAAGCTTGTGCAAACATTTCCCGTATGCTAATTGTTCCAAGGCTTGCATAAAAGGAAGCCCAGGTCAGCTTAGGATTTTATCTGGAGGTTTATCAAAGTAATATCAATTCAGGCAAATTGGGTCTTACCTTTCTCTGATGTTAATTTATTCTGTCTTACCCCATCTTTTTCCTGGAGTCTGGTGCATCAGAAAGTTCTGTTAACAAAACAAATTGCCCTGTTAAAGCAACCCAATCCACTTACACTCCCGCAAGCTGGGAATTAATTACTGACTTAGTGGCGCTCCTTTACTCATAGTGGAAAGAAGGGAGGGAGGGGGGAAGGAGGGAGGGAGGGAGGAAAGAAGGTGAGAGGAAAGGAAGGTGGGAGGGAAGGGAGGGAAGATGACAAAATATAACTCAATAGAAAAACAGACAAGCCAGGCGCAGTGGCTCATGCCTGTAATCCTAGCACTCCTTGAGCTCAGGAGTTTGAGAGCAGAGCAAGTTTGAGAGTCCTTTAGCAAGAGTGAGACACTGTTTCTAAAAAAAAAAAAATAGCCAGGCATATGGTGGGTGCCTGTAGTCCCCGCTACTTGGGAGGCTGAGGCAAGAGAATCACTTGAGCCCAAGAATTTGAGGTTGCTGTGAGTTATGATACCACAGCACTCTACCAAGGGTGATGAAGTGAGACTCTGTCTCAAAAAGAAAAAGAAAAGAATATAAGTAAGAAATGTATAAATTTGAATAACCAATCAATATGTATACGAAAGTGCTTCAATCCCCAAAGTGGTAGAGAAATGTGAATACAAATTCAAATAACAGAAATTATAACCATCAGACTACCAGTGAAAATTTGGAGGAAAAGTTACTCCTACATATTGCAGGTGAAGAAATATGGATTTTTCAGCTTTTGCTGAAAGAAATCTAACAATTAAAAGTTGCATATACACTTCCACACAACTATCCCCCTTCTGGGACTCTACTTTGTAAAAATAAAAGCCATAATATATAAGGACTTATATACAAAGTTGTTTATTGTATTGTAGTGATTAAAAGGTCAGAAAATGTACTCATGCCTATAATCCTAGCACTCTGGGAGGCCAATGTGGGAGCAATTGCTTGAGCTCAGAAGTTTTGAGACCAGCATGAACAAAACAAAAATATATCTCCACTAAAAATAGAAAAATTATTCAGGTGTGGTGAGGGGCACATGTAGTCCCAGCTACTTGAGAAACTAAGGCAGGAGGATTACTTGAGGCCAGGAGTTTGAGGTTGCTGTGAGCCAAGGCCATGGCACTCCAGCCCAGGTAATAGAGTGAGATTCTGTCTCAAAACAAATAAACAAAAACCCTAACAACATCAAAAAATGAAGCTGCAGCAATAAGAAAATGATTGAACAAGTTGTGAATGATCACACAATGAATATTGTGCAAGTATCAACAATAATGTGGACCAGGCTTGGTATCCATAGCACAGTGGTTACAGTGCCAGCCACATACACCAAGGCTGACGAGTTCAAATCCAGCCTGGCTGGTTAAACAATAATGACAACTGCAATAAAAAAAATAGCTGGGTAGGGCTGCACCTGTGGCTCAAAGGAGTAGGGCGCTGGCCCCATATACCAGAGGTGGTAGGTTCAAACCTGAACCCGGCCAAAAACTGCAAAAAAAAAAAAAAATAGCTGAGCATTGTGGTGGGCACCTGTAGTCCCAGCTACTTGGGAGGCTGAGGCAATAGAATCGCTTACGTCCAAGAGTTTGAGGTTGCTGTGAGCTGTGAAGCCATTGCACTCTACTGAGGGCGACGTAGTGAGACTCTGTCTCAAAAAAATAAAAAAGAAAAAAAGGAAAGAAGGGAGGAAGGGAGGGAGGGAGGGGGGGAGAGAGAGAGAGAGAGAGAAAGAGAGAGAAGGAAGGAAGGGACCAGGCATGGTGGCTCACAACTGTAATCCCAGCACTTTTGGAGGCCAAGGAAGGAGGACTGCTTGAGGCCAACAGCTTGAGCAATGTAGCAAGAACTTGTCTTAGGAAAAATTAGCTGGGTGTGTCACTGTGTGCCCATAGTCCCAGGTACTCGGGAGACTGAGGTGGGAGGATTGAGCCCAGGAGTTCGAGGCGCAGTGAGCTTTGATCATGCCACTGTGCTCCAACATAGGCAACACAGTAAGAGCCTGTTTCTAAAAAAAAATAATAATTTTAAAAGTAAATTTTAGAAAGAGTTATGACAAGTACTTTGGAAATACTTTCAGTAAGACAAAAGATACAGAAAGACATATAAAATGTGAACTTACTCTGCACATATGAAATTTTCAAAAGCATGTAGCCATAAGTGTTTGAAAAATACTGTTGAAGAGAAGTGCACAAATTGTGAACATTGATTATTAGGGTTTGGGGAAAGAGGTCAAATTCGAAGAAGGAAAGGGAAGGTAAAATAAGGTTCAGGAGCTACACTGACTGGCTCCAGTAAGGAGATCGCATCTGGGATATGAACTGAGATGTTGGGCTCATTCGACATCACCAACTCAATAAACTGAATAATGCTGAACAATCCGCTGTTATGCTCCAAAACCCTGCCATCTTCTGCACTGACTGAATGGAAGAGTTAAATAGGAATAAAACAGAAATCACCACCCCTACATCTTTCTAATCTTTTGTGGTTGCATCCATCTCTGTGATTCAACTCAGCAATGCGGAATTGCTTTTGGTTTACTATTTTAACAGAGGAAAGATCTTCCACTTGTCTAATCCTAACATATTTCTTACTCTGTGGTTTAGGAGGTCAGTGTGAGGATTCTGCCAGGTAGTGAGGATATTAATCTCCATTTTACACCCACAGACTGGGAAATGACTACAAGAAGTCTTTGTTACTGAGATTCCAGAATGGGGCAATCTCCGGATAAATTCCATTTCTCATATGAGTCCAAGAAGCTCCATCTGATGGTAGGTCAGGGAATAGCTTGAGCTCATAACCAGCATCAGTTCTCTTGAAAAGATTGGAGTATTTGCCTTTTCCCAGTGTTTAATTTCCTGAATGTTTGTCTACAGGTCTCTTTGATGAAGGTTAAGAGGGAAATTTACCGTCTCTACTTGTAACTGCCAGAGTCTTCCCCAAGTGAACCCAGCCTCTATCATGCTAACAGACAGCTGAGTATGAAGGGTCACAGCTTGGAGTCTGTGGGAGCCTCTATTTCCAGAAAAGCTCAGTAGGTATCTGGTCACTTGTTATTTTAATTGTGACTGGCACGAGGCCAATGAGGCAGTATCTTGCTTCAGGAGCACTGGAGCAACTAATGGCTAACAAAACTGGTCCAGGGACTCCAGGAGGCCTTTCCAAAGATTGCTAAAGCCTCTACTGTGAAGGAATTTTCTGAGGGTACCCCCAGGAGTGCTTGTTGATTTTATTAATGTAGAAGTAAATGAGGAATATGAATGCAAAAGGTACTAAGAGATGTTGGACTTAAAAAGGTTTTAAGGAGTGTGTCGACTGAGTCTCCTGTATCATAGGAAAAGGGGGATGTTAGGGAGATCTTGTCTGTAAATGTTTGTAGTCACAAAGCTGTCAGGCTGCCCCATGGCTAGCCTAGGAAGGTGTACTACGTCCTGTCAGAGGTGGGGACAACCTGCTGCCAAAAGGCTATTGGAATAGATGCCAACCAGAAGAGAATCTGAAAGAGCAGCATATTTACCAGTTGCTGACTTAATAGAAGCAGCAATGTTAATAATATTAGATATTAAGTATTGAGGCTTTAATTGGTAGGATCACACTATTAAGGTTGTAGTAATTCATCATTAGGGGCCCTTTAGTTTGCCCAGAAAAAAGAAGAGGCTGTTACATGGAGAGGAGTGGGGCTAATCACCCCTTTATTAATTAGGTTTTACATAGTAAGTTTTAATCCTTGAGGCTCTGTTTGAGTTACACTGAACTATATTAACTACCTTAGCTGGGGGTTCACAAGGTCCCATTTTATCAGACCACTTTGTAAGTGCCAAAAACTTTTATTATTTACTCATATCTGAGTCTCTATGTCCAATGTCCAAGGATTATATTACCGCAATGGGTATATGACTATAGGAAATTTAGTAAAAGATGCACTTTGGCATGCCTATTTTTTTCTCTGTTTTATGTTTACTTTCTCAAGATTTGATGAGCAGAGTGTTTAAATTTAGCAGATCCCTAGACATAATTTTAATTTGAGCTTCGGTATTAGGTCCATGAATTTTTGTATAATTGATATTGTGCATTTTAACAAATGTTAAAGTTCATATTAATTTTAATAAATAAATAACTACATAGATAAATCATGTTAAAGTTAAGTTAGAGCCTATGTTGTAAGGCACAAAAGCCAGTTGGTGCCCTTTTTTTCTGTTATATTAATTCTTTTGTATATAAATTAATATATGGATTTCAAATTTCCAGTTGAATCAAATTATGGAAAATACAGTCTATTTATTTATTGTATATTTATATTAAAATATTATATATGGGCCAGGCACAGTGGCTCAAGCCTGTAATCACAACACTTTGGGAGGCCAAGGTGGGAGGATCACTGTGCCTAGATACCCAGGACACAGGCCTAGGCAACATGGCATGACCCTGTCTCTAAAAGAAATTTTTAAAGTCCACTGGGTGGCAAGCACCTATAGTCTCAGGTACTTGGGAGGCAGAGGCAGGAGGTTCACTTGAGCCTAAGAGTTTGAGGTTCTGTGAGCAATGATGATGCCACTGCACTCTGGTCCAGGCAACAGAGCAAGATACTATCTCCAAACAAACAAACCCCCCCCACACACAAAATTATATATATGTGTATATATATTACATATATAATTTTAGAAATGCCTTTTATTTGCCCTCTGTAACTAGGGTATTTTCATTAATTGATAAATAATCTAAGGCTAGCATTATGTTTGCTAGGCCTGGCATTTGCTCAGTACTGAAAATTCTTCTTTCGAAAACTCAATTCAATTAAAGTTAGGGGTAGAAGGAACTAGGGAGCCAGGAGAGAGGTGGAGGGAGGGAGATTGGTGAGTTCCCATTTAATGGGCACCCTCTTGGGTGTGGGGACACAACTACAAGAGGGACTCTACCTAACAAATGCAAACATTGTAACCTAGTTATTTGTACCCTCACATTAACGGGAAACTTTTTAAAAAGTTCCTCTTTCTTTGTCTTGGGCTTGTGGCTGTTTCGTTGTTTTTGTTTTTTTCTTTTAGGTGTTTAGCCACTTGGAGCCAAGGTGCTTCATTTCTGTCTCTAGTTGATGAGTGAAAAGAGAGGAAAAGGGCTCAGCAGCAGCAGTGGCCTCTCTCTGGGACACCCCACACCTACAGATAATCACACTTTTCCCCCTTTTTTTTTTTTTAAAGTAAAATCTTTAGAATTGCTCATAATTCTAGATGGCTAATTTTTTTTTTTTGCAGTCTTTGGCCAGGGTTGGGCTTAAACCCGCCACCTCTGGCATATGGGGCTTGCGCCCTACTTCTTTGAACCACAGGCACCACCCAGCTAAAATATTTTTTCCCTCTCTTTCTCTGAATGTTTATTGGACAAGCTGGTAGAGAGTGAGCAGTGGTCTCCCTGTACACTTCTCATTTCTTGGTCATGCTGATTATCCTGAGTTGGTTGGATTGAGTGGACAGTGATCAGGAACACCCGGAAAGGAGGTCACCTCCTCCTAAAACTCCCTCACGGCTTGGAAGGTGAAGGTTAGCCTGTCATTACTAGATCTGAAGGGACTGACAACTCCAGGTGATACGTGCTAGAACAAAAAGAACAAGCATTGACTGAGGCCTCTTGTCTTCCCCTGAGACTTCATGATTTGCACTAGCTGTCCTCAGTATGACAGTGATTGCTACCCAAGGCAGAGGGATGGAAATCTGAGCACAGGCCCCACAGAGGACTAAGTCATCAGCGCCTAGCATCTCAAGGAGGCCAGGAAACAATGGTCTCCTCACTCATGGTGTGGGTTCGGAAAGTCCTGTGGACTCCACAAGAGTAAAAGGCAAGCTTCGTGAATAGCCTTCAACAGAAGCAGGCCAAATTGCTCCAAGCTGCGCCATCCACAATCATCTGGTTCTAGGTGTCTGGCATTAGCAGTTTGTAACCTTGCAACCTCCTACTTCCACCCTCCCTCCCGTTACACCCCACCAAATACACTAGTGTGAAACACAGGACTGATCTAACACAGTCAGTCACTGTCCCTCTCAAACAGAAACATCTTCCATAGGAGCCTGCTGGTCAACCTCTCAACTACATGGGCTTATAAGAGATTGGAAAAAGACAAATATATTTTTCCTACCCTCAAGTGCAATACAGCATATTTCTTTTTCTTTTTCTTGTTCTTGAGACAGAGTCTTACCATCACCCAGGAAAGACCAAAGGATTTAGGTTCTCTGTGTCCTATCACTCAGGAAATTACAAAGGTCTTGGGAGCTCTGTGTCAGGAACTGGGGGTCAAAGATCAAACATTAGATCACAAAATTCTCTGGCTGCCCCTCTACAAGGGTTTTAGGAGTTCAATGTCAGGAATATATGTAATATTTCTTTTATATACATATATACACATGTAATATTTCTTCTTTTTTTTATTTTATTTTTATTGTTGGGGATTCACTGAGGGTACAATAAGCCAGGTTATTTCTTCTTTTTTTTTTTTTTTTCTGAGACATATGTGGAGTGTCTGGTTCATTTAAACTAGCTATCAGAGGTCCCACCATGGAGCAGAAACTGAGTAGCTGGGAGCTGTGGGGCCAAGCAGGACTGGAATGTCCAGGTATCAGAGGGCAAAGAGAGGTCAGCAGAGCAGCCAGAGGAGCATTAGGACCAGGATGAGCAGGGGAGCCTAGGCCCCACGGAGCCCAGCATAGAACCTTAGCTACCTCCTCATTGTAGTTGCCTGGTTCATGTCAAGCCACATCTGGACACAACGGCCACTCCTTCAGCTATAGTTGCTAACTTTGTAGGAGTGACTCCAGAATTCATTACACAGAGCAGCAGGCATGGGGAAGTAGAAACAGAAGAGGTGGCAGGTAGCTTTCACTGGGCACTGGTTAAACCTTGAGGTCAAGTTCCAGCCCTTGTGCCAGCTGCTCTTGCAGTTGTACTAGGAACAACAATCCTCCCACCAGCACTCACAGCCCTCTTTGCACAGGGGCACGTTCAGGACATGCTCTTTTCAACAGCTCTGGTTCACCCCCTGGATCCAGAGCCCCATGTTAGGGGAGCACTCACAGAGGCAGGTATCCTGGATGAAATGCTCTTTACAGGCAGGCTCCATCACTCCACAGTGGTCCCAGCTGAAGTTATTTTTTTTTTTCAAACTTTGAAAACATAGTTTATTATAGTGTCTTCACAGTAATAAGCATCCAAAGAAACAATGAGCTTTTTCTTTCTTGTTCCATGGTAAATCCTTAACCTACCTGACATTCCATGTAACAAGCCATTAAATGGGAGTTGGGCGCTTTCTTCAGGTCCTTCTACCTATCATACTCAGCTGATGCAGAACAGCCTATAACTGGCAGAGCTATGAAGACATAATTTTCCTGATCTACTTTAGAAATATTGCCTTATGCTGGGACTGCTCCAGCATCCCATGGGGTTCCCAGACCAGCTGAAGTTATACAGGTAGGAATGGTGCTGGCAGAGGAGCAGGCATTTTTCTTCCAGGGACTGCGCTGATCATTTAAGTTGTCCTGGCAACCTGGCTTTTCCTTGTGGTGCTTGGTGACCATACAGACATTGAGAAGCTCAGTCCTGGCTGGAGTAGTCCTATGCTGGGCCCCACCTACCACAGCCTCCCACACTAGAAGGAGCAGCAGCTGTATTGTCATCTGTTGAGCCATGGCTGTTTCTGAAGGTAGAGTTGTGGTTAGTGGCTATAATATTTCTTCTTATTTTACAGTGCTGTCCACCAGGAGCCTCATGGCAAAGGGCCAGGTGAGGGGGACAAGTCCCCAGTTCTCAGCAGGATTGAGTCCCAGAGCTACACTTGGTAACTTCTCTACCCAAAAGGAAAAACTGGGGGAGGTGGCACCCTCCATTCTAAAGACCTACTCAGATTAAAAAAGCCAAGGGGTAAGACTAGGGCCCTTCAATAAAACACCAAGGGGATGTGCCCTTAGGAGGAAAAAAAACTGCTTTAGACTAACAAGTACAAGAAAAGGCTCCGGGCCCGTAGCTCAGTGGGTAGGGTGCCAGCCACATACACCTAGGCTGACGGGTTCAAACTCAGCCTGGGCCTGCTAAAACAACAATAACAACAACAACAACAACAACAAAAATAGCTGGGCATTGTGGCAGGCACCTGTAGTCCCAGCTACTTGGGAGGCTGAGGCAAGAGAATCTCTTAAAACCAAGAGTTTGAGGTTGCTGTGAGCTGTGATGCCACGGCACTCTACCAAGGGCAAGAAAGTGAGACAGACTCTGTTTCAAAAAGAAAAAAGAAAAAAGTGTGGTGCCTACGGCTCAAAGGAGTAGGGTGCCAGCCCCATATACCGGAGGTGGTGGGTTCAAACCCAGCCCCGGTCAAAAACTGCAAAAAAAAAAAAAAAAAAAAAGTACAAGAAAAGCTTCCCACTTGTTGGGAGCCAGCTAACAAGACAAAACCTCCATCCGGCCACTCACAGATGGAGCAGCTAAGTTTCCAGGGCAGATTAAAACACAGCTGCTGCCACTGAGGTCAGGGCAGTTATGGGACACTAGATTGCAGAAGGGGACTTCTGAGTTTCCAGCGCTGGTTGAGACTCCTGTCCCTTTTGCCTTCTCTCTGGTGAGAATAGAACAGACTTTCACACTTCATCTTGCTAGTTCCAAAAGCCCAGGCAGACCTGAGAACTCACACCACTTACCAACAGGTGACAGAAATCCCAGTCAGAGCCACCAGACATAAAGTTGTTCCCAGCCTCAATGACAGGATGGTTTCCATGATGGGGATAGAAGCCTGGACATCTACTCCTGGGTTTGTACTCTGGTGTCTGTATTAATAGCCCTTGTAAAACAAATCCACACCCTCCAGGAAAAGAGATAGATACACTTGTGTTTTGTCTTTTCATTTAAAAAATGCATTCTTGTTGCTAGGAAAAATATTTGAGGAGGAAAAGTCTATAAAAAAGAAACTTTAAATCACCTACAAACCCAACATTCAGTATGAGTCACTGCTACTATTTTGGTTTGTCTGTATACTTTTATCTTTGTGAATAGATTTTTTTTTCAAAAATTACAACAATGTGTATTCTCATTGCTGTTTTCACTCAACTGTACGTGATCAGCATTTGTTAAAGCTTTTTAAATTTATAACTCCTTTTATTGTGAAAAAATATACATAACATAAAATGGACCATTTTAACCATCCTTAAAGTGTATAATTCAGTAGCATTAAGCACATTCACAATGTTATGCCACCATCACCACTATCCACTTCCAGAACATTTTCACCAACCCAAACAGAAAAACGATATCCATTAAATACTAATTCCCATCCCACCCACCTACCAAGGCTCTAGTAACCTCTAATCTACCTTCTATCTCTGTGAATTCCACTTATATAAGGAGAATCGGACAATCAGTGTTCTTCTGTGTCTGGCTTATTTCACCCAGCATGTTTTCAAGGTCCGTCCATGTGGCGGCCCCATAAGCACAGATAAGAAAGAGTAAAGAAGGTAACTGTGAGGTGAGAGACAACTAGCAAACTACCAGAAAATTTGAAGCACTAGAACCCCCAGACTATTTTGGAGCTTTTCAGAGCCACCTATGGACATCTCACTCCCTACCTTTTTCTTTAAAATTTTTTTAGTCAGCTGGGACTGGTTCATGCCTGTAATCCTAGCACTCTGGGAAGCTGAAACAGGTGGATCGCCTGAGCTCAGGAGTTCTGACACCAGCCTGAGCAAGCGGGAGACCTCATCTCTACTTTAAAAAAAAAAAAAAAAAGGCAAAACTAACCAGGCATTGTGGTGGGTGCCTATAGTCTCAGCTACTTGAGAGGATGAGGCAAGAGGATCTCTTGAGCCTAGGAGTTTGAGGTTGCTGTGAGCATTCTACCAGGGTGACAGAGTGAGACTCTGCCTCAAAAATAATAAAATAGAATAGAATAAAATGGCTTTTGTCAGTTTGTTATTTGCCCCTCTTGTTAGCATCAGATAGCTGTGAGGTTAAACAATTTGCTACTGATTATTTTTGACAAATGTTCCCAGAGAAAAGGGCTGCTTGCAGCTTGAGTTTTGAGACAAGTCTTGAAAGTAAGGTTGCCCAAGGAACTTCCAGGCAGATCAAATAATGGAAATTCTCTGAGAATGAGAATTTTGGGAATTCCAACCCCATTCTGCCTCTTCAATTTTCTTCCAGGCTGCTGATTTTTACTGCAATTGCAGGGTTATTGTTTTTCTTTCTTTCTTTTTTTTATTTTTATTGTTGGGGATTCAGTGAGGGTACAATAAGCCAGGTTACACTGAGGGTTATTGTTTTTCAAGCCTACTTCAGACCTAGCAGGGAGATGGGAATAGGATAAGTTAAAATACCACAAAGCTTGCCATTCTTATTGAAATTCTTGTTGCTTTTGTCAAATAAACACTTCCTAGATCATTACAAGCCTTTGGTTAATGTCTGAAGGTTTGAAAAAATGGACTAACAATTTGTGCAAATGTTCTCTGTGTTTATGGAAGAGGAGATTTTCAGAGGTTATTACACCACTGTTCCCAGTGATTTTTTTTCCCCACTTATCTTGATACAAGAATGACTGTTCATCTGTGTGTAAAAATCTTGAATTATACTTACTTTCCTTGAGGACTCTTTAAGTGCTGTTACTTTGATTTCTAATGATGAAAGTCCCTGTGAAGTTGTTGTAGAGATTGGACTGGCTAAGGACAATTGTTGAAGGTTATGTGTTTTAAGTGTTGTGGTTCACTGAAACTTATTAAGTAAGATTTCCCCTGCAATGAGTAGAATTCTGTCCCTTGTCACACACTTAAAGACCTCGCTCTCACAGCTTATATAATTGAACAATTTGGGTCCACTTTTAACTTAGACTAGTGTAACCCCTTCATGCAATAAACTAAAAAGCACACACACACACACAAAAGAATTTTATAGCCAGTAAAACTATCCTTCAAAAAAGGAAGAAAATATTGAGATGTTTCCAAGTAAACAAAAACTGAGAATTTGTCACTAGTAGATAAGCCTTACAAAACAATTATAAAGGGAATCCTTCAGGCTGAAATGAAAGGATTCCAGAGAATAACTCAAATATGTGCTTGCTTTGGCAGCACATATACTAAAATTGGAATGATACAGAGAAGATTAGCATGGCCCCTGTGCAAGGATGACATGCAAATTCGTGAAGCATTCCATATTTTTAAGAATCTCAGAGATAGAGGACAAAGCTCTTGAGATAACTCAGATAGTTAAAGAGGCAGAAAAGAAGAGAGAGAAAGCAGAATGTTCACTGACAGAATTATGGGACTTTATGAAGCGTTCAAACATACGAGTTATAGGAATCCCAGAAGGGGAAGAAGAATGCCCCAGGGGAATGGAAGCCATACTAGAGAATATTATAAATGAAAATTTCCCTAATATCACCAAATATTCTGACACACTCCTTTCAGAGGGATGTCGGACCCCAGGTTGCCTCAACTCTAACCGAGCTTCTCCAAGACACATTGTGACGAACCTGCCCAAAGTCAAGATAAAAGAAAAGATTCTTCAATCTGCCAGGAGTAAGCACCAGTTGACCTACGCGGGCAAATCCATCAGGGTGACAGCAGTCTTCTCTAATGAAACTTTTCAAGCAAGAAGACAATAGTCATCTACCTTTAATCTACTTAAACAGAAAAATTTCCAGCCCAGAATTCTATATCCTGCTAAGCTAAGCTTTAAAGTTGACAGACAAATCAAATCATTTACTGATATACAAACATTGAGGAAATTCGCCACAACAAGACCAGCTCTACAGGAAATACTTCAACCTATTCTACACACTGACCATCATAATGGATCAACAGCAAAGTAAGAACTCAGAAATTAAAGTACAGAACCTAACTTCCACAATGATGCAAAAGATAAAACTAAGCAATGGACTCTCACAAAATAAAATGAATAGAACACTACCACACTTATCAATTATTTCAATAAATGTTAATGGCTTGAATTCCCCACTGAAGAGGCATAGATTGGCTGACTGGATTAAAAAACACTCCTAGCTTCAAAAGACAAAACTCCAAGTTAAGGGTTGGAAGACAATTTTTCAGGCAAACAGAATTCAGAAGAAAAGAGGAGTTGCAACCTTATTTTCAGATACATGTGTATTTAAAGCAATTAAAGTCAAAAAAGACAAAGATGGTCACTTCATATTGGTCAAGGGAAAAATACAACAAGAAGACGTTTCAATTCTAAATATTTATGCATTCAACTTAAATGCTCCCAGATTCTTGAAACAGACCTTACTCAGTCTGAGCTATATGATATCCTATAACACCATAATAACAGGGGACTTTAACACTCTTCTTACACAGCTGGGCAGATCTTCTAAACAGAAATTAAACAAAGGGAGGGAGACAAGATGGCGGACTGAAGCCAGCTTTCAACAAAGGCTCCCGTCCAGAAGGAGAGTTAAGGGACAGGAATTTAGTAAGTATCCTGGTGGACTTGAGCCTCACCAAGAGAGAAGGCTGAAGAACGCACATCAACACCGCTGAGGCAAGTTGTGATCACAAGGACGCAAACAAAAGGTACAAAATCCACCACCAAGCGGACGGGAGTCCTCCTCCCCCATGAGACCGGCTCTGGAGCCCCACAATTTAACAAGCGGGCAGAAATTAAAGGCCCTCCCACTACACTCCACGGGAAAGACCTTCTAAAAACTGGACCTACCTCCCCTACTGGGGTGCCGTGGCGTTCTCCTGCCGGACATAGGGCTGAATAAAACTTTGGGAATCCTTTGCCGGCAACCCTGAATCCCCGGCGCTCCCCTCCCGCCCACTGAGGTCTGGAGGCCTGTCCCCCAGGACTTCGGATCCTTGGGTGATTTCTCAAGGGGAGTGGACAGTCCCCGAGTTGCGACTGGTAGCATTGACTCTGAGGCCCGCGAGTAAGGAGAGGGCACCGGGCTGAGGGGGAGTCACGCCTCGCGGCACTTCCCTGCGGTGCAGTGCACCAACTCTCCCCGGGCATACGGGGCCCAAGACTGAATAAGACTCTGGCCTCCCCGCTGAGAGCTGAGAACCCCTACTCTCACTCGGAGTCTGAGGGCCTATCCCCCAGGAGTTCGGCTCCTTGGGTGATTTCTCGAGGGGAGTGCACAGTGCCTGAGCTGCGTCAGGTCAGCGCTGACTCTGGGATACGTGAGCGAGGAGAGGGCACTCCGCTGAGGGGAAATCAAGCCTTGGCGGCACTTCCCTGCGGTGCAGTGCAGGAGCCCTCCCCGGGCACAAGACTGAATAAGGCTCTGGCCTCCCCGCTGAGAGCTGAGAGCCCCTACTCTCACTCGGGGTCTGAGGGCCTATCCCTCCGGAGTTCGGCTCCTTGGGTGATTTCTCGAGGGGAGTGCACAGTGCCTGAGCTGCGTCAGGTCAGCGCTGACTCTGGGATACGTGAGCGAGGAGAGGGCACTCCGCTGAGGGGAAATCAAGCCTTGGTGGCACTTCCCTGAGGTGCAGTGCAGGAGCCCTCCCCGGACCGTAGTATTGCGTGAAACTGAATGAAACTCTAGCTTCCCCCCGCCCCACTCCCAATCCGGGTCTGGGGGCCCATCCCCCAAGAGTTCTGATTCTTGGGGGATCTCTTAAGGGGTGTGGACCCAGCACAAACTGCAGCCGCTCAGTGCTGACTCTGGTGCGCGGGACAGAGGAGAAAAGGGTCGCCTGAGTGCCCACACCAGAGCAGCAGTTCCCTGGAGGTAGATCAACAGCCGTTTTTCCTTTAACGGCAGAACGCTCACTTCTGGATATTCTGAGGCCACACCCCCTGTCTCCCTGGGCAACCAGAGGAGGCCACCGGTGTCACGGCTCACAAACCCAGAAGCCTCCAGGGCGGGGCCGACCCAGAGAGGTGTTCAGACGCAATTCTCCAGCAGCAAAGACGTTTGAACTCAAAACAGCCCGTCTCCTGTAGGCGATGACAGGAACAGAGACAGAACCTCACAAAGTTGTCTGTTCTGTTCTGTTCTGTTAGCAGCATCCATCAGGGACGGGCTAAGCCTGAGTGAACACCTCCTTCCCAACACCTGCATCAAACACTCAAAGATGTCAGGCCCCATCTCCTCCTGCTAGATAGCGGCAGTCTGCGGGGGCCTGGCAGACTTCCTCGCGATTCAGGCAGGTGCAAACCCCTGGAGTGTCTGTTCACTGCAGGCAACTGGGTTAGCCATCTGCAGAGATACCAGTGACTGGGTCCGACGGAGGGGCAAAGTGGGGAAGGAGACGTCAACCTTCCCAGACTGCTCTGTTTGCGGGGTGGCTCCTCCTGACTCCACGCTGCACTGGGGTGAGCTGTCTCAGAGGAGTCACCAGGCCCCTGTGATCCAGTTCCCAGAGACCTCTTGAACCCTTCCACCTGAGACAAGTGCCGATTGAGACAGTTGATTCGGACCTTTTGAACTGGGCTAATAGACTGAGGACTTTTCAGGTGGTGCCCTGGGTGTGCGATTGTAGGAAGGTTTGATTCTCCTTTTCCAACTGGGGCCAGAGGTGGGCAGGCGGGGTGACTTAATTGCTGATTTTTTCACACAGCTGAGACTTCAAGCCAGAGTAGAAGTTGCAATAGGATCGAACAGAAACCAGCTGAAAACAAGACAGAACCACTTTGCTCCACCACACCAGACAGGGCCCCAGTTTCTCAGGCCACAACACTGTACGGGCCCTCGATAAAACCCCAGGGGAAAAACCAAAGGGAGTAAACCATGGGGCGGAATCAGCGGAAAAACTCTGGTAACATGAATAACCAGAATAGATCAACCCCCCCAAGAAAAGATACGGCAGATGTGATTGAAGATCCCATTCATAAACAACTGGCTGAGATGTCAGAAGTCGAATTCAGAATTTGGTTTGCAGACAAGATTAATAAAATGGAATTAGGAATTCGAGGAGAAATTCAAAAGTTGTCTCAAGAATTTAACGAATTTAAAGACAAAACCACCAAAGACTTAGACACACTGAAACAAGAACTTACAGCCCTCAAAGATATGAAAAATACAGTAGAATCCCTCAGTAACAGAATGGAGCAAGCAGAAGAAAGGATTTCTGACATTGAAGATAAAGTCTTCGAACGCTCCCAATCTCTCAAAGAGGAAGAGAAATGGAGAGCAAAAACGGATCACTCACTCAGAGAGCTCTCAGATAATTCGAAAAAACATAACATAAGGGTTATAGGAATTTCGGAGGCTGATGATGTGGCAGCCAAGGGCACAGAAGCCCTTCTACATGAAATTATGAAAGAAAATTTTCCAGACATGCCTAGAGAATCTGAAATTCAGATAGCAGACAGCTTCAGAACCCCAGCACGATTCAACCCCAAAAAGCCATCTCCCAGACATATCATAATTAGCTTCACTAAAGTTAACATGAAAGAGAAGATTCTCAAAGCAGCCCGGCGAAAGAAAACTATAACGTACAAAGGTAAGAATATTAGAATAACTGCAGATCTCTCTGCTGAAACTTTTCAAGCAAGAAGAGGCTGGTCATCAACTTTTAATCTCCTAAAGCAAAAAAACTTTCAACCCAGGATCTTGTATCCAGCTAAACTAAGTTTCATCTATGATGGAGAAATTAAATACTTCAATGACATTCATATGTTGAAAAAATTTGCCATAAGTAAACCAGCTCTTCAGGATGTTCTCAGACCTATCCTCCACAATGACCAACCCAATCCTATACCACAAAAGTAAACTCACTCAGAAACTTCGGATCAAACTCCAACTTCCACACTGGCGAAAGGATTAAAAATGTCCACTGGACCTTTGAAAAACTCGATACCCAAAATTCCACCAGACTTATCCTTACTCTCCATCAATGTGAATGGCTTAAACTGTCCTCTAAAGAGGCATAGGTTAGCTGACTGGATACAAAAACTTAAGCCAGATATTTGTTGCATACAAGAGTCACATCTCAACTTAAAAGACAAATACAGACTCAGGGTGAAAGGATGGTCATCCATATTTCAGGCAAATGGTAATCAGAAAAAAGCAGGTGTTGCAATTTTATTTGCAGATACAGTAGGCTTTAAACCATCAAAAGTAAGGAAGGACAAGAATGGTCACTTCATATTTGTTAAGGGTAATACTCAATATGACGAGATCTCAATTATTAATATCTATGCACCCAACCAGAATGCACCTCAATTTATAAGAGAAACTCTAACAGACATGAGTAACTTGATTTCCTCCAGCTCCATAATCGTTGGAGATTTCAACACTCCCTTGGCAGTGTTGGATCGATCCTCCAGAAAGAAGCTGAGCAAAGAAATCTTAGATTTAAACCTAACCATCCAGTATTTAGATTTAGCAGACATCTACAGAACATTTCATCCCAACAAAACTGAATACACATACTTCTCATCAGCCCACGGAACTTACTCCAAAATTGATCACATTTTAGGTCACAAGTCTAACCTCAGTAAATTTAAAGGAATAGAAATTATTCCATGCATCTTCTCGGACCATCATGGAATAAAACTTGAATTGAGTAACAACAGGAATCTGCATACCCATACAAAAACATGGAAGTTAAATAACCTTATGCTGAATGATAGCTGGGTCAGAGATGAGATTAAGAAAGAAATCACCAATTTTTTGGAACAAAATGACAATGAAGACACAAGCTATCAGAACCTCTGGGACACTGCAAAGGCAGTTCTAAGAGGGAAATTTATAGCACTGCAAGCCTTCCTCAAGAGAACGGAAAGAGAGGAAGTTAACAACTTAATGGGACATCTCACGCAACTGGAAAAGGAAGAACATTCCAACCCCAAACCCAGTAGAAGAAAAGAAATAACCAAAATTAGAGCAGAATTAAATGAAATTGAAAACAAAAGAATAATACAACAGATCAATAAATCAAAAAGCTGGTTTTTTGAAAAGGTCAATAAAATAGATAAACCTCTGGCCAACCTAATCAGGAAAAAAAGAGTAAAATCTCTAATATCATCAATCAGAAACAACAAAGACAAAATAACCACAGACTCATCAGAAATCCAAAAAATCCTTAATGAAGATTACAAGAAACTTTATTCTCAGAAATATGAAAATCTGAAGGAAATAGACCGATACTTGGAAGCACGCCACCTTCCAAGACTTAACCAGAATCAAGTGGAAATGTTGAACAGACCCATAACAAGTTCAGAAATAGCATCAACTATACAAAACCTCCCTAAAAAGAAAAGCCCGGGACCAGATGGTTTCACGTCAGAATTCTACCAAACCTTTAAAGAGGAATTAGTACCTATATTACTCAACCTGTTCCAAAATGTAGAAAAAGAAGGAAGACTACCCAACACGTTCTATGAAGCAAATATCACCCTGATCCCCAAACCAGGAAAAGACCCAACAAGAAAAGAAAATTATAGACCAATATCACTAATGAATATAGATGCAAAAATATTCAACAAGATCCTAACAAACAGAATCCAGCAACACATCAAACAAATTATACATCATGACCAAGTTGGTTTTATCCCAGGGTCTCAAGGCTGGTTCAATATACGTAAATCTATAAATGTAATTCAGCACATAAACAAATTAAAAAACAAAGACCATATGATTCTCTCAATTGATGCAGAAAAAGCTTTTGATAATATCCAGCATCCCTTCATGATCAGAACACTCAAGAAAATTGGTCTAGAAGGGACTTTTCTTAAACTGATAGAGGCTATCTACAGCAAACCCACAGCCAATATCATATTGAATGGAGTTAAATTGGAATCATTTCCACTCAGATCAGGAACCAGACAAGGCTGCCCATTGTCTCCATTGCTTTTCAACATTGTAATGGAAGTTTTAGCCACCGCAATTAGGGAAGAAAAGGCGATCAAGGGTATCCATATAGGGTCAGAAGAGATCAAACTCTCGCTCTTCGCAGATGATATGATTGTGTATCTGGAAAACACTAGGGACTCTACTACAAAACTCCTAGAAGTGATCAAGGAATACAGCAGCGTCTCAGGTTACAAAATCAACATTCATAAATCGGTAGCCTTTATATACACCAACAACAGTCAAATTGAAAAAGCAGTTAAGGACTCTATCCCATTCACAGTAGTGCCAAAGAAGATGAAATATTTGGGAATTTACCTAACAAAAGACGTGAAAGATCTCTATAAAGAGAACTATGAAACTCTAAGAAAAGAAATAGCTGAAAATGTTAACAAATGGAAAAACATACCATGCTCATGGCTAGGAAGAATCAACATTATCAAAATGTCCATACTACCCAAAGCAATATATACTTTCAATGCACTCCCTATTAAAGCTCCACTGTCATATTTTAAAGATCTTGAAAAAACATTACTTCGTTTTATATGGAATCAGAAAAAACCTCGAATAGCCAAGACATTACTCAGAAATAAAAACAAAACAGGAGGAATCACACTACCAGACCTCAGACTTTACTACAAATCGATAGTGATCAAAACAGCATGGTATTGGCACAAAAACAGAGAAGTAGATATCTGGAATAGAATAGAGAACCAAGAGATGAATCCAGCTACTTACCGCTATTTGATTTTTGACAAGCCAATTAAAAACATTCAGTGGGGAAAAGATTCCCTATTTAACAAATGGTGCTGGGTGAACTGGCTGGCAACCTGCAGAAGACTGAAATTAGACCCACACCTTTCACCATTAACTAAGATAGACTCTCATTGGATTAAAGATTTAAACTTAAGACATGAAACTATAAAAATACTAGAGGAGAATGCAGGGAAAACCCTTGAAGAAATTGGTCTGGGTGAGTATTTCATGAGGAGAACCCCCCGGGCAATTGAAGCAGCTTCAAAAATACACTACTGGGACTTGATCAAACTAAAAAGCTTCTGCACAGCTAAGAACACAGTAAGCAGAGCAAGCAGACAGCCCTCAGAATGGGAGAAAATATTTGCAGGGTATAACTCTGACAAAGGTTTAATAACCAGAATCCACAGAGAACTCAAACGCATCAGCAAGAAAAAAACAAGGGATCCCATCGCAGGCTGGGCAAGGGATTTGAAGAGAAACTTCTCTGAAGAAGACAGGCGCACGGCCTTCAGACATATGAAAAAATGCTCATCATCTTTAATCATCAGAGAAATGCAAATCAAATCTACTTTGAGATATCATCTAACTCCAATGAGACTAGCCTATATCACAAAATCTCAAGACCAGAGATGTTGGCGTGGATGCGGAGAAAAGGGAACACTTCTGCACTGCTGGTGGGAATGCAAATTAATACATTCCTTTTGGAGGGATATATGGAGAACACTCAGAGATCTAAAAATAGATCTGCCATTCAATCCTGTAATTCCTCTGCTGGGCATATACCCAGAAGACCAAAAATCACAACATAACAAAGATATTTGTACCAGAATGTTTATTGCAGCCCAATTCATAATTGCTAAGTCATGGAAAAAGCCGAAGTGCCCATCGATCCACGAATGGATTAATAAATTGTGGTATATGTATACCATGGAATACTATGCAGCCTTAAAGAAAGATGGAGACTTTACCTCTTTCATGTTTACATGGATGGAGCTGGAACATATTCTTCTTAGTAAAGTATCCCAAGAATGGAAGAAAAAATATCCAATGTATACAGCCCTACTATGAAACTAATTTGGGACTCTCACATGAAAGCTATAACCCAACTACAACTTAACAATAGGGGGAAGTGGGAAAGGGGGGGGTGGGTAGAGGGAGGGGAATCGGTGGGATCACACCTGTGGTGCATATTACAGGGGTATTTGCGAAACTTGGTAAATGTAGAATATAAATGTTTTGGCACAGTAACTGAGATAACGCCAGAAAGGCTATGTTAACCACTGGGATAAAAATGTGTCAAATGGTTTATGAAGTGAGTGTATGATGCCCCATAATCATATCATTGTATACACTTATGATTTAATAAAAAAATTAAAAAAAAAAAAAAAAAAAAAAGAAATTAAACAAAGATATAAAGGACTTAAATGGGACCCTAGAACAACTGTGCTTGATAGATGTATATAGAATACTCCATCCCAAAGATAAAGAATATACATTCTTCTCATCACCCCATGGAACATTCTCCAAAATTGATCATATTCTAGGACACAAAACAAAACTCAACAGAATCAAAATAATTGAAACTTTACCTTATATCTTCTCAAACCACAAGGCATTAAAGGTGGATGGAACTCAACTCCAACAAAAACGTTCAACCCCACACAAAGACATGGAAATTAGACAACCTTCTGTTGAATGACAGTGGGGTGCAGAAAGAAATAAGAGGAAATCATTAACTTCCTTGAGCACAACAACAATGATGACACAAGCTACCAAAACCTGTGGGAGACTGCAAAAGCAGTTCTGAGAGGAAAATTCATCGCTTTAGATGCCTACATTCAAAAAACAGAAAGAGAGCACATTAACAAACTCACAAGCCATCTTATGGGATTGGAAAAAGAAGAACAATCTAAGCCTAAACCCAGCAAAAGAAAAAAAAATATCCAAAATTTAATCAGAGATCAATAAAATTGAAAACAAAAGAATCATTCAGAAAATTAATGAAACAAGGAGTTTTTTTTTTTTGAAAAAATAAATAAAATAGATAAACCTTTGGCCGGACTAACTAGAAATAGAAAGGTAAAATGTCTAGTACCTCAATCATAAGTGATACAAGGGAAATAACAACTGATGCCACAGAGATACAAGAGATCATCTCTGAATACTACCAGAAACTCTATGCCCAGAAATTTGATAATGTGAAGGAAATGAATCAATATTTGAAATCACACCCTCTCCCTAGACTTAGCCAGGAAGAAATAGTGCTCCTGAACAGACCAATTTCAAGCACTGAGATTAAAGAAACAATAAAAAACTTCCAACAAAAAAAATGCCCTAGTCCGGATGGCTTCACACCAGAATTCTATCAAACCTACAAGGAAGAGTTTATTCCTGTACTGCAGAAATTATTCCAAAAAATTGAGGAGGAAGGAATCTTCCCCCAACACATTCTATGAAGCAAACATCACCCTGATACCAAAACCGAGAAAGGACACAACTAAAAAGGAGAATTTCAGACCAATTTCACTAATGAATATAGATGCAAAAATTCTCAACAAAATCCTAGCCAATAGATTACAGCTTATCATCAAAAAAGTCATACATCATGATCAAGTAGGTTTCATCCCAGGGATGCAAGGCTGGTTTAACATACACAAGTCCATAAACATTATCCACCGTATTAACAGAAGCAAAAACAAAGACCATATGATCCTCTCAATAGATGCAGAAAAAGCTTTCAATAAAATCCAGCATCCTTTTTCTAATAATAACACTAAAGAACAAGAATGGAGAAGCATGAATCCTATGTACTTAATTTTGACATGAGGACAATTAATGACAATTAAGTTTATGGGGGGGGAAAGCAGAAAGAGGGACGGAGGGAGGGGGGTGGGGCCTTGGTGTGTGTCACACTTTATGGGGGCAAGACATGATTGCAAGAGGGACTTTACCTAACAATTGCAATCAGTGTAACCTCGCTTATTATACCCTCAATGAATCTCCAACAATAAAAAAAAAAAAGAACACTAAAGAGTATAGGCATATGGGCACATTTCTGAAACTAATCAAAGCTATCTATGACAACCCACAGCTAATATTTTACTGAATGGAGTAAAACTGAAAGCTTTTCCTCTTAGAACTGGAACCAGACAAGGTTGTCCTCTGCACCATTACTATTCAACATAGTGCTGGAAGTTCTAGCCAATTCAATTAGGCCAGACAAGGAAATAAAAGGCATCCAAATGGGAGCAGAAGAGGTCAAACTCTCCCTCTTCACTGACGATATGATCTTAGAGAACCCCAAAGACTCAACCACAAGACTCCTGGAAGTCATCAAAAAATACAGTAATGTCTCGGGATATAAAATCAATGTCCACAAGTCAGTAGCCTTTGTATACGCCAATAACAGCCAAGATGAGAGGCTAATTAAGGACACAACTCCCTTCACCATAGCTTCAAAGAAAATGAAATACCTAGGAATATACCTAACAAAAGTGGTGAAAGACTTCTATAAAGAAAATTATGAAGCCCTAAGAAAGGAAATAGCAGAGGATATTAACAAATGGAAGAGCATACCATGCTCATGGCTGGGAAGAAACAACATTGTTAAAATGTCTATACTTCCCAAAGCAATCTACCGATTCAATGCCATCCATTAAAATACCAACATCATACTTTCAAGACTTGGAAAAAATGATTCTGCGTTTTGTATGGAACCAGAAATAACCCGTATACCTAAGGCAGTTCTTAGTAATAAAAACAAAGCCGGGGGCATCAGCATACCAGATTTTAGGCTATACTACAAGGCCATAGTGGTCAAGACAGCATGGTACTGGCACAAAAATAGAGACATAGACATTTGGAATAGAATAGAAAACCAGGAAATGAAAGTAACATCTTACAACCATCTAATCTTCAATAAACCAAACAAGAACATACCTTGGGGGAAAGACTCCCTATTCAATAAATGGTGCTGGGAGAACTGGATATCAACATGTAAAAGACTGAAACTTGATCCAGACCTTTCTCCACTCACAAAAATTGATTCGATATGGATAAAGGACTTAAATTTAAGGTATGAAACAATAAAAATCCTCAAAGAAAGCACAGGAAAAACACTGGAAGACATGGGCCTGGGGAAAGACTTCATGAAGAAGACTGCCGTGGCAATTGCAGCAACAACAAAAATAAACAAATGGGACTTAATTAAACTGAAAAGCTTCTGTACAGCTGAGGAAACAACAACCTACACAATGGGAAAGGATATTTGCTTATTTTGAATCAGACAAAAGCTTAACAACTAGAATCTATAGAGAACTCAAATTAATCCACATGAAAAAAGCCAACAATCCCATATATCAATGGGCAAGAGACATGAATAAAACCTTCTCTAAAGAAGACAGATGAATGCCTAACAAACATATGAAAAAATGCTCATCATCCCTGATTATTAGAGAAATGCAAATCAAAACCACCGTGAGATACCATCTAACCCCAGTGAGAATGGCCCACATCACAAAATCTCAAAACTGCAGATGCTGGCATGGATGTGGAGAGAAGGGAACACTTTTACACTGCTGGTGGGACTGCAAACTCATACAACGTTTTTGGAAGGAAGTATGGAGAACCCTCAAAGAACTCAAGCTAGACCTCCCATTTGATCCTGCAATCCCATTACTGGGCATCTACCCAGAAGGGAAAAAATCCTTTTATCATAAGGACACCTGCACTAGACTGTTTATTGCAGCTAAATTTACAATTGCCAAAATGTGTAACCAGCTTAAATGCCCACCAACCCAGCAATGGATTAACAAACTGTGGCATATGTACACCATTCAGCCATTTAAAAAAATGGAGACTGTCCAGGCTTTGTATTAACCTGGATGCAAGTGGAACACATTATTCTTAGTAATATGCATCACAAGAATGGAGAGGCATGAATCCTATGTACTCAATTTTGAGATGAGGACAATGAATGACAATGACACGGTGGGAGTAGGGGAAGGGGAGAGCAGAGAGAGAAAGAAGGAGGGGGGGTGGGGTCTTGGTGTGTGCCACACCTTTGGGGGGCAAGACACGATTTTAAGAGGGACTTTACCTAACCTGTTTTCTTGTACTCTCAATGAATCCCCAACAATAAAAAAAAAAAAAAGAGAGAGAGAGAGAGAGTCAGAGGAGGGAGGGAGGCAGGGAGGAGAAAGAAGGAAAAAAGAAGGAAGAAGAAGAAAATGTCTCTAGAAAAGCAAAATGTTAAAGCTGAGTGGGGGTAAATGGGTGGATATATCATATTACTATCTCTACTTCTGTGTATGTTCAAATTTGTCCATAATAAAAAGTTAAATAAGTAAAAAAAAAAAAAAGAATAACTCAAATATACACAAAGAAATAAAGAACACCAGTAAGGGATTTCCATAGGTAAATATAAAAGTCAGTATATATGTATATTATGTTTGTAAGTCTGTTTTTCTTCCATATGATTTAAAAGATGAACATATAAACCAACAATTATAAATCCAGGTTTATGGTCATACAATGTAAAAAGGTGTGATTTGTACAATAATAATAGCACAGACACCAAAATTCATGTGGAAATTCAAAGGACTCAGAAGTAGACAAAACTCCTTTTTAAAAAGAACAAAGCTGGCTCAGCACCTGTGGCTCAAGCAGCTAACATACACCTGAGCTGGCGGGTTCGAATCCAGCCCGGGCCCGCCAAACAACAACGAGGGCTGCAACCAAAAAATATCCAGGCGTTGTGGCAGGCGCCTGTAGTCCCAGCTACTTGAGAGGCGGAGGCAGGAGAATCGCTTGAGCCCAGGAGTTTGAGGTTGCTGTGAGCTGTGATGCCACAGCACTCTGCCCAGGGCAACAGCTTGAGGCTCCGTCTCAAAAAATAAAAAGAACAAAGCTGGATGACTCATACATCTCAATTTCAAAATTACTAGAAGATTACAAGATCCAAAATTACAAGATTACTATGAATCTATAGTAATCAATATGCTGTGGTACTAACATAAGGATAAATGTATATTGAATATAATTGCGAGCCCAAAAATAAATTCTTACACTTATAGCCATTGATTTCCAACAAGGGTTACAAGACATTTCAATAGGCCAGGCTTGTAATCCTAGCACTCTGGGAGGCCAAGGCAAGAGGATCACTTGAGCTCAGGAGTTCGAGATCAGCCTGAGCAAGAGTGAGACTATATCTCTACAAAAAATAGAAAAAATGTGACAAAAAAGCACTTTTATGTTTATCTGGATGGAACTGGAACATATTCTTCTTAGTAAAGTATCTCAAGAATGGGGGGGGAAGTATCCAATGTACTCAATACTATTATAAAACTAATATATAAACACTTACATAATCATACAAATCATAAAACATAAAGATAGTCCAGAAAGAAAGAGGGGAAAGTGGGGGGGAGGGCAAAGGAGGGAGGCTATTTAATGGAATCTCACCTATTCTACACAATGCAAGGGTACATTTCAAAACAACTAAAAGTATATTATAAATGTCTTACCACAAAAACGAGTAAATGAGGTGATGGTTATGTTAATTACTTTGATTTAAGCATTCCACATTGTATATCAAATCATCATATTGTACCCCATAAATGTATACAGTTATGAGTTAATAAAAATTAAGTAAAATAATAGAAAAATTAGGTGGTGTTGTGGTGAGTGCCTACAGACCCAACTACTTGGGAGATTGAGGCAGGAGGATCACTTGAACCCAGGAGTTTGAAGTTGCTGTGAGCTAGGCTGATGTCACGGCACTCTCAGCCTGGGCAACAGGGAGACTCTGTCTCAATAAAGGTGGGGGGTGGGGGCGGAGGGCGGGACAAGACAGAGCTCAAATCAACAGCCTGGTTTTACAAATTAAGGAACTAGAAAAAGAACAAACTAAACCCAAGCTATCAGAAGGAAGGAAATAACAATGATTAGAGCACAGATAAATAGAGGGTGGGAGAGGACGTATGGCAGAAGGAGGTAAGGCATGAGGCGGGATCTCACCTAATGTGCACATTGTGAGGGTGTATAACACGCCCCCGGGTGAGGGGCCCTTCTACAAATGGAACTTTATCCTGAAGTGAGAACAATGTAACCTAAATATTGTACCCTCGTATTAATTTGAATAAAGTTTTAAAAAATGAAAAAAGAATAAATAAAATAGAAAATAGGCAAACAACAGAGAAATATCAATGAAACCAAAAGTTGATTCTTTGAAAAGATCAACAAAACTGACAAAACTTAGTTATACGGACTAAGAAAAAGAAGACTCAAATTGCTAAAATCAGAAATGAAAGTGGGAGCATTACTACCAAGACTACCAGTAAAAAATGATTATAAGAGAGTACTATGAACAATCATACACCAACGAATTGGATAACCCAGATGCAATGGACAAAATCCTACAAACACAAAACTTACTAAGACAAATCATGGAAAAGTAGAAAATCTGAATAGATCTATAACTAGCAGGGAAATTGAATCAGTAATCTACTAACAAAGAAAAGCCCCAGAACTGATGATGTCACTTGTGAATTCTGACAAACATTTAAAGAACTAATGCCTGCCTGGTATGGTAGTTCACACCTGTAATCTTAGCACTCTGGGCACCCGAGGCAGGTGGATTGCTTGAGTTCATGAGTTCGAGACCAGCCTGAGCAAGAGTTAAAAAAAAAAACACAGCCGGCTGTAGTGCCAGCTACTTGGGAGGCTGAGGCAAGAGGATCGCTTGAGCCCAAGAGTTTGAGGTTGCTGTAAGCTATGATGCCATGGCACTCTCCTGAGGGTGACAAAGTGAGACGCTGTCTCAAAAAAAAAAAAAAAATCTCAACTTTCTCCAAAAAAATGGAATAGGAGAAAACACTTCCTAACTCATTCTATGAGGTTAGCATTATCTTGATACCAAAGTAGACAAATAGACTACAATAAAAGAAAACTGCACTAGCATTTCTTAAGAATGATGCAAAAATCCTCAACAGAATACTAGCAAAACAAATTCAGCAGCATTTTTTTTTTTGAGACTGTCACCCTGGGTAGAGTGCCATGGCATCACAGCTCACAGCAACCTCCAACTCCTGTGCTTAAGCAATTCCTGCCTCCACCTCCCAAGTAGCTGGGACTACAAAGTGCCCGCCACAACGCCGGGCTATTTTTAGGTTGTAGTTGTCATTGTTATTTGGCAGGCCTGGGCTGGATTCGAACCCACCAGCTCTGGTGTATGTGGCTGGTGCCTTAGCCACTTGAGCTACAGGTGCTGAGCCTTCAGCAGTATATTTAAATACCATAACCAAGTGGTATTCCTGCAATGCAAGGATGAGTCAACATATGAAAATTTATCAATGTAATACATCACATTAGCAGAATAAAGGTGAAAAACCACAAGGTCACCTGAACTGATACAGAGAAAGCATTGGATAAAATTCAACACCCTTTCATGATTAAAAATAAAATCATCTTAGTCCCAGCTACTTAGGAGGCTGAGGCAAGAGAATTGCCTAAGCCCAGGAGTTGGAGGTTGCTGTGAGCTGTGACACCACGGTACTCTAACAAGGGCGATAAAGTGAGACTCTGTCACTCCAAAAAAAATAAAAAAATAAAAAATGAATAAAATCATCTAACAAACTTGGAAAAGAAGGAAACACCCTCAACATAATAAAAGCATATATGAAAACACTCTCAGCAAAAATCATATTTTATGATGAAAGACTAAATGTTTTTCCTCTAAGATCAGAAATAAGATAAGCATTGTATTGTAAGCCAATTCTATTCAACATAATCCTAGAGGTTCTAACCAGAGCAATTAGTCAAGAAAAAGAAATAAAAGGCATCCAACTCGGAATGAAAGAAGTAAAATTATCTCTGTTTGAAGATGATACAAGCTCAGTGCCCACAGCTCAGTGGTTAGGGCACCAGCCACATCCACCAATGCTGGCGGGTTCAAACTGGCCTGGGCCTGCTAAACAACAATGACAACTGCAACAAAAAAATAGCTGGCTATTCTAATGGGCAACTGTAGTCCCAGCTACTTGGGAGGCTGAGGCAAGAGAATCACTTAAGCCCATGAGTTTGAGGTTGCTGTGAGCTGTGATGCCATAGCACTCTACCAAAGGTGACATAATGAGACTCTGTCTCAAAAAAAAAAAAAGAAAGAAATCATCTTATGTGGAAAATCCTAAAGATTACACACAAAAAGAAAGAAAGAAAAAGAAAAAAGAAAACCTGTTACAACTAATAAATTCAGCAGAGTAGCAGGATACAAAGTCGGCACACAAAAATCACTTGCTTTTCTATACACTAATAAGAAACAATATGAAAGGAAATTACAAAAACAATTCCACTTATAATTGTATCAAAACAAATATTCAGGAATTAATTCAATTGAGTAGGTAAAAGACTTGTACAATGAAAACTACAAAACATTGAACAAAATTAAAGACATAAATAAATGGAAACACATCAGATGTTCCTGGATTAGAAGAAGATGTTGATATTACCCAAAGTTATCTACAGGTTCAATGCAATCTGTATCAAAATCCCAATGATGTTTTCTGAAGAAATAGAAAAACTCATCTGAAAATTCATGGGTAATTTCAGAAAACCCTGAATAGCCAAAACAATCTTGAAATAGAAGAACAAAGCTGGCGGACTCACATGTCTTGATTTCAAAACTTAATACAAAAAAAAACTTACTACAAAGCTACAGCAATCAAAACAGTGTGGTGCTGCATAAAGACAGACATAGAGACCAATGGAATAGAATAGAATAGAAAGCCCAGCGATAAATCCTCACATATATGTTCAAATAATTTTTGACAAGGGTGTCAAGATCATTTAATGTCTTTTCAACAATCAGTGCTGGAGAAATGAGATATCCACATGCAGAAGAATGAAATTGGACCTTACCTGATACCATATACAAAAATTAACTCAAAATGGGGCAGCGCCTGTGGCTCAGTCGGTAAGGCGTCGGCCCCATATACCGAGGGTGGTGGGTTCAAACCCGGCCCGGCCAAATTGCAACCAAAAAATAGCCGGGCATTGTGGCGGGCGCCTGTAGTCCCAGCTACTCGGGAGGCTGAGGCAAGAGAATCGCTTAAGCCCGGGAATTGGAGGTTGCTGTGAGCTGTGTGAGGCCACGGCACTCTACCGAGGGCCATAAAGTGAGACTCTGTCTCTACAAAAAAAAAAAAAAAAAAATTAACTCAAAATGGATTAAAGACCTAAAGGTCTCACAGAAGCACAAACCCTACTGTAAACTACTCATTCGAGGGATCCAGTTGGCACATTCCTTACAAGTATCTTATGTCTCATGGTCGGAAGTGGAGCTGTACTATGCTTGAATCATCCTGAAACCATCCCTTCCCCCTTTGTCGGTGCAAAAATTGCCTTCCACGAAACCAGTCCCTCGTGCCAAAAAAGTTGGGGTTCGCTGCCTTACAGCCTTGGATATTCCAAGGCTATTCTGTTTAAATGGATGTTCCAGCTGGGCACCTGTAGCTCAGTGGTTAGGGCACTGGCCACATACACTGGGGCTGGCGGGTTTGAACCTGGCCTGGGCCTACAAAACAACAATGACAACTACAACAACAACAAAATAGCTGGGCATTCTGGTGGGTGCCTGTAGTCCCAGCTACTTGGTAGGCTGAGGCAAGAGAATCACTTAAGGCCAAGAGTTGGAAGTTGCCTTGAGCTGTGACATCACAGCACTCTACCAAGGTGACATAATGAGACTCTGTCTCTAAATAAATAAATAAATAGATGTTCCCTTTGGGATCTGGAAAGGTGGTATGTCATCTAAGTGTGTTGCCAGACATAAAGATGTTGTACATAACTCCAACAAGAGTATCACAAAGTATGTGCTTAATAAATGATCAAATTTTGTTTAAAAAGGCAATGTATACATTACAAAACTTGACAACATAAAAATAGTATGTACTATTAATTGGGAGGGAAAGAAAGTAGAAATACGGTGATATGCTAATTTCCTCACTTTTTACAGTTAAATACCCATAGATATTCTTTAAAGGTAATTAACCAACTAATAAACTTATTAAAATATTTAACAGTACAAAGATAAATATTAAGATAAAATCAGACAGTTAATACCTAGCTCTGATATATACAAAGATTCATCTAAAATCGAGTGAGCCGGTAAGATTCCAAATAAAACAGTGTCAAACTAGGCCAATGCAAACCTGAAGAAAGTGAGTATTTTCCTTATTTATATATTCTAGCTTAAATTATTTTATTCCTCAATTCTTTCCTATACATTTTCATTATTCTTCTTTAGAATATCTTTCATGACATTCAAGAATAACAATTTTGGCAATCCTTTTGCTAGCACTCTGTGTGTAACAGTTAAAGCACACTGTTTTGAAAATAGCAACGATCCAGTATGTTCATTCACACACATAGTTGCAAAACAAACGAATGCCAGAAAAATCCAAGGACTGAAGTATATTCTGGTTACAATCCCCACATTAAATTGCATTGACATGTAACATAATATTGTATATTTTTATTTATAATCTTATGTGCTATGTCTTAGACTCTTTTCTAAACTAAAAATTGAACACAAACCTCATAGAAAAAATTTCATTTGGCATCACTCTAGTAACCTGTGCAGCTTTGGCATAAGTGTATAAATTGCTAACCTGCATCTCCAATTTTGCATTTTAAGATGCTTCCATTTGGGGCAGACATGGTGGCTCACGCCTGTAATCCTAGCCCTCTGGAAGGCTGAGACAGGCAGATTGCTTGAGTTCAGGAGTTCAAGACCAGCCTGAGCAAGAGTGAGACCCTGTCTCTACTAAAAATAGAAAAATTGCTGGCCTTGTGGCTAGCACCTGTAGTCCCAGCTACTTGGGAAGCTGAAGCATGAAGATGGTTTAAGCCCAAGAGTTTGAAGTTGTTGTGAGCTATGATAATGCCATGGCACTCAATGCAGGGCAACTGAGTGAGATGTCTCAAAAGAAAAAAAAAATGCTTCCATCTGTTGCTTATCTCAGATTAAGTGAAGTTAAAAATAACTATAGGGTTAAAATATGCAAAGTTTCCCCATCCAAACTGAGATCATGAAGTGAACCATAAAATAAATAGTATGTTGAATTCAAACTATGTAATATTTAATATTGCACTACAGAAACTCTCTGGTTATACCTCATAATTCCTACCATTCTTCTAATTTTTGTTGAAAAGGATAGGCCAATTTTAAATGTATCAACTTTCAAAAACACACAAAAATAGCTCAAATATTTTTACATTCAACAGATAAAGAGATCGCTGAAGATTTATATGTAACTAAGTTTTGACCATTAAAATATATTTAATTTTATTTTTTAATTATCACTCTTTAAAAATAGACTTTTTGGTTGACAGTTCAATGAATTTTATTACATGGACAGATTTGTGTTGCCATTACTACAATCAAAATACAATAATAGAACAGTTTTATTAGTCCTAAAATTTCCTAATGCTCTCTTGTCACAGTGCAATGGACTAAATGTTTGTGTTCTGCAAAATTCATGTGTTAAAAATCTAATCTCCAATGTATGGTTGTTTATAGGTGAGCTCTTTAGGAGATGATAGGTCATGAGGGTACAGCCCTCACAAATGAGACTGATGCCCTTATAATAGAAACCACTGTTGCAGGAATCTAGGCCCAGTGGAGAGAAAGCAGAGATAGTCACCTGAACATCAGAGATAGAAGAGAAAGGGGTTTTATTAGTAGTAGTATTTTGTTGTTATTGTTTAGCTGGCCCGGACCAGCCTTGGTGTATGTGGCTGGCACCATAACCACTGTGCTACAGGAGGCAAGCCAAGGAAGGGGTTTTATTTCAGCCAGCGGAGCTACGGTAGATCAGAATCCAAAATAGCTGACCTCCCCCATCAAGTCTGTACCTGTCCTTTTATTGGACTCACAAATAGAGAAAGGAATGACCATATTACCTCTCTTTGGAGGTGTCAAACCATGTGCAGGGTTTACAGAAGCGGAAGCAAGCAGCAAGCATTGCTTTCAAGGACCCAGAAAGCTATATTTTATGAATTCTTAAGAGCTGGGTTACTATGGACAAGACCTTGCAGGTATATCCTTGGGCTTCTATCAGAAACTCTGTTCTTCCACACTTCACTTTCCCAGGTATCCTCTCTCACTGCTAGCCCAGCATGGTGGCTCATGACTATAATCCTGCCACTCTGTGAGGCTGAGGTGGGTGGATTCCTTGAGCTCAGGAGTTACCAGCCTGACCAAGAGCCAAGACCCTGTCTTTACTAAAAATAAAAAAACTACCCAGGTGTTGTGGTAGGTGCCTGTAGTTCCAGAGACTTGGGGGGCTGAGGCAGGAGGATTGATTGAGCCAAAAGTTTGAATTTGCTGTGAGCTATGATGCCACAGCACTCTTCCTGGGGCTATAGAGTGAAATCTGTCTCAAAAAAAAAAAAAGAATTATTATGATAATAGTTCTTTCCTTTTATTGCTGAGTATTATTCCAGAGTATGAATATACTATATGTTGTTATCTGATGGACATTTGCCCTGTGATGTCTCTGTGTGAACTGAAATTTTCATTTCTCAAATGTAAATACCCAGAAGAGATACTGCTGGCCCATAAGCACGTATTTAATTTTTTTTTTTTCTTTTTTGAGACAGAGTCTCACTTTATCACCTTCGGTAGACTGCCGTGGCAACATAACTCACAGCAACCTCAAACTCCTGGGCGCAAGCAATTCTCTTGACTCAGCCTCCCAAATAGCTGGGATGACAGGCACCTGCCACAATGCCCAGCTATTTTTTTTGTTATAGTTGTCATTGCTGTTTGGCAGGCCCCAGGCAAGGTTCAAATTTGCCATCCCCAGTGTATGTGGCCGGTGCCCTACCCGCTGAGCTACAGGCGCCGAACCAGTTGTTGCTTTCTAATTGCTGAATTTTGAGAGTTCTTTATATATTCTGGATACAAATCCTTTGTCTGCTAAATGATTTGTAAATATTTTCTCCAATTGGTACTTTATCATTTCATCTCTTAATGGTGTCTTTCACAGAGCAAAAGTTTTTAATTTTGACAAAGTCCAGTTTATCAATTTTTTCCTTGTATATCTCATGTTTGGGTATCAAGAAAGATAACTTTTAGTGACAGGATTAAAATTTACCATGAAGATATGGGAATTATGAATACCAATGCACCAATATGCAAAGCATCAACATCTTTACAGGTATTTAATTTAAATCTAAACAAAATATAAGGAGAAATAAAAGCATGTAATAGAAGATTTTAATTCACCTCTTTCAGTCCATGATAAATCAATTGACCAAAAAGAAATCAACGTTACATCTTAACAGAATGTAAAGAAGACAAGGGTCAGTGGCTCATGCCTGTAATCTTAGCACTCCGGGACGCTGAGGAGGGTGGATTGCCTGAGCTCAAGAGTTCAAGACCAACCTGAGCAAAGCAGCTCCATCTCTACTCAAAATGGAAAAACTAGCTGGGTTTTGTGGTGAGCACCTGTAGTCCCAGCTACTCAGGAGGCTAAGGAAAGGGGAATCACTTGAGCCCAAAAGTTTGAGGTTGCTATGAGCTACAAAGCCATGGCACTCAACCCCAGGGCAACTGAGACTCTGTCTAAAAAAAAAAATCCAGAATGAAAAGAGCCTAAATAACAATACAACCAATCTAACTGATCTATATAATGAATTCTGGGTCCTGAAAACAGAAAATACATTTTTTTTCAGGTGACAGTGAAACATTCACAAATTTTACCATACATTAGACTGAAAAAGAAAACAAATACATCCCTGAAAGAACTACACAGGATTTCATTAGTTCTGAGATGTATATTTTTTCACATTTGTACATCCCTAAAATGTGTGTAAACCCTACAATTGATGATGTCTTACATTTGTCATTGGCAGCAACTTTATTTCTTGGAAGTATTTAAAATAATGTTGTGATAATTAACCCAGTGATTAGGACAAACTCAAACTGAGGGACATTCTACAAAATAACTTGTTAGTATTCTTCAAATGTGTCAAGGTCATGAAGACAATGAAAGATGAAGGAACTGTCATGTCCACTAAAGAGACATGACAACTAAGTGGAACGTGTGATCCTGAACTGGCTCCTGAACTAGAAATAGGACATTAATAAAACAACTGGCAAACGTTGAATAAGATAAGAATAAAATATTTCATAGCGTTGTATTAATGTTCATTCCCTTATTTTGATAATTGTATGATGGTGATGTAAGATGTTAAAACTTAAGGAAGCTGGATGAAGGATATGCAGGAACTCTTTATGCTATTTTTACAACATTTTTGTAAACCCCAAATTATTTCAAAATGACAAGTTAAAGGCCAGGTGTAGCAGCTTATGCCTGTAATTCTAGCACTCTGGGAGTCTGAGGCCAGAGGATCGCTTGAGATCAGGAGTTCGAGATTGGACTGAGCAAGATCAATACACCCTCTCTACTAAAAATAGAAAAACTGGGGGGCACCTGTGGCTCAGTGAGTAGGACACTGGCCCCATATACCGAGGGTGGTGGGTTCAAACCCAGCGCCAGCCAAACTGCAACAAAAAAATAGCTGGGTGCTGTGGCGGGCGCCTGTAGTCCCAGCTACTCGGGAGGCTGAGGCAAGAGAATCGCTTAAGCCCAAGAGTTTGAGGTTGCTGTGAGTTGTGATGCCACGGCACTCTACCAAGGGTGACAAAGTGGGACTCTGTCTCTAAAATAAATAAATAAATAAATAGAAAATCTAGGGCGGCACCCATTGCTCAGTGGGCAGGGTGCCAGCCACATACACCAAGGCTGGTGGGTTCAAACCTGGCCCAGGACAGCTAAAACAATGACAACTGCAACAGAAAAATAGCCAGGCGTTGTGGCGGGAGCCTGTAGTCCCAGCTACTTGGGAGGCTGAGGCAAGAGAATCAATTAAGCCCAGGAGTTTGAGGTTGTTGTGAGCTATGATGCCACGGCACTCTACCAGGGTTACAAAGTGAGACTCTTTCTCAAATAAATAAATAAATAAATATAAATAAATAAAAGACAAGTTAAAAAATGTTAAGTTTAAAAATATGACAATATATATAACTATAATGTCTTAGAGTCAATACAATATGGTAGTACACACACTATTCTCTGATAATAATGCAATAAATCTAGAAACTAATAACAAAACAATTAAAAATAAATTCTTGTTGGCATGGATGTGGAGAAAAGGGAACACTTCTACACTGCTGGTGGGAATGCAAACTAATACGTTCCTTTTGGAAAGATGTTTGGAGAACACTTCAGGACCTAAAAATAGACCAGTCATTCCATCCTACAATTCCTCTACTACCCTGTTTCCCCGAAAATAAGACATCCTCCGAAAATAGGACCTACTTACAGAAAAGATAAGATGTCCCCTGAAAATAAGACGTAGCGCATCTTTGGGAGCACACTTTAAAATAAGACACTGTCTTATTTTCGGGGAAACAGGGTAAGTATATATCCAGAAGATCAAAAAATCACATTATAACAAAAATATTTGTAATAGGATGTTTATTGCAGCCCAATTCATAATTGCTAAGTCATGGAAGAAGCCCAAGTGCACATTGACCCAGGAATGGATTAATAAATTGTGGTATATGTACAGCTTGGAATATTATGCAGCCTTAAAGAAAGATGGAGACTTTACCTCTTTCATGTTTACATGGATGGAGCTGGAACATATTATTCTTAGCAAAGTATCACAAGAATGGAAGAAAAAGTATCTAATGTACCCAGCCCTACTATGAAACCAATTTATAGCTTTCATATGAAAGCTATAACCCAATTATAGCCCAAGAATAGGGGGAAAGGAGAGAGGGAGGCGTGGAGGGAGAGTAATTAGTAGGACCACACCTACGGGTACATCTTACAAGGTAAATTCAATACAAGTAAATTTCAATGTGAAATTTACTAAATGTAGAATATAAATGTCTTAACACAATAAAACAAAATAAAAAATAAATTCTATCACCTAGAAATTTTTTTTTTTTTTTTGAGACAGAGTCTCACCATGTCACCCTTGGTAGAGTGCCATTGGCGTCACAGCTCACAACAACCTCTAACTCTTGGGCTTAAGTGATTCTCTTGCCTCAGCCTCCCAAGTAGCTGGTACTACAGGTGCCTGCCACAATGCCCGGCTATTTTTTTTTTTTTTTGGTTGTTGTAGTTGTCATTGTTGTTTAGTAGGCCCAGGCCGGGTTCAAACCTGCCAGCCCTGGTGTATGTGGCTGGCACCCTAGCCACTGAGCTATGAGCACCAAGCTGTCACCTAGAAATTTAAAACCTTTTCTTAAAAACTCTTCAAAGAGATATATATCAAAATTACAAAGTTTTGGCTCAGTGCCCGTAGCACAGTGGTTACAGTGCTGGCCACATGCACCGAGGGTTCGAACCCAGCCTGAGCTTGCTAAACAACAATGACAACTGCAATTTAAAAAAAAACCAGCCGGGCATTGTAATGGGCGCCTGTAGTCCCATCTACTCAGGAGGCTGAGGCAAGAGAATCACTTGAGCCCAGGAGTTTGAGACTGCTGTGAGTTATGTTGCCACGGCACTCTACCAAAGGTGACAAAGTGAGACTCTGTCTCAAAAAAAAAGAAAGAAAAAATTACAAAGTTTCTAGAAAATAGAAATGAAGAAAAGAATACATTTAAGTCCTATGGGATATAGCTAAAATAATGTTTAGAGGAAAATGTATAACATTAATTATGCCAATAAATTAGAAAAAATGAAAATAAGTTAATTTACAGCTAGAGCAGGAGCAAGTGCCCGTAGTCTTAGCTACTCTGGAAGCTGAGGCAGGAGGATGGCTTGAGCCCAGGAGTTCTGGGCTATAGTGCCCTCTGCAGATCAGGTGTGTACACTAAGTTCAGCATCCATATAGTGAGGGAGAGGAGGGTAGGGAAACGGGGTGGGATGGGGATGGGGCGTGAGGAAGCATGCCATCTCAAGACTTCAACTCTTCTCACTGCCCTCTTCTCCCAGGGTCCCCATGTATCTCGTGCCTTCCTCTCACACCAGAGAAGGAGCTCAAGAAAGGGGACCCTTTCCCCTTGAATCCAATCCCTGAAAGCTGTGAAATCCCTAGGAAATGGGTGGTCAAGGAAATGGGGAAAGAGGCAGTAGGGGTGGTCCGTGAGGAGGTGGGTAGGGTGAGTAGGGAGGGCCAGGAGTCAGGCCCAGGGATAACCAAGCAGAGCTTAGGCATCCCAGGCCCTCAGGCCCCTGACCTGGCAGAGGGGGGCTGAGTCCTGAAGTCAAAAAGATCTCTGCATCTGGGAGTAGGGGTGTGAGGTCTCTAGTGGGGAGGAAGAAGGGTTGTTGAAAATTGCAATAACCGTCATCTGTCCTTCTTCCCCATAACTGGGTATCTTGCATCTGTCGTCCCCACTAGAAATCCTGGGAGCTCCCTTCATCTAGACATAGCTGTCCTAGGGCCAGGATGGCTGGAAGTTAAAACAGGCTGGATCCCCCACTGAGATTGGAGAGGGAGAGAAGAACAGAGAATGAGGAGTGGGGGGGGGAGGGAGAGCTAAAGAGGAGAGGGGAGGAGAGACTGGGATGGAGGAGGCAGATATCTCAGGAAGCATAGAAGACTCCTGCAGGGAGACCCACACACACACCTGTCTACTTGGAAGGAAGGGCCCGAGAGACTGTAGGAATGAATTCTTTAGAAGTCACAGGAGTGAGTGGCTCCAAAGCAACTAGCCCAGCAAGGTCAGAGTTTTCATCCAAAGTCCAGATAAAATCGCTTCTCGGCCTTTTGGCTAAGATCAAGTATAGTATCTGCTCTTATCAGTTTAATATCTGATACATCCTCTCTCCAAAGTCCAGATGGAGCCCTCAATCCACCAACTGACAAGGCTGTATCCTGGGCTATATTTATATATTGTATAATGCAATTTATAAATTGTAATGACAGGGCTTGAGCCTTTGGGGTGCTGTGAGAAAGTGATGATGTTTAGCACAGTGTTAAGGGAGTGACTGGAAAACAACTCAATCCTCCCCCTAGTAAGTGTCAATGTGGCAGTAATGAAACTAGGAAAAGGCCATAAGGTGGGAACTGTGGTAGGGAAAATACACATATGTACACACACAAACATACGTATAACCAGCCATTGTCCCCTAGGTTGCTTTCCTATAATTGCTTACTACTCAGGAGTCACATAGCTGATGGTCAAAAAGATTATTTTTGTTGTTGTTTTGTTTTGTTTTGAGACAGTCTAACTCAGTTGCCTTGGGGTTGAGTGCCATGGTGTCATAGCTCACAGCAACCTCAAACTTTTAGACTCAAGTCATCCTCTTGACTCAGCCTCCTAAGTAGCTGGGAATAGAGGTGCCTGCCACAAAACCCAGCTGGTTTTTCTGTTTCTAGTAGAGATGGGTCTTGCTCTTGCTCAGGCTGGTCTCGAACTCCTGAGCTCAGTCTACCAACCCTGGCTTTTCAGAGTGCTAGGATTACAGGCATGAGCCAGTGCACTGGGCTAGTCACAAAGGTTCTTTATTAATTGTTCCCATAAATAATAATTTTTGAGGTCTCTTCTAGGCCCTGTTTTCTGGTGGAACAGCTGACCCTCCCAGACCAGTGGCACATACCAAGAAACTGACTCAATTGGTTATTTCAACATCCACCCAAGAACCGACTCAGCAAAGATGACAATTTCTACAACCCCCTGGTTCAGCCCCAGACCCAGCCAATTAGCAGACCCAATTGCCTAGCCCTTTGCCAACCAAACTATCTTTAAAAACCCCTTCTGTGGCTCAATGAGTAGGATGCTGGCCTCATATACTGAGGGTGGTGAGTTCAAACCCAACCCCTCCCAAACTGCAACAATAAAAAAATTAAAAAAAAAAACCCTTCTCAGGCGGCACCTGTGGCTCAAAGGAGTAAGGCGCTGGCCCCATATGCCGGAGGTGGTGGGTTCAAACCCAGCTCCGGCCAAAAACTGCAACAATAACAACAAAAAACCCTTTCTCCCAAATTTTGGGGGAGATGGATTTGAGAACTTCCTCCTATCTCCTTGCACAGTGTCTGCAATATTAAATTCTTGCCCTGCTGTAAGCCCCCCCCCCATCTCAGTGTACTGACTTCCTCTTGAGCAGCTCAATGAACCTGTTGGGCTATAACAGTAATGCTGAGCCTGGGTGGGTCAACCCCAATGAGCTATTCACAATAGTGTTGACATTCATCGAAGGGCTCTGGCCAGCTACAGGACAGTTGGTCACAGGGCCAACCTCACAGCACACGTGCATTGTTACAGGCCAGGTGGCAGAATCCCAGATGGACCCTCCTCACTTCTGTATACACACCCCTTACTGCCCTGTGGCAGTGTCCCTAGAATCACTGTCAGGGCCATCTGAGGAACCTGTGCTTCCAGCATTCTCTCACTTAGCCAGCAAGGAATGGCCAGGAGTTCTCTGGGTGTCAAACATCAATAGCACCTAATAAGATCCATTTCCATGAAGCCATCCAAGATTCATTGTTAACATTTAAACCAAAACCCAAGTCAGTGTTGGCTGGAAACTGAGAGGCCCAGGCTCTGAGCAGCCGGTGGGCCATGAGCATGCCAGGCACTGAGTCATACTCTGTAATCCTGTGTTCCTGTATGATTCTGACACCAAGGAGAAGATGTAACTCACAACTCAATGCACTGCTGGTGAATTAAACTACATATTTTCCACATTCATGTACACAGTTATGATTTAATAAAAAAAAACTACATATTTTCCTTCTCTCAGAACCATTAAAGCCCATGGACAGAAACATATCCCAAGAAAAGTGTTGCTCAATCCCAACACAAAGGCACCAAACCCCACTCTACTCTACCCCTCTGATAGAGAAGAGGCTCTAATAAGATGCTTGATAAATTGCGCTGAGAAATACTGTAAACTGGATAAATATTGAACTAAATTGCAAAAATAAAATGAAAATTTCTACAGACAAGTGAAAAATGTGTGAAAACCTCAAAACTAGCAAAAGAGTCAAAAGCAAGAGACAGGTGTGGTAGCTAGTGCCTGTAGTCCCAGCACTTTGGGAGGCTGAGATGGGAGAAACACTTGAGACAAGGAGTTTGAGAGAAGCCTGGACAACATAGGGAGATTGTCTCTGGGAAAAAAAAGGAACAGGATGGATTAGCCCCAAGGAGGAATCATTTCACCCTGTGTGCCTGTGTGCAACACTGGATCCAATGTGAATGCTGTTAGGCTTTAAACCTTAAGTAGGGAACACAGGAAAGGGTAGGCAGAGGGAAGAAAGTCCCTTGCACAGCCTGAGGCTCCCAACTCTGCCACTTAACAACTGCCACTTAATAGGGGTTGACTGGGCAATGGCCTCATTAGGGCCTCTCAGGCTGGGGAAGGGGGCATGGCTCCTTGGCCTGGACCAATCCCCTTATTATGCTCTGCACAAAGATATGGTGGAAGGACCTGGGTTGGAGCTCCTCAAGGTCAGGGCAGGGCCACCTGGTCTAGGACTGCTTTTGCACACTCATCCACACTAGGACTCCTTTTCCACACTCATCCACCCCAAACAGCGCCCTCCAACGGAAGGCCACCTTATAGCATGTCTATGGAAAAACCCTGGGAGGCAGAAAGAATCAAGGATATCCCCGAAGTGACAGCTGTGGAGGGGGTGGTCACAGAAGGCATTGGGAAGGTCACTATACTGGACTGTGTAGGGCAAAGCATCCTGGCTAGACAGGTCCCCGCGTGGAAAAGGCTAGGGAGAAACTCAAAGTAATAGGAGGGATTGTTCCTGGGAATGGTAACTCTAGGCAACAAGCTGTCCTTGCCCTCCCTATCTCCACTGTACAGACCTTTGAACTCATGACTATAGAGATTAGGTGACACGCCTGCGTGGCACTGCCCATTTTGGAGGTTGACAGGGGCAAGCTCCGGATCACGAGGGGGCCAAAAATCCCTACAGCCTTAGGACGGAGGCAGACCTTTGCTCCCTCGTTCATAGCTTGTTTCCATCATTCTGTTATAATAATTCATAATTGCCATGCTCAAAAACCTGTCTCAGACCCTTTTCTCCCACAGCAATACCCACCGTCCATGTTTCTGTCCCCTACGCCACCCACAGCCCTTACACTCGTTCTTCAGGGAACTGAACTAGGGGACGTGGTCTGGCCAGCGGGGAGCCTTCAACCAGTGGGACTTGGACGCTGAAGGCGTGTGCAAAGAACCTTGTTGCCCATACTGGGTATTAGGGGTCCGCAAGCCGAGTCTCTGAGGCTAGTGCGTCTGCCTCTGGCGCCACTTGGTGGCGGCAGCCAGGGAGCGGAGCGCGCACCCAGAGCGGAGTCCGCGTCCGCGTGGCCCAGTCCCGCGGGACGACCAAGCTGGGGTGCACCTAACTTGAAGAGATGGGAACCACACGGCGCAGATCTAGGTACGACTCTGGGTTCACCTATGGGAGACCCCGAACACGGCACCTCGCACTCGCTGGAAGCAGCGGACTCGTGCCGGGGCGCGGCAAGATGCGCAGCGGCCAGAACGAGCATGCGCGCACGCGCCCAACCCGCGCTTCTCCCCGCACTGCCGCGCGCGCGCACGCACGCCCCGGCGCTCCTCGGCTCCGGCCGCTCTCCCACACTGGGGCCCGCGGGCACCTAGCCAGCCGCCAGTCGGAGGAAGGCGCGGCACGCTGCTTCGACCCTCACCTCAGGCATAGGGATGCCGCTGCCGCAGCATGGTTCCCATGGGTGACCTCCTGGAGGGCGGGACATTGTCGGGGGGTGGGGGGTGTCTGTGTGGCTCAGGCCCCTCAGAGCATGCTGGGGGCTCTCGGGCCAGGCCGCTCCCACCTGCTGGCCGCAGCGGCCAATGAAAGCTTGGTCTGGTGATGTCATGTCCCGACTGGACTCTAGTGACGAAAATCCGAAGTCACCGGTCAGGGAACCAGCACAAACCCACCCGCAGGGCTTCCAGAAGTTTCCACTGCATCAAAGGAGTGCGACCTCACCCCGCAGCCTTGCTCGTGCCACCACTTTGGCCTTCTTCCTCAGGTGTCCCTGAGTCACCTCTTACCCCAGGGTCTCCCTCCTCCAGGGGGGACTCCCTCATTTCCACTAGGGATCCTACGTTCACATCTCCATTCACACAGGTGTCCCTTCATCCTCAAGACTGTCCCACGTCACCTTTTCTCCACCAGTGCCACCTGGATTCCTTGGGGGGAGGGGAGTTTAGCCACATTTTAACGTGCCGCTTCTCCCATGCCACCTGTCTGTGTCGAGGCCAGGGATGCTCATTTATTTGGACCCTTAGACTTGTGATAACTTCCCCAGCCTCAACCAAGGCTGTGTTTCAAAGAGTATCGGTCCATCTGTGAAAGTCTGTCCCTACGTTCTCTGTGACTGTCACTGCCTGAGACTGTCCGTTGCGTGTCTGTCTCTGCGGGCTTCTGTCCTGTCACGTGGGTGTCTACTCCGCCGCTACGGGTCTTTGGGTCGTGTCTGTCACTTCTGTCACAGCGTGTCTGTCGTCTGTCGGCGTCTGTCACTGGATTGCATCTGGGCCCCGGGTCTCTGATCTCAAGTCCGAGGGAGGGAGAGGGAGGGAAAGTGGCAGCTCGGGAAAGCGGGGAGGGGCGGGGGCGGAGACAGTGGGCGGGGGCGGGCGGGGGCGCCGCGGGGCCCGGAGCGGGTGTGCGCTGGGGGCCGGAGGCGGTGGCTGTCAGAGTCGGCTCAGCCTGCGCCGGGAACATCGGCCGCCTCCAGCTCCCGGCGTGGCCCGGCCCGGCCCGGCCGCCTCAGGTGAGTCTGCCTTGCCGCTCCGGAAACCTCCGCCCGGCCCGCAGCCAATTCGGGTCTGAGAGACTGT
Organism: Nycticebus coucang; assembly: GCF_027406575.1. Lineage (NCBI taxonomy): Eukaryota > Metazoa > Chordata > Mammalia > Primates > Lorisidae > Nycticebus > Nycticebus coucang. The sequence goes on along the minus strand of NC_069791.1, from coordinate 71,082,351 downwards.
GTGCTCCCCCAAGAGATTCAGGCCCCTGAACTGGACAGGCCTGCCCAGGGCCCCCACCCTCCATTGCCCCACACTCATCAGTAACTCTTCCCTCGCCGCCGCACTTACCGACACCCGCGCGAGAGCCCGCGCCCCGCGGGTACGGCTTCTCATCTCGAATTCTTTCGGGGACCCTCCGAGCGCCCCTTCCTCGCTAGCTCTCAAATCTGAGGCCACTGGAAGACAGCCCCTAATTGGGGCGGAACACAAGCTGCGCAGGTTCTTAGCGCCGTCTGGGCCCCTCATCCCAAAAGCCGCGAGCCCAGCGCCCCTGCGCAGCGCCAGGCAGAGGCCCAGGACCCCGCTCCCGCGGAGACTCCATCTCTATTCTGGGGGAAGAGGAGGCTCAGCGGAAGCCCCGCGTTATAATTAGCAGCACTCGGGTTTCCTAGTTAATCTCCAGCACCACCACCACCCCCAGTACAGGGCGACGGGGGATGGGTGAGGGGTGACCGCCGGGAGAGGGGGGAGTTCCCACCCGGGGAATTTTGATCCATTGGCTGGAGTTGCCGGAACCACAGCAGCTGCTGCCCCAAAATAGCTCCCCTGACTTTGCAGCCGGGGATCTCCGGAGCTCCGGGAACACAGGCGTCCGGGATCGCCCTTCAGGTCCCTCCGCCATGCCCGCGAGCCCCGAGACCCCCACCCCAAGTTCCCGACTCCGGGATCAGGGCGGGGAGCGCCAACCTTTTGTCAGTCTCTACTGCCTCCCGCCGGCGACGGCGCGCACCGCAGCTTCGGACAGATAGGGGCTAGAATCCTGGGGTCCAGGGCTGGAGGGCCTGTTTCCTGGGGCTAAACTAGAGGGGTGCATAGCTGATGGGAACTAGCAAGTATCAGCGGCTGTGCCAGACACTGGATTAGGCTTGGCAGGGTGGGGCAGGGTGTGGGATAGGCAGGATTTGGGGTGTCCCAATACCTGGGGCTCCAGTGCCCTGCACGCCAGACCCACCCCTCAGGGTCCCGTCCCAGAACAACCCAGGAGAGACTTGGGCAGCGCCTTCATATCCCCTCAAGTTTCCCCAAAGGCGCCGCCTGTCAGTGAGAGCCGCACCCCTGCCAGGTGGCATATGCAATGAATTGCTCAGCCTCTGGTGCCTGCACTTCACACACAGGGCCCAGTGCCCCCAGCCAGGGAAAGGAAGTGAAGGTGGTGGGCCTCCTGCAAGCAGGGAAGGATATTCTTTGATAGGACTGATCTCTGTTCCCTGCATTTGTTTGGGTGTGTATGTGTGTCTGCCTGATCTCTGTCCCCCATTGCCTGCTGGCCTATGTCCTTGTCTCTGCCTATCTGCCTCCCTTCCTCCCACTCCTCTTTGCCAACCTGCCCCACCTCCTCTGCAGTTCCGTGATAACCTTTGGGCAAAAATGTTCCTAATCTCCTCCTGGCCGCTCAGGCCTTCACCCTTTGCCTTTCTTTCTCCCAGCAGACGCTGCCTGCCTGCAGTCATGAGGCCCACATCCTCCTTGGCTTCCCTACTCCTCTTTCTCTCCCTCCTGGGAGGAGAGGCAGGGGCTGAGGATCGGGAGGACCCAGAGTTGCTGGTGACAGTTCATGGGGGCCGGTTGCGGGGCATCCGCCTAAAGGCCCCTGGGGGCCCTGTTTCTGCTTTTCTGGGCATTCCCTTTGCGGAGCCACCTGTGGGGCCCCGTCGCTTTCTGCCACCAGAGGCCAAGCGGCCCTGGCCAGGAGTGTTGGATGCTACAACCTTCCGGAGTGTCTGCTACCAATATGTGGACATCCTGTACCCTGGTTTTGAGGGCACCGAGATGTGGAACCCCAACCGTGAGCTGAGCGAGGACTGCCTCTACCTCAATGTGTGGACACCATACCCCCGGCCTTTGTCCCCCACCCCTGTCCTCATCTGGATCTATGGGGGTGGCTTCTACAGTGGGGCCTCTTCACTGGATGTGTATGATGGTCGCTTCCTGGTACAAGCCGAGGGGACTGTGCTGGTGTCTATGAACTATCGGGTAGGAGCCTTTGGCTTCTTGGCCCTGCCAGGGAGCCGAGAGGCTCCAGGCAACGTTGGTTTACTGGATCAGAGGCTGGCCTTGCAGTGGGTGCAAGAGAATGTAGCAGCATTCGGGGGGGACCCAACATCAGTGACACTGTTTGGGGAGAGCGCAGGAGCTGCCTCCGTAGGCATGCACCTGCTGTCTCCACCCAGCCGGGGCCTATTCCACAGGGCTGTGCTGCAAAGTGGTGCACCCAATGGGCCTTGGGCGACAGTGGGCATGGGAGAGGCCCGTCGCAGGGCCACACTGCTGGCCCGCCTTGTGGGCTGTCCCCCAGGCAGCGCTGGTGGCAATGACACAGAGCTGGTAGCCTGCCTTCGGACACGACCAGCTCAGGACCTGGTGGACTATGAGTGGAAAGTACTGCCTCAGGAAAGTGTCTTCCGATTTTCCTTTGTTCCTGTGGTGGATGGAGATTTCCTCAGTGACACGCCTGAGGCCCTCATCAATGCAGGAGATTTCCATGGCCTGCAGGTGACTAGTGACTGGTGGGGGTGGAGCTGGTTCCTCTGGGTCCCAATATTCCCTTCCCTCCCCCTAGGCACCCAGGCATGAGGGCTCTTCCAGACCCACTCCCAGAGGTCGAGGCTTCTGGGCCCCATGGCCACCCACTCTTCCCTGAGAGTTTAGATCCCAAGGTGGTCAGTGGGGCAGAGGAAAGGAACTATGGGTATACTTTCTTTTTCTCTGTCCCTTCCCCAATCTTTTATTCTCTTCCTCCCTGGTGCTGGGTCTGTAACTGTTCATTTCTCTGACTCTTTGTCTGTCCATCTGTTTCTGTCTGCCTGTCTGTCTGTGCCTGTCCCTCTATCCCACCCTCCACCCCCAGGTGCTGGTGGGAGTGGTGAAGGATGAGGGCTCCTATTTTCTGGTTTATGGGGCTCCAGGCTTCAGCAAAGACAACGAGTCTCTCATCAGCCGGGCCCAGTTCCTGGCCGGGGTACGGGTCGGGGTCCCCCAGGTAAGTGACCTGGCGGCCGAGGCTGTGGTCCTGCATTACACAGACTGGCTGCATCCTGAGGACCCAGCACGCTTGAGGGAAGCCCTGAGTGATGTGGTGGGTGACCACAACGTCGTGTGCCCTGTGGCCCAGCTGGCTGGGCGACTGGCTGCCCAGGGTGCCCGGGTCTACACCTACGTCTTTGAACATCGTGCCTCCACACTTTCCTGGCCCCTGTGGATGGGGGTGCCCCACGGCTATGAGATCGAGTTCATCTTTGGGCTCCCCCTGGACCCCTCGCTAAACTACACCATGGAGGAGAAAATCTTTGCCCAGCGACTGATGAGATACTGGGCCAACTTCGCCCGCACAGGGTCAGCAGTGCTGAGGGAGAGGACGCTACAGGGCTGGGAGGCAGGGTGGCCCCAGACAGACACACAGACACAGAGAGGGCAGAGCCGGAAAGAGAGAGGCAGGAAAGGAAAGCTGGAGAGGGGAAGGTTCGCAAAGGAGGCAAAGGGAAGAGAGAGACACAAGACATGGGGAGGAAGGAAGCCTGGATGGCAGACCTGGAGAAACAGGCACAGGGCAGAGGAAGGCCAGGAGGAGAAGTGGGCAAAGAGAGACCAAGACAAAGGACTTGGCAGTAATAGGAGCAGGAACTGCAGAGCTGGATTAAGTCAAACTGGTGGTGATACCTTAGTTGTGACACATTGTCTCTCTCACACACTCCAGTTTATCTGGTGAAGAAGGGGATAATAGATCCAGCATCAGATGGGTGTTGTAGTACTACGTTGTGATGTTTGTAGAGATAGGGCCATGCCTGGTTACACAGGAAGTATCCGACAAATCCTAGAAGCTTCTTTAATGTGAGAAATAAAGAGGAATATGTTACCGAGAAACTGAGGGCAGGGGAGGGGAGAAAGAAGGGTTGGGTCAGCGGTAATGGGAGGGCAAGTCTGGCGGAGCGGCAGAGAGTGCCCATCTTCGTTCCCCCTCCCCCGGTGGGGCAGATGTGCTTCAGGCTGAGTCTCCCGTTTCCTTCTGCAGGGATCCCAATGACCCCCGCGACCCCAAAGCCCCGCAGTGGCCCCCGTACACAGCTGGAGCGCAGCAGTACGTGAGCCTAGACCTTCGGCCGCTGGAGGTGCGGCGGGGGCTGCGCGCCCAGGTCTGCGCCTTCTGGAACCGTTTCCTACCCAAATTGCTTAGCGCCACCGGTACGCAGGGGCCAGAGGGCAAGGGCAGGAAGCGGGAGAAAAGGGCACAGAGAACGCAGTGGGAGCCGGCTGGGTGTAACCCCCCTCTTTTTCCCCCAGCCTCGGAGGCCCCCAGCACCTGTTCAAGCCCCGCATATGGGGAGGCTGCCCCGAGGCCCAGGACCGGCCTCCCCTTCTCCCCTCTCCTTCTCCTCTTTCTCTCTCGGCTCCAGCGGCTGTGATCAGGGGCTTATCCCCCTCTGGTCCCAGGGGCCCCTCCTCTAATGAGCGGTGGTCGGACCGTGGAGAAAGGCCCCACTCAGGGACCTCGGACCCAGCATCCCCTCCCTCCTCAAACTGAGAGACTCGAACTGGACACGGCGGGGTGGGGGGGTGCCCTACCATCCGTCTCAGGGACCTACACGCCTTTATTGTTTAAATGGAAATCCAATATTCTTTTATAAAATTATCCTGAGCCTGATGTTGGGGGCAGGGAGGCCCGGGCTTCAATAGCAGCCCCCTCCGCCCCATAGGGCTATAACCGTCAACCATTTGTCTTCTCTTTTCCCCACCAACCCATGGACCCTCCCTTTTTGATGCCTTCTGTCCCCCGGTCTTCCGGTCATCTTCTCCTCTCCCCTTCCTGCCATCCTGTGGCCCCGCCTAACCCTCGCCCTCCCTCTCGCCTTCCGTCTTTCGCACATTCTCCTGATCCTCTTTCCACCATCCCACGTGGTCTCTTACATTTCTCCGTGTCCTCCCTACACCATGCCCCCTCCCATGTCCGTTCCCCGACCTTTTCGTGTTATCCTCCCCGCCCTCCACTTGCCGGGCGCCCTGGCTGCAGACACGCTGGACGAGGCAGAGCGCCAGTGGAAGGCCGAGTTCCACCGCTGGAGCTCCTACATGGTGCACTGGAAGAACCAGTTCGACCATTACAGCAAGCAGGATCGCTGCTCAGACCTGTGACCCAGGCGGGTTCCCACGTCCCTCCGCCCCGCCTGGACCCCCTAGCTGTATATAGTATTTATTTAGGGGCTGGGATGTAACACAGACGAACCCCAGACCCTGCCTATCCTACCCCCGACTTCCCCTCAGGGCTCCCGGTCCCCTGCATGTCTTGGCCTGAGCTCCCCCCTCGCGGTGCCTTCGCCCCTCTGGGCTGCCAATAAACTGTTACAGCCACGGAGTGTGCGCGGCTGGGGAGCCGGGATAGTGGCAGAACGCCCGAATTACGGGTACTGAGCTAACGCGCGCTTGGGGACACAGGACGCTGGATTTGCTGGGTCTCTGAGAAGGGATGCAAGGCGCCTGCGCCGCAAAGCCGCCGTGCGGCGAAACTCACCCTAGCCCCACCAGGCGGAACTCGCGCCTGCGCAATGAGGCAGGCGGGCGCAGCGCCGCGGTGCATTGTGGTTCCCGGGGATCGCGTCTGGTCGTGGCCACTGCTTGCTCCGTGGGTTGGTCTCCGGAACCAGATGAACACATCCTTAACCAGCACGTCGGTCCTGTTAACAGCGAGCCTAACACCTGGAGCCGAGAGCAAGTGTTAAGAGTCCCGAGTTCTTCCTGGAATTTGCTCGGCGCTGTCAAGAGGGCGCCATCTGCCGGGTTTCGGGAACCGCGGATACTACCACTCGCGGATCGCCCTGGAGCTGCTAAAGGATGTCCACGTGGGCCTGGCCCCGCCGTGCAGCGGCCCGGCTCGCCTTGCGGTTCTTTCGGGCCACTATCTCTACTATCACTACGGTTGCGACGGGCTGGATGACCGGGGCTGGGGCTGCGGCTACCGCACTTTGCAGACACTTTGCTCATGGCCAGAGGGCCAGCCCACGGTTGTGCCTGGATTGGTCTCAGTGCAGGCGGCCTTGGAGGACATGGGTGACAAACCCCCCGGCTTCCGGGGTTCCCACAACTGGATTGGGTGTGTAGAGGCCAGTCTCTGCCTCGCTCACTTTGGAGGGCCCCAAGGGCGCCTGTGCCACGTGCCCCGTGGAGTGGGGCTTTGGGGGGAACTGGAGAGGTTATATTCGCACTTCTCAGAGGGTGGGGGCCCTGTGATGGTGGGAGGGGATGCGGACGCCCAATCGAAGGCTTTGCTGGGAGTCTGCATAGGGCCAGGCATGGAAGCCTATGTCCTGGTATTGGACCCTCACTACTGGGGCACTCCAAAAAGTCCCAGTGAACTCCATACTGCTGGGTGGGTGGGCTGGCGGGAAGTAAGCACAGCCTTTGACCCCAACTCCTTCTACAACCTATGCTTGACCAGCTGTAACTCCGAAAAGCAGCAGCATGCCCTGGACTGAGTGAGGATAAGGTCCCAGAACTGAAACGTGCTCTCTGGTCCCATACATGTGCACCTGCTTACTTCAAAGGCATCCCAGCAGAGCCTGGGGCCTTTGGCATCAATAATAAAGTGGCAAGGCCCAGCAAACATAAACCTAGCTTATGTTTGGAAGGACTTGGAGAGGTATGTAACATTGAACATTGAGTCAAGAGTCACTTGAAGTGCTTTTATTGGCAGTAGGACTGTACAAAAAATTCTCAGCTGGATGGGACACAGCAGTCACGAGTATAGGTGGTACCAAGAGTGAGGGAAGTAGACAGCTCAAAAGAAATCAACATCATCAGGGGCATCGAGATCGCGATACTCTACAATGGCCCTTGGGTCTCCACGAACCATCCTGAGAAAAGTAAACCAGGATGAGAGCTGAGGTTCCTGAAAGGCAGTTTGAAGAAGGCAGGAAAGCCTGGGTATCTTATCTCATTCTTACCTGTTTCGAGGTTTCCCCGGATAACCCCCCTGGCCTCGAAAGGCATCATAGTTCCCTCGGCCAGCACCATATGGGCCATGGGGGTACGGAGGCCCTCCTGTGGGGACTGTAGGGCGGACAGCACCAGCTTGAAAAAGATCCAAGTTGAGATGAAAAACTGTAACTTCAACTACATCCTAGCTGTTTTCTTCCTCCCAGCCCCACACAACCACCAAGGCATTTCATCTCCCTCTTATACTTACCTCCATACCCCAATATGGGGGGCCTGGGCTGACCATAGGGCATCAGACCCTGGGGAGTCTGGTGTGGGTAGGGGAGTCCTGGGGTCAGGCCTGGGGGGAGTACAACAGGAACAGGGACATGAATTACTGCGGGGGGGGGGTGAGGGGGGTGGTAGTAACAACAGACTACTTGGACTATGGCCTGAGGGTGGGGCAGAAACTGTTCAAGGGATGACAGGTTAAAGAGGAATAGGAGTCCCTGGGAGAAGGAACATGCAGACCCTCGTGGATCGTATCTTACTCTGGGCCGGGCCAGGTGGCTGTGCTGGCTTAATCTCAGGCAGAGCAGGCCGTTTGGCGTCAGTCAGGAAGTTGTTAAAAAAAGCCACCTCCTTTTTTACTTCCTCTATTTTCTCCGCATGCTTGTTGAAGATATGTTTGCGTACAAACTCAGGACCCTGGATGAAAAGAGATAATCAGGACAGGGCAAGTAATACGGGTTCTCTCATTCCCAGGCCCGACCTGGAAGGATCACCAGCCCACCCTTCTGCCATCAGGTAAGTGGTTTCTTCCCCACCCACCTCTCCCCAGGACCTTTAAGGGGCTTCCTATCTCAACCCCACCTCCTAACATTCTAACCCACTGATTCTCTAACATCCCAGACCTTGAATTTCTTGCCACTGAGAGGACAAAGCCACTTATCCTTGCCCAGTTCTTGGGTATTGGAGGTGACAAACTTTTCCACTTCCTGTTCTGGGTCTTTTCGACCCATCTTCTGGGCCTCTTCCTCTGAGAGAGACTCTCGAACACTTAATAGTGGAGTCAGCTTTTCCTCAAAAGTCTTCTGCCACTCCAGCACTGTGGTTTGGAAACAGAGGAAGGTTGGAGAAGGGAGCCAGAAGCAAGGATAGGAGTGGGGAGGGGACCAAAGGAGTGGCAAAGTACTGCCACCAGAGGCAGCCAGGGAAAAGGGAACCAGAATGGAATGGAGACCAGGAACTTACCTTCTCCGTGACTAATGCGGTTGGGTGGCATGGGCCCCCGAACATGGATTATGCCACAACGATTGGGCATTTCATCCTCATTGGGGTACTCGCAGGTGTTATAATAATCCAAGGAATGCACAATTCGCAAGTAGAGAAGGAGTTTGTCCAAAACCTAAGGAAGATTAGAAGCTCTTAGTTTCTTTTTCTTTTTTTTTGAGAAGAAGTCTCAAGCTGTTGCCCTGGGTAGAGTGCCTTGGCATCATAGCTCACAGCAACCTCCAACTCTCAGGCTCAAGAGATCCTCTTGCCTATTTTGCTGTTTTTAATAGAGACGGGGTCTCAACTCATGAGCTCAAGCAATCCACCCACCTCGGCCTCTCAGAGTGCTAGGATTACAGGCATGAGCCACCTTGCTTGGCTATTTTTCTTGAGATAGTTTCTTGGTTTGTTACCCTTGGTAGAGTGCCCTAGCATCATAGCTCACAGCAACCTCAAACTCTTGGGCTCAAGTGATTTTCTTGCCTCAGCTTCCCAAGTAGCTAGGACTACAGGCACCCACTACAACACCGAGCTATTTTTAGAGACAGGGTCTTGTTCTTGCTCAGGCTGATCTTAAACCCATGACCACAGGCAATCCGTCTGCTTGGCCTCCCAGAGTGCTAGGATTATACGTGTGAGCCACTGTGCCTAGCCCAGAAGCTCTTGGTTTCCTACTCTTGCCCCTTAGCCACCCTGAGCTGCACCCCATGTGCTGCTGGCACCTTGATCAGCTTCTCATCCCGCTCTACATTGATCTCAGCCGGGTTCCCTTCCTTAGGAGGCTCCTCTGGGGGGGCTCCCCCACTGCTCCCCAGCAGCTCCTCCTCTTCAGCACTCACTTCCTCAATCAGGTAGTCGGTAATATTCTTCAAGATTGGGTTCTGCGAGGGCAGGCTCTGACAAGAAGAGGAAAACCTAGGGTAGGTAACATAGGAACTAGTGCATTTGGAAAGGCAATTTGAGGGGCAAAGGAGTTCAGGGTTACCTTTCACCCCTTAGCATCTATCCTCATTTTATATTTATTCTACCCTAGCCCACAAAGAATTACTAACATCTGTTGTGCTGGAAGCTGGAAGAGGTAATACCCAGACAAGGAGGGGCAAACAAATGAGCAGGCAGGAGGATACAACGGTTCAGTGCTACAGATCAAGTGAGGTCAGAGGTGCCCCCAGCAGATGAGATGGTATCAGCTGCTTTTGAAAAAGTCCCATGGGGAGTCACTGACTGTTGGCAGGGGAGGGGTCCCCGGCTCGGAGGCCCAGAGCTGGGTCCTGTCATCCAGAGTATGGATCAGCTTGGCTGCCAGCTTGATGTCATTGCGCACAATCTGCTTGTGTTGGGTAATACCATTGATGTTACGGACACGACGAGTCAGGTCTCTGTTCACACCGGGACTCAGTTCACACTCCCGGAGCTGGAGAGAACACAGAATCAGATGCTACAACACTTGCCTAAGAAACAGCAGCTCAAAGACTGGCCCCATGTGAGAGCAAGAGAATGCTTAGGCTGTGAGCTCCCTGAAGACAGACAGGGACCAGACACATTTAATGTTTAGCCCTAGAGCCCAGCCCAGAGATAAGAGTAAATAATGGTTAACAACTGAACAGATTTGAAAGAAGGTGCAGAATGAATGGACCACCAAATGAACAGAGAAGTCCAAAGTCATGTAGTCATAGACAGCCACACTTTCTCTTCCCCAAGATAGTCCCATTCCAAGCACTCACTCGGATATTCTGCAAGTTCCAACAGATCTCTTTAATGTTAACACTGCGGTCAAAAGTCACCCAGCCACGACGGAAAAACCTACACAAGAAAGAAAATATCAGCACAATCCACAAGGGCGGTGGTATTGACCATTAACCTTCTCCTTTCATCTTCTCTCCAAGGTATGTAGTTCCTCACCTCCTCTCTGGCTGGGGTTCTGACAGTGCCACACGCATAAAGCCTGGATATCTTTTACAAAGCTGCAAGGAGAGAAAGAGAAACTCCACTTAGTGATTCAATGGAAACTACCTTTCTATCCTTCTCATCCTCAGGGAAAAACCCAATATGGGGCTGAAGAATGCCAGCACCTGAAAGCAAATGGCATAATAAAGACCAGCCCTTGAAGGGCATGGGCCGATGGGAAGAGGGCTTCCCTATTAAGTGAAATAGGGATATGTGTCAAAGGCAGTGCCAACTGCTTTCTCTCTACCTTTCCACCCCAAAGGAACATATCCTGGGTATGAGCCCTGGCCCTGAAGTTGATTTTTCCACTCACAGAAATGATTTCAGCCCTGGAGATGTTGGGTGCGATGTTACGCATGAAGAGAGAACAAGTCTTATGCAGGGGCCGAGGCTTACACTCCAGCCCTGCAGCATCCTTAGGCTTCTCCCTTTCTTCTTCCTTGGGCTTCTCCTTTTCCTTGAGTGCTTCTTCTATGCAGGAAGTGGTTAAGAGTTGGTGAATTTTTATTACTGATTTTGGTAGGAAGGAAAGAGAAGCTTTTACTGCCTCCCATCAGGGAAGTCTTTTCCTAAAAGCCACCCTCCCATCAATTTCACCAGCCTCTCACCTCTCCCACCCCCATGCAGTAGGAAGAGAAAATAAAACCTACCAGCCTCCTCCTTCTCCTCTTCAGCATGGCCACTCTCAGATTCAGACTCTGACTCAGACACACTACCTTCATCAAAGCTGTCATCACCACTGTGCTTCCTATTCCGCTTCTTGCTGCTCTGTGAAAGCCACAGCAAAAGGGATTAAGTCAGATAACCCAGACCCCAGCCCAACATTCTGACCCTAAGCAAGAAATGACTTACCTTTTTGGCCTCCTTCTCAGAGTCTTCTTTCTTCTCTTCTTTGTCCCCATCACCCTCAGATTTCTTAGTTTTATCATCATTAGAAGTATCATTTTCAGCCTATATGTAGAGAAAATTACGACGGATATCTATCTCCCCTTCAACTTTTATCAGAGGGCCCCCTTCCACCTTCCACAGCTGAGCCCAAAAGCATACCTTTCCCCCAGCCCAGCCTCCACACACAACCTCCTAGTTCCAGCTCCTTTGGCCCCACCACCAAAGATGCTCCATCCCTCCTAGACTCTCCGAGGCAGCATGTGGAGTCTCCATTTCTCAGACCTGTTTGCCATCTTCTTTCTTGTCGTCCTTATCATTGGCCTTGCGTTCTCCTTCCCCCAGCCCTGGTCCAGCTCGGCCTTCTTCTTTCTTGCTGGGCTCCCCAGGTTTCCCTGCCTGTTCCTCCTCCTCCTCCTGCTCCAGGATGCGAAGGTCATTCTCTGTACCTCCTTCCATTTTAATCACGGCTACCAATAAAGACAGCAAATGTCACAATCCAAAAGCCCTGGCTTCTATCAACCTGCTATTTCCCAACCAAGATCTTAGTTACCACGGGGGATCTTTAGGAACCCCCGTTCCTAAAGGGCCCAAATGTCTACCACCCCTCCAAATACACACACCTGCATCCAGCATCTTAATGATGGCATCAGCTTTGTCTATGTCCAAGAGAAGATTATCAAACCAGCCACTCTCCATGAGGGATAGGAATACCCTCAATCGGTTTTGCAGGGCCCCCCGGGCCTCCTGCCGACGCTTCCCCACCTCATCTGGGTGGTACTTAGACCGGAACCTGAAAAGGAAGTAGGTAGGGAAAGACAAAACAGTCAGTAGAGGCAAGGGCCAGGATGTGGGGCGGGGCCCAGAAAAGTCAAGGTATAGCTCCCATCCTCTCATACCCACTAAAGTTCATAAAAGCAGAGAGATAAGGGGATAGGGGTGCACTAGAACCACCCAACACCCTAAAAGGAACCAGAGGTTGTGCTCTGAGAAGATGTTGGGGAGAACAAGGAATTAAGAGACTTGGGAAGACCAGTGACTACAGGGGGAAGCCAGGGCTAGGGAGACAGATTTATCACCCTAAGTCTCTGGGAACACTAACATAGAAAGATGTTTCCCACAGCTTCAGAGAGGAAGACTCAGGATAATAGGCCCTGAAAGAAGCTCCCTCTCCTTGCCAACCCCAAACTATAGTCATTAAAAGAACTGTTCCCACCAATTCCCTCCACCCCTAGGTGGAAGACAGAGGGAAACCTGAAATGCACCAGATAGGAAAAGCCAAAAGGCAGGACACCTCTCTCCCCCCTTGGGAAGAAAAGCAAGATGGTGAAGGGTTAGGGAAAGACCAAAGGGAGAAACTGAAGTGCCCTTACAGCCTCAGAAACTGCCCACAGGGATAGAGAAAGGAGAGGGTTAAAGGATTAAAATGGAATATAAATAAAACATTTCAAGTAGGACCTCCAGGGGAAAAAAAACAGAAGAAATCAGGAGTATGAGAAAAAGGAGAAAAGATAGGAAAAGGAAAGTGTGAGGAAAGTCCCAGAAATCAAAAACAAAGGGAAAAACTTAAAGATTAGACAGAGAAACTGGGGGGAAAAAAAGGAAGGTAGGAAGTGTTAGGCAGGGAGCAAGAATAGGAAGAGAAAAAAAGGAAAGGTACATAGAGATTTAAGACAAAGACATAGAGAGCAATTAGAAAGAGGGGACAGCAAAGACAGCAGAATAGAATCACAAGTGGAGTGTGAGAGGAAAGGAAAGCCGCAGGCATCACCTCCAGGATCTTTACCTTGGCCGCTTGGTCAAACAGAGCTCAAGATTTAACTAGCGGTGCCCAGGGCCCATGCTGGCTGGTGGGCCACCGGCTGGCTCCTGGCTGGGGCGCCCGGCCCAGATGCCCCACCCCTGCGGGACTCCGCAGTGGGGGCCCTGACTGACTAACTGCCTGAGCAATCACATTCAGCTAAACTGCTGCATTGTGCACAGCAGTACCCTGCCTATCTGCCTGGCCGGGGCAGCGCGGCTCAGCCCAGGGGCTCATGTATGGGCTGGGTATGGTGGGGGTGGAGGTGGGTTTGCTCCGAGCTCCGTCGATGAGCGGGTGTAGTTCCCAGTTCTGGCTCTTTTCAAGGAGGAGGAGCAGAAAGAGGATGAGGAGGAGGAGCAGGAAGGGGGGAAAAGATGGTTGATTAAAATTAAAACATCCACAAAAGGAAAAAAAATTAAAATTTTTTTTCTGTCAAACGACCCTCAGATCTTTGCTTTTCTCGTCTGGATTCACTCGTTGCTTTTGGGAGGAAGCCACAGCCACACAGGGTCCTGGCAATCAATCAGGAAGGACAATGACCCATACCAGCAAGTGGGAAACAGTTTGCTGCTCCAAGAGGCCAGGTGGCTCTGGCCAGTGGCCTGGAGGTGTCCCACTCTCTGAGGACAGCAGGGAAGGGAATTGGGGTGGGAGCCGTGGCAGCCATTGAAGGAAGACCCCATCAGCCATTGCTGTTATACTTCCCATCCCCCGCCCCCAGGAAGTTCCAGATAAGGGAAATGGGAAGAGGACAGGGCTGCAGCTCCACTGGCGGAGCCAGGGGACACATGCCAAGGAAAAGGTAGTGGGGGTAGTGGGGGCACTCACCACTCCTCATCTTTATGAGCCAGAAAGAAATCCTGCATCTGCTGCCTGCGAAAATCCAGCTTATAGTCATTATACCGCTTGACTGCCTCCGTCTCATCCACAGAGTCATCCAATGAAAGGAGAAACTCCTTGAAGGTCTTCATCACTGGTGGTGGCACACCCAGGTCGATCTCTGCGATGCTGCCCAGCCTAGGAGCCAAGTCAGGAAGTCTTTATTGTGGAGGAAGAAGGGGATGGGGGGACTAACGTAGCCAGCTGCCTCCTCCTTTTGCCCAACATGGACATTAGCCCAAGCACCAACTGCTACCAAACCACATGCACTGCTGTGTGCCTAACCTACTGCCTGGGTCCAGTCATGGCCTTCAGCAACCCCAAGCCCTCCCCAAAGCCTACCAACTCCCTCTTCCCAAGAACCCTGAAACCCCAGGTCTTTACCTGGCCTGGATGGGCAGTACATGGTGCTGCATGATGTGGACATCTGGGTGGCCCCAGGGCTGAGGGGGGCCATAAGTTGGGCCCCCACCCCCCCCAGCATAGGGCATCTCATAGCCACTGTGGTATGGGTCAGAGCTGTGCTCATCCCTGAGGGTGGGGGACACAAAAGTCAGACAGAGAAGGGAATCATCTCTCCAGAGCACGAAGGTGAATCAGAGGGAGGAGTATACATAGCATGTGGTCTCTCACTCAAGGGTTTAAAGGGACAAAGAAAAATGGGTGTATGGGAAATCTGAGAAAAGAAAAGGATCAAGGTTTTAGCAGCAGAGATGAGGGAAGAGAGCTGAGGCCCTGGTGGAATTGAGACTAAGGAGAATAAAGAGGTAGAAACTATTGCCATCTCACCAGTCTCGCCTCATGCGCTTCTGTGGGGGGCTGAGTTCATGGCGGGGAGGTGAGAAGCGCTCTCTACGATTCCGGTCGTAATCTCGATATTCACCCCTACTGCGGCGCTCACGGCCCCGGTCCCATTCTCTGTGGGAGACCCACATTAGTAATCCTCTACTAGGAGATTGTCAAAACTGAGCCTTTGAATACCCCTACTATGGGCACAAACTTGTCTCCCTCCTCCCTGCTTCCCACACTCAGTTATTATCAACTTACCACTGTCTACCCACTTACCTAGCATCACCCTCACACCAATTTGCTATTATCCAGTTAACCCTCTACCTCAAAGCCTATCAAAGGTGTCCTCTTCTTTGCTAGCCCCAAAAACTCAGCCCTAGTCTTTGCCCTTGTCATTTCTCCTGTAACTTCAGCATTGGTTATTTGCCTGCCTCTGGTCTTACCTTACCTCTTCTACCCTACTGTCAAGGAAAGCGGTCTCAAACACAAATCTAATCATGTCATGCCCCTGCATAAATGCCAGTAAACAACATCATTCAAAACTCTGGTTCCTAGCCCAGCATGGTGGCTCACACCTATAATCCTAGCACTCTAACAGTCTGAGGCAGTGGACTACCTGAGCTCAGGAGTTGGAGATCAGAGCAAGAGCTACTAAAAATAGGAAAAAAAAACTAGCCAGGAATTGTGGGCACCTGTGGTCCCAGCTACTAAGGAGTCTAAGACAAGAGGATCACTTGAACCCAAGCATTTGAGGTTGCTGTGAACTACGATGCCATGGCACTCTACCCAAGGTGACAGAGTGAGATTCTGTCTCAAAAAAAGAAAACAAACAAACAAAACTTTAGTTCCTAGCTGTTGCTCCAGCTTCCCCATCAGTCACCAGCCACCCCCAACCCATATTAACAACAACAGTAAAACCCCTTTGCTTAAACCCAATGGTTTTTGAACTTTTTGGTCTCAGAATCTCCACATGCTCTTAAAAATTACTGAAGACACCAAAGAATTTTTGCTTATGGGTAGTATATCTATCAATACTTAACTATATTCAAAACTAAAACAGAAAATTTCAATACCTATTAATTTTTTTTTTTTTTTTTTTAAACAAAGTCTCACTCAGTGGCCTGGGTATATAATGCCATGGTGTTAGAGCTCACAGCAACCTCATTTGATCAGGTTCAAAAGATCTCCCTGCCGGGCGGCGCCTGTGGCTCAGTGAGTAGGGCGCCGGCCCCATATTCCGAGGGTGGCGGGTTCAAACCCAGCCCCGGCCAAACTGCAACAAAAAAATAGCCGGGCGTTGTGGCGGGCGCCTGTAGTCCCAGCTGCTCGGGAGGCTGAGGCAAGAGAATCGCGTAAGCCCCAGAGCTGGAGGTTGCTGTGAGCCATGTGACGCCACGGCACTCTACCGAGGGCGGTAAAGTGAGACTCTGTCTCTACAAAAAAAAAAAAAAAAAAAAAAAAGATCTCCCTGCCTCAGCCTCCATAGTAGTTGGAACCACAGGTACCTACCACAACACCTGGCTAATTTTTCTATTTTTAGTAGAGACAGGGTCTTGCTCTTGCTCAGGCTGGTCTCTAAATCCTGAGCTTAAGCGATCTACCCACCTTGGCCTCCCAGAGTGCTAGGATTACAGGTGAGCCACCATGCCTGGCCAATACATATTAATTTTAACACAATTATTACTGTGCAAGTTGTATTTAACTCACAGTACTTTTGAGCCCAGGGCTTTGTGACGCATATAGAATTGGTAGATAGGTGGAAGGTCCACAGCATGCCTGCACAAATGTGAAACCTCTGCTCATTGTTTTTGCTGTCAGCCAGCACCTCTTCCCACACCTACTTCCAATTTCTCCTTGAGTGGGGCTCTAAGGCTCTTTGAATATGACATTGTTGCACATACTTTAAGCGGTATGATTCAGAGGTCACCATCCAATGCCACCCAAGATCCCCTCCAGACACAACTAAATTACTTGTGGAATGACAAAAGATTCAAGTCTCAAGCTCACACCTGTAATCCTAGCACTCTGGGAGGCCAAGGAGGAAGATTGGAGGATTACTTGAGCTCAGGAGTTGGAAACCAGCCTGAATAAAAACAACACCCCAACTCTACTAAAAATAGAAAAAATAAACCAGGCATTGTGGCAGGTGCCTGTAGTTCCAGCTACTCAGGAGGCCGAGGCAGGAGGATCACTTAAACCCAGGAGTTTGAGGTCGCTGTAAACTAGGCTGATGCCACAGCACTTAAGCCTGGGCAACAGAATAAGACTCGGTCTCCAAAAAGAAAGACTCAATTCTCAGAAACAAATAAGTATGCTGTGAATCACACATAACTCATATGGCATGTAATATAAGAACTGACTCTAGCACCACATGAGTTGCACATAATTCATGCACAGAAAACAATAAAAGGGTGGCGCCTGTGGCTCAAAGGAGTAGGGCGCCGGTCCCATATGCTGGAGGTGGCAGGTTCAAACCCAGCCCCGGCCAAAAACTGCAAAAAAAAAATAAAAACAATAAAAAATATCAAACTTTTCATTAAATTTACAAGATCAATTTGAAGGCCAGGCAAGATGGCTCATGCCTGTTATCCTAGCACTCTGGGAGGTCGAGGCAGATAGATTACTTGAGCTTAGAAGTTGGAGACCAGCCTGAGCCTGAACCAGATCCCATCTCAAAAAACAGCCAGGCATGGGCGGCGCCTGTGGCTCAGCGGGTAGGGTGCCAGTCCCATATGCCGGAGGTGGCGGGTTCAAACCCAGCCCTGGCCAAAAAAAAAAAAAAAAAAAAAAACAGCCAGGCATTGTGGCAGGCACCTGTAGTCTCAGCTACTCAGGAGGCTGAGCAAAGAGAATCACTTGAGCCCAAGAGTTTGAAATTGCTGTGAGCTTTGATGCCACAGCACTCTACCAAAAGTGAAAAGTAAGAACTGTCTCAAAAATAAGAAAAAAGAAAAAAAAAAAACAAGAATCGTTTTGTTTTCCAAGTTTTTCTTTTTTTCAAGACAATCTCACTATGTCACCCTCCATAGAGTGCCTAAGCCTCACAGCAACCTCAAACTCTTGGTCTTAAGCGATTCTCTTACCTCAGCCTCAGCTGGGACTACAGGCCCACCACAATACCCAGCTATTTTGTTGTTGTTATTGTCACTGTTTTTTAGTAGGCCCGGGCCAGGTACGAACCCACCTGCCTGGGTGTATGTGGCCGGCACCCTAACCACTGAGCTATGAGCACCAAGCCTGTTTTCCAAGTTTTCATTCTGTTTTTGTAATAAAACACCATGGCCCCAAGAAAAAAGAATTATTTTCTAGTGTGGCAATCAATGTGTTAAAATTATCCATTAATTACATGTTTTTAAGAAAAGTGACTATTTTCCAAAAAAAAATTTTGGTAAGAAAAGTAGCATTGTTGTTACTTTTTTTTTTTTTTTTGAGACAGTCTTATTTTGTCACCCTTGGTAGAGTGCCATGGCTTCATAGAACACAGCAACCTCAAACTCCTGGGCTCAAGTGATACTGTTACCTCAGTTTCTCTATTTTTTTTTTTTTTGTAGAGACAGAGTCTCACTCTATTGCCCTTGGTAGAGTGCCGTGGCCTCACACAGCTCACAGCAACCTCCAACTCCTGGGCCCAAGCGATTCTCCTGCCTCAGCCTCCCGAGTAGCTGGGACTACAGGCGCCCGCCACAACGCCCGGCTATTTTTTGGTTGCAGTTTGGCCGGGGCCGGGTTTGAACCCACCACCCTCGGCATATGGAGCCGGCGCCTTACCGACTGAGCCACAGGCGCCGCCCCTCAGTTTCTCTATTTTTAGTAGAGATGCGGTCTTGCTCTTGCTCAGGCTGGTCTCGAACTCCTAAGCTCAAGCAATTCACGGAACTTGGCTTCCCAGAGTGCTATGATTACAGGCGTAAGCCACCATGCCTGGCCCTGTTTTTACATTGTTATGTATCTCTTCAAGACCTAGCTTAATAGAAGATAGCTTCTACAGTCAATCTGTTGATAGTTGTTTTGGTTGAAAAAATATGAAGAATGGGCGGCGCCTGTGGCTCAGTGAGTAGGGCGCCGGCCCCATATACCGAGGGTGGCGGGTTCAAACCCGGCCCTGGCTAAACTGCAATCAAAAAAATAGCTGGGCGTTGTGGCGGGCGCCTGTAGTCCCAGCTACTCGGGAGGCTGAGGCAGGAGAATCGCTTAAGCCCAGGAGTTGGAGGTTGCTGTGAGCTGTGTGAGGCCACGGCACTCTACCGAGGGCCATAAAGTGAGACTCTGTCTCTACAAAAAAAAAAAAAAAGAAAAAATATGAAGAAAATCTGGCTTTACACTACTATATAGCTATAAAAAGGAATAAATAGCCTTTTCCAATGACTATGGATATTCTCTTTTGATACCAAACTCAACCAGGTGGCTAGGTGTCTGTACCTCAATGGTTAGAACACCAGCCACATACACTGGCTGGTGGGTCTGAACCCAGCCCGGGTCTGCTAAACAACAACGACAACTACAACAAAAAAATTGCCAGGTGTTATGGCAGACACCTGTAGTCCCAACTACGTGGGAGGCTGAGGCAAGAGAATCACTTAAACCCAAGAGTTTGAGGTTGCTATAAACTGTGACACCACGGCACTGTACTAAGGAACAACATAATGAGACTCTGTCTTAAAAAAAAAAACAAAAAAAACTCAACAAGGGGTGACTCAAGCAGCTAAGGCACCAGCCACATACACCTGAGCTGGGGGGTTCGAATCCAGCCCAGGCCTGCCAAACAATGATGGCTGCAACCAAAAAATAGACAGGCATTGTGGTGGGCGCCTATAGTCCCAGCTACTTGGGAGGCAGAGGCAGGAGAATCGCTTGAGCCCAGGAGTTGGAGGTTGCTGTGAGCTGTGATGCCACAGCACTCTACCCAGGGCAATAGCTTGAGGCTCTGTCTCAAAAAAAAAAAAAAAATCCTCAACAAGGGATAGTTCTAACCAAAACTCAACAAAAGTTAGTTTCTAGGGCAGAGCCTATGGCTCAAAGGAGTAAGGCGCCGGCCCCATATGCTGGAGGTGGTGGGTTCAAACCCAGCCCCAGCCAAAAACTACCAAAAAAATAAATAAATAAATAAACAAAAGAGTTAGTTTCTAAAAGGCCAGTTGGGGGCCCAGTTCCATGAATCATGCCTGTAATCCTAGTACTTTCAGAAGCCGAGGCAGGAAGCTTGCCTGAAACCAGGGATTCAAAACCAACCTGAACAAAGTAGTGAGACCCTGTCTCTACTAAAAAGTAAAAAACAAAAACAGCAACAACAAAAAAAAAAAACAGCTGGCACAGTGCTGCCCACCTGTAGTCACAGCTATAGCTACTCTGGAGAGTGACAGAGGAGGAGCACTTGAGCCCAGGAATTTGAAGTTGCAGGGAGTTAAGAAGTCACTACTGCACTATAGTCTGAGCAACAGAACAAGACCTTGTCTCAGAGAAAAAAAAGGGGGAGGGGGCTCCTAGTTGGAATGTTCAATCCAAAATTGGGGCAGCACCTACGGCTCAGTGAGTAGGGTGCCGGACCCACATAACAAGGGTGGCAGGTTCCAACCTGGCCCTAGCCAAACTACAACAAAAAAATAGCCAGGCGTTGTGGAGGGCAACTGTACTCACAGCTACTTGGGAGGCTGAGGCAAGAGAATCGCCTAAGCCCAAGAACTGGAGTTTGCTGTGAGAGGTGGCCACTGCCCAAGGGGAGAAACTGAAACTCTGTCTCAAAAAAAAGAAGTGCCAAAATTGTATCAGTGTTCAATTCATACTTTGCTGTGTTCAACTCTATTGTTCTATCTTGTTCTTTGAATGAATCTCAGTATGTCATACAATACCAAAATATATTCATCAGCATCACTACCCATGTCATCAGAAAAGTCTTTAGTACTGAGAAGCTCTCAAACTCACATTGATAGATAAAAGTTTTCCAAAATTTTAATCTTTACTAGAAAGTTCTACTTCATTGGCAACAAACACTGACAGCTTTCCTTGAAGTAGCAAGTTCTCTTAATTCATTTTCAAGAAGACATCTGCCAAACACCCAAGTATGAACAACCACTTTGACACTTATTCAAGTAAAAATGGCATCCTATGGAAAAAGCCAGTTTCAGCTCAAACTCAGTCACACAGAGGCTCTTATTTAAAGTACCACTGACTGGGTGGCGCCTGTGGCTCAGTCGGTGAGGCGCCGGCCCCATATACCGAGGGTGGCGGGTTCAAACCCTGCCCCGGCCAAACTGCAACCAAAAAATAGCCAGGCGTTGTGGTGGGCGCCTGTAGTCCCAGCTACTTGGGAGGCTGAGGCAAGAGAATCGCTTAAGCCCAGGAGTTGGAGGTTGCTGTGAGCTGTGTGAGGCCACGGCACTCTACCGAGGGCCATAAAGTGAGACTCTGTCTCTACAAAAAAAAAATAAATAAATAAAGTACCACTGACTTCTATATGCAGTAGACGTGCTTTATGCATACTTGTTTCATCACATGTACTGAAAAGATGAGAGTCTAACTTAATAAATCAAGGACAGTAAGTGAAACATTTTTTTTTCCTTAACTCTTTGGTGTCACATTCTGGATCTGTGCTAAGGCACGAGCAGTTTTATCCATCATTGCTAGAGCACCACCAATGCAAATGTCAACACCATGGAAACGATGACACCTAAGCATAACCATAAAATATAAATTTAGCTTTGCATATCTCCTAGGGTCTATGGACATTTTGAGAACTAAACTGGGAAAATATACATACATTCTTTTCGGCACATAACACGTCCACAACTCTAAGCTGTTCACATCATCCATGTCTAGGAAATTCCTACTCATCTCTCCAAGTCTAGCCTAGTGTCACTTTCCTGTAGCTCTGACACACCATCTCCTCTACCCTGAGAACCTGTCCCTCAACACAACCATCTTCATGATGACCTCTTAAAAACACTCATTTACAGATCACCCAAGGCCATTCTGATCCCCTTGCCAAACCCACAGTGTAAGATTCTAAAGCCAGTAACTACATCTCATAATTAACCCAATTAGCACTGTCCAAAGAACTCTGAGGCAAAATGATGACAAGAAATTCAATCATATGTCAAGTCAGATCGATTCTATATTGCTACTTTTTTCCTGAAGCAATCTTTTGGAAGTACAATTTACTAACAAAATGCCTACTTTTAGTGTATGTATAAATAGTACTTTTTGCATACTTAAAACTCTCTCTTAGCTCTATTGCTGTGATCCTCAGGGCATTTCAAAAATCAGGCCATAGGTAGTACTTGGGCCAACAGCAAATAGGTTGAATGACAGGAGGAAGTAGTCAAATAAGCGATTTCATAGGGTTCACCCTAATAAAATTACAAGGGAAAAGCAATGAGGGTGGAACAGAACGGGGAAAAAAAGGAGCAAGATTAAGTTTAAAACTCAAAAGTCTCACCGGTCATTCCAATCGTCCCCTCGACGTCGTTCATCTCTCTCGCGGGAACGGTCGTAGTCGCTGCGCTCTCTTCTAAACTTGTCCCTGCGCCTTCGATCATACTCGTCATCACTGTCACCCATGGCGCGGTCTGAAAGGGCCTGGGGTCCAGGAAGAGGTGGTCAGGGTGCTGAACAAGGACCAGCGAAGTAAAGGATCGTCCCTCAGGACAGCACGCCTGCCTCTCCCCGACCCGCACGGCCGCTGCATCCGCCATCCCCGCCGAAGGATGGCTCCGATACTTCTACTCGTAGCAAAGGCCTCCAAGCCCACCCCAGTCGGCCCCCGGGCTCCTTTCCCTCAGGCCTGCACCAACAAGGCCCCCAGGCTCATCCCCTGCCCCACCTGAGAGGGGTGGCAACCGTTGGATTCGCTCTTGGGTGGACTTGTTTTGAGATGCCCTGGGTGTCCGGCGAGACTAGGTCCACGAAGACGCTAAGAGGGAGACGTGGGGCGCTCAGCAAGGGGGCCGAAGAGAGGCCAAAAACGTAGGATAACCGGGGACTAGTGTTCGCGCGCGCCCTGGTCGCGCTGCGCCTGCGTCGCACGCAGAACTGGGCCTTCGAAGAACAAATCTCCCCCCTAGCAGACGGAACTGGAACTTAAGTCTCGAGCGAACTGCTGGGAGAACAGGGAGTGATGGGAAAGGGCGGGGACACGGAAGTCTCGCGCGCTTTCTGGGACAAGACCTGCAGGCGGCGAATAACTACGGGAGCCGACATGGACCTAGCGAACCCTCTGGGAGCGCTGGAAGCGCATTCTCGGACCGGCAGTGATGGCTTCGCACCTTCGGATATACCCAGTCAGAGCCAGTTCGCAACCAGCCGTTTCCTCCACAGATCCTCTGCTTGGAGTACCTCCTGACCTTGTCGGGGATGATTTCGCCCCCTTCTTGTCCAGGGTATGGGCTTGGGGAGCGCCGGCGTTCAGGAGGTGGAAGGTAGAAGCAACCATCTTAAAACATCTCCCACCATTTTCTGCTCCCACCAATGTGCCTGCAAAACCCATTGTTCCTGTTCTTCTTTGACAAAGGGCCCCCATTTTTAAGCAAAAGGAACAGATCTCAGTTTTAAACCCCAGCTATTACTTGGATGAGATAGGCTGGCTGTAGGTTAAGGTCCCGAGCAATTGACAGGATCTGGCTTTCCCCAGGTTAAATAAATGTGCAACCCCTCACACACACCCACCTGGTTAACACTAAATCCCTTCTCAATGAAATATGAGACTTAAGACTAGAAAGTGCTGCAGCCATGGTCGCAGCACTGAAAGGAGGGTATCTTCAGACAAAACTACGTTTAAAAGTGTAGTTATGGGTGGTGCCTGTGGCTCAAGGAGTAGGGCGCCGGCCCCATATACCAGGGGTGGAGGGTTCAAGCCTGGCCCCGGCCAAAACTGCAAAAAATAAATAAATAAGTAAATAAAATAAATTAAATAAATAAAAGTGTAGTAGAGTTTGGGGAAAAAAACTGCTGTACCAGAGCTAAGACCCCGGGCCCACGTTGTGATCTTGGCTCTGCTATTCAAGAACCATGCAATCTGGGAAAGTCACTTCTCAGTTCTGGCATTCTTACGTGTAAAAGTGCACATAATAACAATTTTGCTTATGGTGGGCTACTGTGAGAATCATGACACAAGAAACTTTAAAGTGTTTGTAAACTCTTGAGAAATTATTATTTCATGATTGGAAAAAGAAGACAACATTTGGTGACAAAGTTATAAAGGTAGATGTAAGGGAGAGTGATGATGGGAACTGAGAATGCAGCAGATTCTTCCAGTAAGACTCAGCAGTCAGTGGTGACGGTGGCTGAGAGCTCTTGGATGCGCCAGGCACTGCAAGCCTTGCATAAAATGTGCCCATCCAGCGGGTAGCAGCCCTGACATTCGCCCTCAGAGGAAAGCAGCAGCCCACACTCCTGTTGGGAAAGAAACAACAGCATTCTATCAGCCGCAGACCCCTGAGTTCCTCTTCCCTTCTGTTATACCCAGCACCCCAGATACTGTGGGCCCTTTGCTCTTGCCCAGGTCCTCTGACCTCACATTTGTAACAGCCAATGTGAAAACTGCGATCCAGAGCAACAATTCTCACAGTCTCCTCCTGACCTGGCTCAGGCATGATGGCCCCACCGCACACTGAGCATCGTGGGGCAAACTTCCTGGGGTGGAAGGGAACCAAGAAGGCTGTCAAGGGACCAAAAATGGGAGCCCAGAGAAGGTGGGAGGCAAGAGGGAATGGAAGAGGCTAGAGGTATCTGGCCCCGGTCTTGGGGAAGGGATGATGTCAAAGATAATCAGGGAAGATCAGGGGTTGGAAATAGGATGGAACAGTCTGAGGCATGAATGAGGGATGAGGGAGGAAGAAAAGGTCACACATTCTGGCAGGGGCCAGGCCAGACCTGTGAAAGTCCTCAATGCAATGGATCTGGCTGGTGGCATCCACTGTGAAGGGGATTCCGTCAAGACCACGGTGACACACCACACAGGTGAAACAGCCAGGGTGGTAGGCCTTCCCCATAGCCCGCAGGATCCGGTCCAGTATGGGTTGGGAGCATGTGGCACATTTCTCCAGAGTAGCCTGGAGGAAGGAGGGCACAAGGTTGGGAAGAGGGAGCTACATAGCCTCCTACACATAACATTTAACTTCTGAGCTTCAGGGGTATTATGAAATTTAATGCATTCCTTTAAAATGCCTCATACTTATAAGGAGCTATGTCCTTCCCCTCTAGCAGCATTGAGCTACTTGCTGAATTCTCCCTCCATTTTTTTTGAGACGGAGTCTCACTGTGTCAGCCTTGGTAATGTGCCATGGTGTCACAGCTCACAGCAACCTCAAACTCTCGGGCTCCAGTGATTCTCTTGCCTCAGCTTCCCAAGTAGCTGGGACTATAGGTGCCCGCCATAACAGCCAGCTATTTTTTTTTTGTTGTAGTTGTCATTGTTGTTTAGCTGGCCTAGGCTGGGTTCAAACCCACTAGCCAGGTGTATGTGGCCAGTACCCTAGCCACTGAGCTACAGACGCTGAGCCAATTCTCTTCTTGAACATCAGTTTGGATAACCCAGCTTCAAGCCTTTTATCTCTTTTGGGCTTGGACACCTAATTCCCACTTTGGATGGAAGCCCCCTGGTACCTTCTGCTGACTCCAGCCCCTAGCCCCAACCACTCACCACGTAACAGCTCTCACAATATGCCCTCCTCTCCACAGCGTAGAAATGCTGGCCCCGGAGCTGGGCCCGGCACGTAGAACACACAAAGCAGCCAACATGGAATATACGGTCAAGGGCCACAACCCCAGCCCCATCCCCGACCACATCTTCTCCACAGCCACCACACCGGCCTGGGGGCAAGGAGGGACAGGGTCAACTACCTGCTGTCTACACTGACTCCCACCCTACCCACAGAGTCAGCTCACCAAAGTAATCCCCACTGGGCGGGTGGTTCATGTCATGCACCAGCTTTTTGGTCAACCTCTCCAGCTCCTCCTCAGGAGGCTGGCTCAGGGGGACCTGGAAGGTGGCAGTCAAGGAGTTGGTCACTTCTAGCTCCAGATGCTATGGGTCACCTTGAGGGTAACCAGGCAATTTAAACAAGAAAGTTCATCTGAGAACATCTCAACCCAAGCCCCAGTGGGCAGTGCTAGCTCTTTCCCCCTGTGTTTCCTGACCTGCTTCCCACCCCAGATCTCTGACTCTGCTCAAAAAACAGCCCCCTAAAACATCATCCCCATTCCACCCAATCAATGTCCATTTGAATGTGAAGACCCAAAATCTCTGTCCCCCAGACTTACCTGGGGCCCATGTCCACCTCCTCTTCCTCTTCCTCTAGGGCCAGAGACACCAGACGCCTCCTCTTTAGTCCCTGGCCCTGGCTCTCGTTGGCTCCTATAGCCAGCCCCCCAGGCTTCACCTCGGCTTGGGAGAGGAAAGGGGGGGCCTGGGAGGGGCCCAGAAGCCTGAGAGGCCCCCCGCCTGGGTGGGCCACAGCCTCTCACTGGTTGTGCCACCTTCACTTGCACAGGGAAGGCCGGGCCAGCAGGGGTGCTGGCAGTAGCGTAGGAGGCTGGAGTGGGGCTCCCATAGGGGGATGCTGGGAGCGGCAGGGGTGGAACCCCACCTCCATTTAGTTTCAAGGAGCCAGAGCGGTAAGCAGGAGGCTGAGGGGGTTCATAAGCCTGGGGAAAAATGCAGGCCAGAAGGCATAAGCATGGCCCATTACAGGACCCATGTTCCTGAAAATCATCCCATGTGTGCCTCTCAGGGAAGGACAGGTTTTTGACAAGGTCCCATCCTCCAGTAATCTCTTGCGGCCCACGCTTCCTCCAAGCCGGGCTGAACACCACTACGTGGAAGGAGGTGGAAGTAAGGGTGGCCTGGAACCCAGAAGCCAGAGGGAGTAGGCTGGCGAGTAGAGGCAGGACGGGGAGTTACCTGTCGGTCTGGTCTCCTAGGTGTGTGACCACGACCTCCGTTGAGCTCAGCCAGCATGCTGGTCAGCAAGTCTATCTCAGCATCCAGACTCCCTGGGCGCAGACCCCCTCTTTCTGGGGGCAGCCCCTAGGTATGGAGCCAGAGCAGAAAGGATGCAAATCACTGTCTCCTCGCCTGCCCAGGTCCCCCTCATATTCGCCTCTAGGGGACCCCACACACCCCACCTGCAATCTCAGCTCTCACCTGTGGCCGCTGGGGAACTCCATGGGACTCCACCCAGGCCGGCCCCCGATCCTCTGGCACCCCTGGGGCCTGGTAACACTGCTCAGATGGGAGGGGGCAAAAATTGACCCTCGGATGGGGCTGGAGTGCTGGGGTGAGAGAAGAAAGACCTAGATGGGAGTGGGGGCGGAGACGCGGGGTGAATGCTGCCCTCCTGGCCCCTCCACCCTCCTCTCCTCAATCTTGTGTCCCTGATGGGGCAGGATGCACCAAGGCCACAAGAGGGCTCCGGCAGCTGGTACCCCTGGCCTGGGCGAGAGGCGGCTTCTGGGCTCCAGAGAGCTGCTTACCGGCTCCGGAGGCTGGTGGCGGCCCCGGGGCGCCTCGGGGGAGCGCTCTCCCCTGAGGGACTCTGGCAGGCTCTGGCTGCTTCGGGGGGAGCCAGGTGGGCCCCGACATGGCCCAGAACGGGGAAACTTCAGACAGCGGTCTGGGCCGAGTCTCTGGCCTGCACTACCTCTACCGTCCTGCACCTCGTTTGGGACTCCAGGAAAGAAAGTTTTTCTGGCTTTTTTTCCTTCCCTTCCTCCCCAAATTTTGGGGACGGCCACGCCCCCTGTGACGTCACTGCATTCCTGGGGGAGAGTCACGTGGCACCCTTGGCCCTAAACTGCCGTCCCTCCCCCAAGTCGGCCCCCTCCTGCGAGAGGAGAGGGCTCTCCAAGTGGACTAGGCCCAGGGGTGGGGGTGCAGGGCGCACTGCCGGCGGCTCTGGTCTCCCAGTCCCGAGGTCCGCCGAGCTGCCCTGCACGTGGCAGCCTCGCAGCAGACTAGAGGCTACCTCGCCACCTGCCTCCCTCTCACCTACCCATCAGCAGAGCTCAGCCAGCCCATAGTGTTTTGGTCTTTTATTCATGGTAAGCACAGTTAGAAAAATAAAACAGAACAAAAACTTCGCCACCCCACTGTGGGCCGGTGAGTCAGGCGAGGATGGAGAGACTGAGGTA
Source organism: Nycticebus coucang (assembly GCF_027406575.1). Classification (NCBI taxonomy): domain Eukaryota; kingdom Metazoa; phylum Chordata; class Mammalia; order Primates; family Lorisidae; genus Nycticebus; species Nycticebus coucang. The sequence continues at coordinate 71,054,708 of NC_069791.1, read as the reverse complement.
GCCTAGAGTCGCGGAGGAGACCCAGCCCCTCGCGCCAAGGCACAAGCCGGCTGGGAAGCTGTGGACTCCCTCCCCTGCACGGTGGGTTCGGCACCTCACAGTACACAGGGTTCCCTCTACCAAAGGAGCCCAGGATCCCCTTAACATCTCCGCGGAGCGCTGTATCCCCACAGCAGGAAGCGGTGCTTCCCTCCTCTTCCTTGTCTTCCTCCATCCGGATGGGCTGCAGGCCTGGGCCCTCTACCCAGTCCCAGAGGAAGGGGTGTCAGAGATCAGTGCAGGTGACAGGGGTGACCCCGTGAATGAGCAGTGTGGGGCCCAGGTCATGGCTCAGAGTCTCCAGAAGCGCCAGATAGTGGGGGTAGCGGGCAGGATCCGCAGGCGGCCGAGGCAGGTACAGAAAGGTGAGCGCCGTGACAGGCCCCACGTCATCTCTATGGGCCTCAGGCCCACCGGGCCCTCCTCCTGTGCCACGCCCCTGCTGGGCCCGAACCAGGGCGTTGGCGCTGCATGCCAGGGCCTCTGCCTCAGTGTCTCCCAGCCCACTGTTCACAAAGTCCCCTTCCTCTTCCTCCGGTGCCCCGGGCCCAGCCCCCTCGCCCCATACCACCTCCTGCACCTCAGCCCGGATCCTCAGTTTGCTCAGCAGCACCCGGAGACGCCCCTCGGCTGCCCCGGGGGCCTCCTGAGGCCCCAAGCACAGGAAGATTCGGAGCCGGGCACTGTGCCAAGCAGGCACCATGCCCAAGATGGTTGCCATCTGCAGCAAGAAGAGGCCACAGACATCCACGTAGCCAGGCCCACCCCTGGGCCGAAGCAGGTTGAGGGGCCACACATCCACGTGATGCAGCTGAGAGGTACTCCCAGACCCTGGGCTCAGCCGCTCAGGAGGCAAGGCCCCACAGGCACGGGCCAGAACCACATTCTTATTCATCTTGAGGGCATCTGCCACAGTGGCCACGTAGTCCTGGGGACTGAGTGCCCGGGGGCTCCCAGGAGCCCGGGGTGGAGGGAACAGGGTGCTCAAGGCTGGGGACCCACCCTCCCTGGTGCTGTCCACAGGCTCAGAGAAAGCTGGGTCTGCCAGAAAATGGTCCTGTGGTGGTGTGTCATCATAGAAACCCAGAACCAGTGTGTTGGGCTTCATGCCACCTGGGGGAAGAGAGGTGGTAGAAAAAAAGAGACAGGAAATCAGGCTCACAGAGTTTACAACATGCTAACAAACACCCACTCCATACAGACTGACAGCAATGTGTGTCAGCCATAAGGTATGACACTCTCACTGTGCTCAGGCTCTTAAGGCAACATTATGCACATTTGCATAATGACTTTGAGTTTTCCTAAACACTTTCACATGCATTTCTTTGATTATCTCCAGGACTAATCTCTTCTGCTTAAATAGGCAAAGTTCACCTTAGGATTCTTTTTTTGTTTTGTTTTGTTTTTTGAGACAGAGTCTCATTATGTCGCCCTGGGTAGAGCGCTGTAGTGTCATAGCTCACAGCAACCTCAAACTCTTGGGCTTAAGAGATTCTCTTGCCTCAGCCTCCCAAGTAGCTGAGACTACAGGCACCTGCCACAACGCCCTGCTATTTTTTTATTGTAGTTGTCATTGTTGTTTAGCAAGCCCGGGCCAGGTTCAAACCTGCCAGCCCAGGCTTATGTGGCCAGTGCCCTAACCACTGAGCTACAGGCGCCGACGCCGCCTTAGGATTCTTTTAACTAAGGAGCATTCCTGAGCCATAGAGGAGAAGGTTCTATTTACTCTCAGCTTTAAGCAGCACACCCTTTTCAAGGGTGCTGAAATCTGATTCCACAAAGCAAACCAGATGCCCAAATCAGTCAAGCTCATGGCCTCAATGCCCAGAGTAATAGCACCCTAGGCCCTGCTGGGGAAAGATGAGAAAATGGATGGGAGCTGTGCGGTGTATTTCTACTACTGCCAAGTCCTAACAAGGGCTGTCCATGGAGTGGAGAAACAGCTAACATCTGCATGATTCTCAGGTACTACATCCTACAGAAAGCACTTGTATTTGAACTTTAAAGCAACTATGAGGTAGGTACTGTTTAGTCTCCCCCTTTCATAGATAAGGAAACTTGAGACAGCAGCCAGTGAAGTCATTAGCCCAAAGGCTGGGGCCAACCCTGGGGCAATAGGTGGATGCAATCTACCTCCACACAGTACAAGGCCATTCTCTGGGACACTGAGCTGGGCATGTGCTAAACAAAGTATCCAAAGTCCCTACTGACAGTTCCTGGTTTTTAATTTTTGAGCAACCAATGTGGAGTCCAATAATCCCTGCCTTTAACCAAGCTGAGTTTACGGGAGATTTGGCAATTTCCCCCAAAACCCCTTCTCATTAAACAGAGTGCTCAAAATCTACCTGGGAATCAAGCTGTGTGTGTCAAGAGAATTCACCACTTAGGGCGGCGGTCCCATATGCTGGAGGTGGCGGGTTCAAACCCAGCCCCGGCCAAAAACCAAAAAAAAAAAAAAAAAAAAAAGAATTCACCACTTAAAAGACGGGCTTTCCCTTTTACTGGAATTATCTTCCACAGGATAAGTTTCATGAACATAGTGGTATCTTTGCACAAAGAGGTGGGGCTAGGCCCAGGTATGTGGCTCACACCTGTAATCCTAGCACTCTGGGAGGCTGAGGCGGACAGATTGCTTGAGCTCAAAGTTTGAGGCCAGCCTGAGCAAGAGCGAGACCCCATCTCTACAAAATAGCCAGGCACTGTGGCAGGTGCCTGTAGTCCCGGCTACTCAAGAGTCTGAGGCAAGAGAATCGCTTAAGCCCAAGAATTTGAGGTTGCTGTGAGCTGTGGCATCATGGCACTCTACTGAGGGCACAAAGTGAGACACTGTCTCAAAAGAAAAGAAAAAAAAAAAGAGATGGGACTGAGGAAAGACCAGGCTCTCAGATGCTTTGGGGCTAATAATGCTTGATGATACCCCACAACATCTCTGCAGGTGTGATTCTGCAAATGAAACACCCCCTCCTAAGCACTTTCCAGGGTTCTGATTTATAGTGAACAGAGCACTGTTGAACTTTAGCCAGCTCTAAGTGACACACTGTCCCAGGATGAAAGAAGAGGGAAGCTGAGCATGCATTTGGAGGAGTCTGTAAGCCTCAGCACTAAGAGCTGGGATCCTCTGCACCATCCACAGCATCAGTCCCACACACCCCACATACTCCACACCATTGTTGCAGTCTCTGAGGACCACGATCATCACACTCCCTACTCCTCAGACCCTTTCACAGCCAGGCTGAATTGCCATTTCTCCACAAAACCTTTACTGGCCACATCAGTGCCTAGTGGTTTATTTCTCTGAACTCTGGTGGTTAAAAGCCATCTGATGTGATGGGGCAGCGCGCGACTCAAATAATGCTCTCATTGTCCCCAGAAATATGCTCTTCAGAGCCTATGCCCCAATTTTTGGCTCAGGAAAAAAATAAGAAAAGAAAACCACAACAGTGTCACTCCGTTGCTAGTCCTTTTATCCTATTAGACCTATCGCACTCTGCGGCTGTTATCTTTCAGCAGTGTCTTATCTGTTCTCGATTATGAGGTCTTTTTGCAGTTTGCAATCTGTGGTTTACTCTGTAGTGGAGGGGAGTAGCTCACCCAGGCCTGAGATTCGCAGCAGATGCTGAGCACCCTGGCGCACAGAGGGTGAAAGGGTCAGGTCCACAAAGGCCTTCACCTGGGCCCGGTCTACCAGGCTTAGCCACGCCCCATACTGCGGCTGCACCGGGTCTGAGGGTAGGGAGTCTATGGAGAAAGGACCAAAAGGAAGCCAGCCAATGTTGACCAAACTCACTTACTGTCTCTTAAAGTCCAAACCCCAAATAGGCCAGGGCAGGGCTCAGGCTGGTTAGAGGGTCACTGGGGTCTGAGAGGAAAGGGGAGGGAATAGATGGGAGAGGGAGGGAAGGCAACACACCAAGGTCTCCCAGGGTGACATGGCCCAGCACATAGAGTCCCCCCTTCTTGAGCTGGTTGGCCAAACGCAGCAGAGGCAGGGCACCCCGGGGATTCCCCACCAGCAGCAGCAGCTGGGGCCGCCAGAACTTCACATGATCCTTCCGGACATCCAGCCTGAGTAGGTACTTACGCACCTGGGGACAAGGAAGAGGTGGTGGGGAGAAGGAGCCCCAACAGACAGCCCCATGCAGTACCTCTTAAACAGGAACACCAATTCTAGCCAGGGAAGATGGGGTACCTTGGGCAGGGGATTCCCAGACTATTTCCCCAATCCCCACCACCCTCCAAGCTTCCCCAACCTGGTGGAAAAGCAAGGCCTGGCTGACGTAGCCCCAGCTGCTAGGGCCTCCACGAGCTGTAAGCAGGGCAGAAAGCAGGCCCATGAGGAGCAGGGAGCCGCCGGCAGCCCCAGGGCTGATGAGAAACATCATGAGCAGACAGGAGGCCACACCCAGCAGGCAGGTGTGCCAGGAGAACAGGCTGAAGGTTGGGCTGGGTAGGTAGAGGGCAGAAGGAAGGGAACTCATCAGGGCCTGCCGCAAGCATCTGGCTGCCCACTCCCATCCCCATCCCAGCCCCTGGCTACAAGTCCTTCCCATTCTTCCCTACTTCTCTCTGGGGACACAGGCCTCTTAGTCTCTCACCGGAAGTTGGGGGCCGAGGCCCACTCCAAGCTCAGGCAAGACAAGTCCACTGCAGCATAGGCTACCAAGTAGAAGACAGTGACTACAGCAGCCAATGTGTTTAGCTTCCCAGCAAGGAGCACCAGCTGAGCAGGGACCAAGAGGAGGGCATTAATCCAAAGTGCCTGTGCACCCCCACAAAGTGCCAACACATCTGCCTTTTCATACATGTCTCCCAGCCCAAATCTAACATCTCCATCCTATCCTGCCAGCTAGCAAAGTGAAGGAGGGGAAGGGCCCCTAAAGATTAAGGCTCACCTGCACTAGGACCCAAGAATACAGTACAGCCCCCCAGGGGTTTCCCCCTCGGGACACAACCTTGGCTGGTGCCAAGATCACTCCTGTAAAAAGAGAACCATGGCAAAGCACAGACACATCAGCTTGGGCCAAGGGGAATAGAGACAGACTCAAGAGGGCACACTTAGAGGCCACAAGGAGGCAGAGGAAAACACACCAAAGAGGTCATCCCGGGCCAGGGCATGGAGAATGCGAGAGGCACCGATGAGTGAGCTCATGGATGCTGAGAGTGATGTGGCATAGATGCCAATCAACACCAGTGGTGGCCACAGGCTGATGTCTCGGAAAAACCCATAATCTTCCTGCAACAGGGTCCTAGGAGGGAGGGAATGAGGGTTGGACACAAATAACCATCAATCATAGCACCCTTGTTAGAAAAGTGCTCATGACACTGTGCTTAGGAACAGTATACTCTCAACTGACCCAGCCCCAATCCCAGAGATCTGAGTAATATAGCAAACTTGAGAAAGGGATACACTTGGCATTCACTGGTTACCTTTGGGCTGCCTTAGAGATATTCACCCAGTGGTGGTTCCCAACAGTATATCCATAAGAGGGCAAATATTTGTGGAAATGCAAATTGACTAGAAAGCCATTACCCACCCCAACCCCAAACTATTTCCGATAGCACCAGGTATCAGATGGATAGCACTATCCATCTCCATCTCTCCCCCATTTTCCATCCACCCCATGAGTATCTGCTCCCCAGTCTGTGCTACCCTTGATGACCCAGGTATACCACCTTGTTCAACACTCAACCCCCTCCTCCCAAGTACCTGTCACAGGTGAAGCCAGAAAGGAAGAAAAGCAGGATGTAAATAAAGAAGGTGTAGGCCACAGCAACAATTGTGCCCAGGGGAATTGCCCGGCTGGGGTCCTTCAGCTCCCCTGGAGGGAAGAGAGCAGAGGGAGAGAGGTCAGCTGGCCTCCTACCTCCTAGGTCCCTCAGGGTGGCAACCCCACACCCCAAGGAGGCAGCAGACAGCAATGCTCACCTGACATGTTGGCCCCGGCCATGATGCCTGTGCAGCCATTAAAGAGGACAGCAAAGACGCTGGCAAAGGTCATCATGGCCCCTGTGGTATAGTCCTCAGCATAGCCAGCTGAGGGAGATTGTTCCCAGAGAGAAGACAATGTCAGCATTCCTCTTAGAGCTCTAGGCACCTTGGTGCTACCATCCTTTCCTCACATCCTATACCCTGTGCCTCCCTCCACCACTGTCACCAGACCCCAGCCTGGCCCCACCCTGGCACGTCTCATTGCCTCCTTTGTTCCTTCCTCCAGGCGCTCACCCATGCTCTTTCCTGAGATGTCTTCTCTCTCTGCTGTCTCAAACCCCACCACCACCTAGCTCTTGTGCTTCTCAGCCAGTCAGGCCTGCCTCATCTAGACTCCTGGGCAATCAGTCCTTATCTGCTTGACTCATGCAGTTCTTGTAAGGCAGGGATTGTCTTGGAGGCTCTCTCAATGCCCCCCTGGACAAACACATGCTGGGCAGATTTGAATTAAACTGCACTGCTCTGAGGTCCAGATTCCCACTTCCCTCAGATACCTATTCTCATCCAAGGATTCTAAGGGCCTGGCCCTCACTCATGCCCAGAGAACCCTGGCACCACTGTGCCCAGCTCACCGCCCAAGTTGTCCTTCAGAGTGCTGCTGTTGAAGCCAGTGAAGTGGCCAAACCGAGGAGGCAAGGAAGAGCCGTTGGGGCCAGGCCGAGGAGTCAGGGGGATGTCCCTGGGCCCCACAGCCACAAAACTGACCAGCACTGAGGCCAAGGAGCCAGAGACCAACAGGAATGTGAGGAAGGAGGCCCGGGCATAGAGGCCTGCCCCCAGTGTGCAGACCCCACCCACCAGGCCCAGCAGCAGAGAGCCATACAGCAGGCTCCAGCCATAGCCCTGGGGCAGGACATGGAGCCCACTTGGCCTTGCAGCATCTGGAGAAACAAGGACAGAGTTAGAAAGCCTGACCCTAAGAACAAACCCAGCCTCAGCCATGACCTAAAGCAAGGTGAAATGCTCTCGGTCCACCTGCTATCAGGCCATCATTACCCTTCCCCCTCAGCTCTGCCCGACATCATAGCTCTCCCTGGGGCTCTGCGTCAATTTTAGGAATCTTAGCCTGGTATTCCCAACTAGGGTAAGCTCCCTGTGAGCAGAGACAATCTCAAGGATGTCTGCATCTTCTGCAGGAGGCTGGCTACACAGCAGGAGAACAAGAAAGCCTAGGTTGTAGCTTGCTTTGTCCCCTCCTGGAGAGGACTTTCTCCTTCTTGATCTCACAATCCCAGACCCACAGAGTTGCCCAGACTAAGTGGAGAGAGTACAGACCAGCCCCAAAGATATCGAGCACAGCCTCCACCAGCCCCAGCAGGGAGACAGCACAGCCACAGACGTTCGCCAGGTAGAACATGAGGCCAATGCTGCCACCAACCTCGGGCCCCAAGGTCCGGCTTATCATAACTAAAAACAAAAGCAGGGGTGAGTGTTAAGGGAATACAGATTGAAATGGGCACCAGGAAGGGGCCCGAGGACAAACCACTCCACAGCTGGCTTCCAGGCCCATCTCCCTGACCACACCAGGACTGCTCCCGAAGGCCATGTGTCCTATCCCAGCAGCTGCAGCTATTCCCTAGCCATGTGACTTAAGTCACTTGTACCCTCTCATCTCCAGTTTCCTTATCTGTAAAATGATCACTATCTAATCAACAAGACTGTTAGGAGACTAGGAAGTGGAACTAGCATGTAGAGCACTATTGGTCCCCTTCAACATACCAGCCTGCCTTCTGGACATTCATTAAAACTTGCCCTACCCCTGAGTAGATAGAAGGTACCGGCTCCATCCACACCCTCCCAGACAGAACAGCCCAGACCAAGTCCACTGATGTTGGAGGATACAGTAGGCTCCACCCCCCTGCACAGCTCCATTAGTGGCAATGGCGCAGACAGAGAGGACAGTGAGAGCCAAGATGAAGTAGGCAACCAGGAGCATGGCCAAGGCCTGCAGCAGCCCAGCGTGGCCCACCACGAACCCTAGGGCAAGAGTGGCAAATCAGTCACATGGAGGCTCACAGCGCCGCCCCCACCACCACCACCACCAATTCCCCACCCTGCTGGTGAGCAGAGTTCCAGAGCAGAGCTGCACACAAGCCCACAAGAGCCCCCTCCCCAAGTCCTTCCTCCAGGGTCCCCCCTCAATTTCATCCCAGTCCCACCCCTCCCCCACCACTTCCCACCTGAGTAAGTCCCCCAGACCATCCACTCACCAATCCTCAGGAAGACAACTATACTGAACATGGACAGGACAGTGGGCACCACCACACCCAGGAAGGTAGAGAGCTTCCGGGCAGATGCCCCTCCAGGACCCCCGGCCCCATTGGCAGGGAAGGCAGCCCCTTCCTCCCCAAGGAGCCGGTAGGCCAGCAGAGGTGAGCTCTCACTGGCCATGGCTGAGAGCAGGCAGAGGAAGCCACAGATGTGTCAGATGGCCTGTAAAAGAGATTATTATGCATAGAAAGCAGCTCCACGGCACCCCCCAAACACACCTCTAACTAAAACTCCTCAAAAGGGAGAGGCACAAGGATGCATGTGAGCATCCCCCACTACACACACACAAACATAGTGCTTACCAGAAACTCAAAAGTGCCTGTGGGGCTGCAGATTGTCTCAACTACTGCCCCACAAAGGTGTCCTAAGACTCTCCACATGGGTGTCAAGGGCCCCTCCCAGTTCTTGGGGACCACCCTTTCCCGCGTGTCCCTGAGACTACGGATAGCATGGCTCTGAAAAGGGGCAAAGATCCTCTGGCAGCACAGGCTTCTCCAGCCTCTCTTAACTAGCAGTACAGAGGAAGCAAATCCCCCCAAAAGGAAGTAAGTTGCCTGCAGAAAATCTTCCTCACTGAGCTGCCCCTCCCAAGCCCTCACAGGAGGTCACATTAACAGCCATCAACAAAAAAACTTCCAAATCTTCCAAAGCCCCGTCCTCGGTAGAGCCTCTCCCTCTTGCCATCAAGTCCCCTCCTCCCCTCCTTAGCCTCCCAGATTCTTATCATCTACACCAGGCGCCGCCTAAACTCTACCACCTCAAACACCCCACGACTACCAAACAGAAACACAAGCTGTCTCGCATCCGACAACACAGGGTTTCCCAGGTCCTCCTCCCCCGACCCGGTTCCTGCCCACTGCTCCCCCACAGTGAGGGGTGACAAAATCTCCTGCTCTCCGGCCAGGTGCACTTTACAGCCCGGGTACCGCTAGGCGCTCACTCACCTACCCAGAGGACGGAGCCGGGGGCGATCCCAGCGAGTGGGAGGGGTCCGCCTGGGGCGGGGGGCTTGCCGGGGCCGGAAAAGACAGCAGCAGCTACCGGGATGCCAGGCCCAGAGCCTGCCACCCAAGTCAGCGCCCGCCATTGGTCCCGGCCCCGGCCCCGCCCCGTGGGCGAGTCCCAGGAGGCCACGCCCCTCGGTAACCACCCCTACCCCGAGCCCCGCGCCTCGGGTCCCACGTGCGCCCTAGATGCCGCCCAGGTCACCCCACGAACGTGCATCTCGGGCAGTGTGTGAGCCACGGGTCCTCTAGCCACTATCACCCTGATGCCAACTAGCGCAAGGACGGTGGGGTGGCAGCCTGGAGATGGGCGGAGCCGCGACACCTGGCCAGGTGCGTTTCTGAGTCCTCCGGACCACGGCGGTCGGCGCCTTCCGGGTCCTGCAGCCCGCAAAGCCCGGGAACGTCCGCCAGGTCCCGGCCTCACCCCTCACCCTCGCGGAGACCCTCTCCTCGCGCCAGATCCAGCCTGCGGGCTGCGCTCCTGGTTTCCGCCATCTGGGGGAGCCATTGGCCGCAGATCCGGTCCAGAGCCCCCGAGGCTCAGGCCGCGATAGATCTGCAAAGTGCGATGATTTTGTACCTCCGGACTCAGTATTCTCATCTCCCGCAGAAATCATGGAACCCGTGAACTCAACTTGAAAGCTGGACTCCCTCCTAACCCTCACAGGTCCCATCAACAGCAGAACCTCCTGTCACTGTTCCTTAATGAGTTAAATTGGGATAAGCTGGGACTTCCCTCCTAAGGTTGCTGTGAGAATTCTGTGAGCTAATGGGCACTTTAGGACAATGCCTAAATGTTCACTTATTCTTTGTCTACAGTCCTACATTAAATATGCGTAACTGCTCGGTGAGGAAGGTACAGCTATTATCTCAATTTTTCAGATTAGGAAATTGAAGCTTCAGTAATGCTTTCCTAATTTTTATGCATTCCTTTATGGTCACACTGTCATTGGAGTCTCAGGAAATGACCACAGCTTTTCCTGTCACCGTCCTTTGCCTGTAGCTTATCTGTAATGTTTCCCTAGGAGAGGAAGGGACTCAAACCAGCCCAAATGTAGCTTTGCCAGGGAGAGATCTCATAAGCAGTTAAACTTTGACATTTTCAGTGGTCATTTCTGCTGCCCACGCCCTGTCATAAGTGTTGGTGTCCACACTGATGAGACTTTCATTCTGGCCTGTCGGTAGCTTAACTATACTTCTCCCCAAATTTCGCCCTTCATGGTACTCTGTTATCCCAGTGGTTGTTCCCTGGACTTTGTCTTTACCTATAACTGCAGCTCTCCTCTTCAGTTCACCTCTACTAGTACTCCTTAAAGAAAAAACTCAACCAGGGGAGGTGCCTGTAATCCTAGCACTCTGGGAGACCATGGTGGGAAGATTGCTTGAGCTCAGGAGTTAGAGACCAGCCTCAGCAAGAACAAGACCTCATCTCTACTAAAAATAGAAAAACTAGCCAAGCCTGTGGTGGGCACCTGTAGTTCCAGCTACTCAGAAGGCTGAGGCAAAGAGAATCACTTGGGCTGAAGAGTTTGAGGCTACTGTGAGCTACAGTGATGCCAACACACTCTACTGAGGGGCAACAGTGTGAAACTGTCTCAAAAAACAAAAAACCTGGCTCGGCGCCTGTAGCACAGTGGTTATGGTGCCAGCTGCATACACCAAGGCTGACAGATTCGAATCCGGCCCCGGCCAGCTAAACACAATAACAACTGTAATAATAAAATAGCCAGATGTGTGGTGGGCACCTGTAGTCCCAGCTACTTGGGAGGCTGAGGCAAGAGAATCTCTTAAGCACAAGAGTTTGAGGCTGCTGTGAGGTGTGACACCATGGCACTCTACCGAGGGCAACATAGTAAAACTCTTGTCTCAAAAGAAAAACTTTAATTGGATGCTTGTTAAAACAGTAAGGAAGACTTTATTCTGTATTATTTGGCCTAGTATTATTATTATTGTTATTGGAGACAGAGTGTCTTTGTTGCCTACAGTGCCATGGCATCAACCTAGCTCACAGCAACCTCAAACTCCTGGGTTATTCAGAACTATGTGGATTGACATTAAGACTGTTCCAGTAGGGCAGAGCATAGTGGCTCATGCCTGTAATCCTAGCATTCTTGGAGACTTAGGCAGGAGGATCACTTGAGCTCAGGAGTTGGAGACCAGACTGATCAAGAGTAAGACCCCCCTCTCTATTTCTGTTTTGTTTTGTTTTGTTTTTGAGACAGAGTCTCAGGCTACCACCCTGGGCAGAGTGCTTTGACGTCCCAGCTCACAGCAACGTCAAACTCTTGAGCTTAAGCGATTCTTTTGCTTCGGCCTCGAAAATAGCTGGAACTACAGGCAACTGCCACAATGCCCGGCTATTTTTTTATTGTATTTGTCGTTGTTTGGCATGCCCAGGCTGGATTTGAATCCGCCAGCTCCAGTGTAGGTGGCTGGCGCCCTCGCCAGTGAGGTACAGGCGCCAAGCAACCCCCTGCCTCATTTAAACATAGAAAAATTAGGCTCGGAGCCTATAGCTCAGCGGCTAGGGCACTGGCCACATACACCAGGGCTGGCAGGTTCAAACCCAGATCAGGCCCGTCAAACAACAATGACAACTACAACGACAACAAAATAGCCAGGTGTTGTGGCAAGCACCTATAGTCCCAGCTACTTGGGAGGCTGAGGCAAGAGAATTGCTTAAGCCCAAGAGTTTGAGGTTGTTGTGAACTGTGACGCCATGGCACTCTACCAAGGGTGACAGAGTAAGGCTCTGTCTCAAAAAATAAAAATAAAAAAATTAGCCAGGTGTCAGCTACTCTGGAGGTTGAAGCAGGAGGATCTTTTGAACCCAGGAGTTTGAGGTTGCTGTGAGCTAGGCTGACACCACGGCACTATAACCTGGGCAACAGAGTGAGACTCTTGCCTCAAAAAAAAAAATCTTTCAGATGAGTTGTCTACATCACTTGTTTTTCTTTTTTTTTGAGACAGAGTCTCACTCTGTCACCCTCAGTAGAATGCCATGATGTCATAGCTCACAGAAAACTCAAATTCTTGGACTCAGGTAATCCCCTTGCCTCAGCCTCCTGAGTAGCTGGGACTATAGGTGCCCTCCACAATGCCTGGCTATTTTTAGAGATTGAGTCTCCCTCTAGCCCAGGCTAGTCTTGAACTCTTGAGTGCAGGCAATCCACCTGCCTTAGCCTCCCAGTGTTAGGATTACAGGCATGAGTCACCCGGCCCAGCTGTTACACCAGCTGTTTCTAATCTACTCCTCTCATTTCTTCTTTTTTAAATTTCCTGGCATCCAGAGTTTACAACCCTCATGTCTTAAGCCAGCTATGTTTAGGCTTTTGCCCTTCAGCAAAAGGAGAAACTGCTCACTTAGTCACCAATTTGCACTTAGTCCACACAATGGCCTCTCTTCTAGTCCTCATTTTAGTAATGAGGACTCTAGTAAATTACCAGCATCATTAGTGATAGAGTTGCTCACTACCTTCTCAAAACACTTTTCCTCAGTTGGCTTCTAGGACCCCACACTCTTATGGATTTCTTCCTGCTTCTTCTCCTCAGCTGGTTCCTCCCCATCTCTCATCCTAACCTTGGAGCACCCCTAAATGTTGTTGGAGTAACAGCCAAGAGGCTATTATGGAATGGAAGCTCCATTGAGAATGGGACTCTCAGGCTGGGCGCACAGTGGTTATGGCACCAGCCACATGCACTGAGGCTGGCGGGTTCCAGCCCTGCCCAGGCCAGCTAAGCAACAATGACAACTGCATCAAAAAAATAGCTAGGCATTGTGGCGGGCACCTGTAGTCCCAGCTACTTGGGAGGCTGAGGCAAGAGAATTGCTTAAGCCCAAGAGTTTGGGATTGCTGTGAGCTGTGATGCTATAGCACTCTACAGAGGGTGACATAGTGAGATTCTGTATCAAAAAAAAGAGAGAGGGAGAGAATGGGAAGCTCAATGCTCACCTCGTCCCTAGGTGATCTCATCCAGTTAATGGTGCCCCCAAGGGTGTATCTCCAGTCCAGACCTCTACTCTTAACTGCAGACTGTTATGTCCAACAAAAGACATCAAATGAGCAACTCAAACTTGATATGTCCAAAACTAAACACCTAAACTCAACTCCACAACCTATTTTTCTTGTCTTCCCATCCCTGCTCAAGCCAGAAATCTGGGGCTATGCTTGACTACTCTATCCTACCCTACGTCCAAACCACCAACAATTCTTTTTGCCTCTACTTTTAAGATATAACTAGTATCTAACCATAGCTTACCACCCTGGTCCAAGCCACCATCATCTTTCCCTGTGGTTATCACAACAGCCCCTAACTGATTTTCTAGCTTCTGTACTTGCTCCTACAGTCAATTCTCAACATATCAGTTAGAATGATGTTGATAATGCAATTATCAGTTCTTAACACTTCTTTTCAAAAACTCTCCAATGGCTTGCCATTTCCTGAAAGTAAATAAAAGCCAAAGGCCCTGTATATTCACCAACAGTCCTGGTTTATGTCTGTTGCCTTGGCATAACTATATTAATACTACTTAGAATCTCCTTTCGCTCAGAAGTGTACCAAAGTGGTCTATACATTTATTTATTGATTTGATTTTCAGAGTCTCGAGCTGTCGCCCTGGGTAGAATGCCATGGCGTCATAGCTCATAGCTACCTCCAACTCAGGCTCAAGCTATCCTCTTGCCTCATTTTTTCTATTTTTAGTACAGACAGGGGAGAGGGGGTCTCACTTTTGCTCAGTCTGGTCTCGAACTGGTGAGCTCAGGCAATCCACCCGCCTTGGCCTCCCAGAGTGCTATGATTACAGGATTGAGTCACCGTGCCCAGCCTGATCTACATAAATACAGACCTTTATAGGTACTCAGTACTATAAAGTCCTAGTTGAGCTGGACTTCCCACCCCACTTCTTCTCCTTAGGTTCCTCCTGGCTGTTCCTCAGACAACCCCAAAATGGTTCTGTGGCTTGAGACTCCTTTAGGTCTTCTGGACCCAAATACTGTAATATCTTCTTCGTGAAATCTTTCTCGTTAATCCCATTTAAAATTGAACCACATCCTCCAGCCCATCCCTCCTTCCTATTTTTTATCTCCAAAGCAGTTAATACCATCCAAATAACAATCATTTACTTCATCTTGTTTATTGACTGCCCACTCTGAATAGAAAGTCAAGCTCCAGGAAACAGGAGCTTCTGCTTTCTTCGCTGCTGTTGCTCCAGGCGCTCAGTCTGGACCCTCGGTAATCATTCATTGACCGGTTGTCCGTGTCTGCAAGGGATTCGCTAGACCGCGCCAGGCTTCGGGCTCTCACATGACTGCTGGAAAGGGAAGATGGCGGCGCCCAGGGTGGCTTCAGAGAGAGGGCAGCCAACGAGAGGACGCCGCCCCGGCAGAGCGTCCACATCGCCCCTTTTTCTGCGTTTGCGTCCGGGGAAGGCGCGAATTCAGGGGCTACGCGCTTGTCATCTTCTCCATCATTTTTTAAGGAAAAGAATAATAAACTTAAGTCTCAGACACAGGTTCGTCTGACCTACCTCCCCGCCTCTTGGGATCCTCAGGATCCGAGGCGTGTAAGACTGAGGATGTAAGATTTAGTATCTAGGTTTTCCTCCCCGTGTCAACGCCCCTGTCAACCTATTAGGTGACCTCCGGGTGTCCGCCTAGCCTCCAGATCTAGGGACCCCGGATCCTCGAATACATACACATACTCGATCCGCCCCTTGAGGACAATGACTTCCAATCCGCCCTCTTCACGGGTGCTTCACGCGGAATTACGTCTTGAATGCTAAGGCCTTGGAAATCTTCCCGCCCCACCCCATCCCCAACTCCCGCCCGCTGTGAGTCCCCCAGGATTAAGTCTGGTGAATCTGAGACCTCCTCCCCCAGGTCCCGGAGGCTGATGAACCCTTGTCCACCGCCCCTAAAATTTCATGCAGACCTATCAAACAAAAGGATCGGGAAAAGAGGCAAAGCTGAGCAGGGCGCCCTTCCTGCAGGTACAGCTGATGGAGCAAAATATCCCAGGAGGGAGCAGAGGGTAGGGATGAAATTTCCAGGGTTCCTAGAGAACAGCAGTGGGAAGTCATACTCCTGGATCCTGGAGAGGGAGGGCATCCAGGGAATTGGATGTGGAAGGCCCAGGCGAGACACTCGAACTTGCCTCATGGGCTCTACAGATCCCTATTGCACTGATGGGGTAATGTCAACTTTAGGGAGTGGAGGGGGTGGGAGGAGCGGGGGGTCCTGGGGTTCAGGTGAGCTCTCTGGCTCCCAGGCTGGAAAAGTGGGAGCAGGGAGAGAGCCCTGCGTCATCTCCTCTTGGAGCCCAGCCTACCTCCCCCTGACCCGCTTGCTACCCTCTGTGGTGGCCCCACCCAGCCTGGCTTCCTGCCCCTCCCCACTCACAGATCTTTCGCTGCCAAGCACCACTAAGCAGCCCAAGGGTTTTTTGTCCCTTCAGGACCCTGGTAGCCTAGCTCCCAGCCACAAATAGTCCTTCTTATATTCCCTCCTAGAGCCCGCCTCCTGCCTATCCCTGTCCCCATTCAGGTCAAGGACACAATAGTAAGGGAAGGGCCATAGTCCAGTCCAGTGTGTGGGGGGGGGATACTGGTATGGGAGGGGGCTGGCCTCATATCCTGTCAGGCTGCCAGGGGAAGAGAGGAAACAAAAGACTTCCCCCCACTGGGACAATGAGCCTCCCAACTACCCACCCCCCATCTTTAAATTCCCCTCACCCACCCCTCCTTAGCTCTGGTTGAAGCCCTTAAGCTCAGGATCTTCCCCACCTCCAACTTCTCTGGTGTCCCTGCCATTGCTGGGAGCTACACCCGTTCCTAGCAGATCACTGGTACTCCCTACCATTCTCAGCTGTTTCTCTCAGCCACTTGCTATTCCACCGGTGCTCAGGGGCCCTTCCTCTATCCCCAGGACCAAGGTTGGGGGCTGGGTGGGAAAGTCTCTGTGGAATGTTAAGGGTAAATTACAGCCCTTGCAGGGCTAGTGGAAAGGGAAAGGCTCCAAGGCAGAGGGAAGGAAACAACTCTGCCTGGCCTGGGCCCTGAGAGTGAGAGAGGGAGGAGCTGGGGGGAATCTTACAAGTCCTTGGAGGTGGGGCTGGGAGCCCCTTCTGTCTGCTGAATGAGGTGGGGGAACAAACAGGGGAGTCAGGCCCACCTGGGAAGTCTATTCACTGAAAGCTTTTGATAGGTCACTTAACCTTCTGAACCCATCTCTGCATCTGGAAAATAGGTGTCATGATTATAGTAATCCCACCTCCCCAACCAAGTTCTTATGATGATGATTTAAATAAGATAATGTATGTTTTGCCTTCTCAGTCTGGTCTTCTCAATCTGTAGCATCTCTGCCACACACTCCCACTCCTACTCCCACTCCCTACATCTTTGGGGACCATCCTATTCCAATAGCACCCAAACCTGTGTCTCCAGCCAAAAAGCTGACTTAGAGGTCTAGACTCTGCAGTTCAGATCTTGTTGCCCTCTGGACCTGCTGTCTGGATGATGCACAGATTTCAAACCCAACATGTCCATCATCTTCCTCCCTGGCAATCTCGTTTCACTAGCCCTCCATGCTCAATTCTGAAACTTGAATCATCCTTGATTTCAGTTTTCCTCTCTGCTGCAGCCATGTTCCATGTGCTACCTACTCTAGCTCCTTAACATCTCTTGAATCTACCCCAGACACATGCACACACACACACACACACACACACGCACCTATTTAAGCTCAACCGTACATTGTCACTTTAATACCTCTCTGGTTTTGTTTCCTTCAGCCTTATTTCATTCAATCCATTCTCCTAAATTGCACAAGTGGGATCTTTCCTTACAAATCCATCAATGTCATTTTTTTGGCCTAAAACCTTTCAGAGATACCTCAGGTATCAAGAGCCAACACTACCGGAAAATCCTGGAATAACCTGAGGCTGGCTGGCCCTTACTTACCTCTCTGGCTCATCCCCAGTCACTGTCTTTGAGCTCTCTGCTCTGGTATAATGGACTCAGGCAGCTCTTTGAATGAGGCAATCTTGCCATGTTCACATTTTGAGATTTGTTTTTTGTTTTGTTTTTATTTTTGATCTTTTTTATTTTTCACATAATGACATTTTGGTCAATTGAAACTATAAAACCTGCCAAGTAAACTGCCAATGTGACATCACTGCTTTTTCCTTCTCTTATAAGTATGTTTACTGTGAACTTGTGCTCACTGGTGCACAGAAGATGCTATTTTACTGCTGTCTTTCTTTGCAAAGGTCTTCTCTATAATAGCTTTACATTTCCAAAGTAACAGTGTGCATCTTCTCCCCCAGTCAACAAAGAATCATCCTGCATGTTCCAACAGAAAGAACAGACTGTAGAGCATGCCCTCCCTGAAGGCTGGGCACATGCATCAATCCTGAGGTGGTGCAGTTCATTAAGTGAATCTTTCCTCTATTTATTCCTCCTGGGTAATAACAAACAATTTATCCATCTCATCATGATATAGGCTACCAATCAAATAGTCCAAAATACCTGCTCTCATGTTAACTGTTTCTCTGACATCCTGAACGTTCAAACATGTAATTGGTTCATCAGTATCCAGATGATTAAGATTCATTGTGTATCCATGCAGAAATCTGTTTATAATCTTTCCCAGACCAACCAATACAGCTTACTGATGAAACTGAGTTACAGGTTGTAACCAATGAATCCTCTTCATTACCAACACTAATATCAAATACATTTACCAGGCCATCATTTGAAACTGAGACCACCATGTTGGGATTGCTGGGAGAAAACATACTTGAAGGGCCAGGCACAGTGGCTCACACCTATAATCCTAGCCCTCTGGGAGGCCCCAGCCAGTGGATTGCCTGAGCTCACAGGTTCGAGACCAGCCTGAGCCAGAGCAAGACCTTGTCTCTAAAAATAGCCAGGTGTTGTGGCAGGCACCTGTAGTCCCAGCTACTTGGGAGGCAGAAGCAAGAGAATTGCTTGAGCCCAAGAGTTTGAGGTTACTGTGAGCTGTGATACCATGGCACTCTACCATGGGCAACAAAGTGAAACTCGGTCTCCAAAAATAAAAAATAAAGATAACATACTTGAGTGATATCATCATTACATGTCTCTGAGTATCTATCAAGTGGGTCTTTAGTAGTAGACAAATCCTGAGAATTCATTCTTGCATCCCAAAATACCAACAATGCATCATCAACTTTTTCTGTACCAGCACAAATGACATGATCATTACAGTTGATATCAAAACTGATAAAGAAACATTGGAAGGGTAACCCATGAATAGCTGCATAGGTTCTTCACTGGCTAATCGAACATCTCTACATTTACAGTGCCATCAATACATGCTGAATACACAATGTAACAAGAATTTACAAATCTGACTCCATTTAGGTATCTATGATAGATATCTATTAGATAGATATCTATCTAACTTTTTTTTTTGGAGACACAGTCTCACTATGTCGCCCTCACTAGAGTACCATGGTGTCACAGCTCACAGCAACCTCAAACTCTTGGGCTCAAGTGATTCTGTTGCCTCAGCCTCTCGAGTTGCTGGGACTACAGGAGCCTGCCACAACGCCTGGCTATTTTTTGGTTGCAGTTGTCATTGTTGTTTTGCAGGCTCAGGCCAGGCTCAAACCCACCAGCCTCAGTGTATGTGGCTGGCACCCTACCCACTGAGCTACGGGCACCACCGCACTAAATTCTTATAGTACATTTAACCTTTCTTTATCATATATTCTGGTTGAACAGTGTTTTTCAACCATTTTTATGTCATGGCACACTTGAAACCTACAGTTAAACTTCTACTGCATACTTAAATTATGTTGATTTTTTAAAAGGTAAAAAAAAGAATATACTTACTGTGCTTTGAACTTCTTTCAAAAATAATTTAATTAACGATCTTTAATAATTATCAAAACACACCTAACATCCTTTCATGGCACACCAGTGTGCCTCGGCACACCAGTTGAAAATCACTGCATTAGAACGTAAACCAGCCACCAAGCTTTCTTTTTCTGTTTATATAGTCTTTGATGTCTCTATGCCAAGAAGGTAAGTGGCCTCTTCAGTTTCTGGGGAACACTTATATATGGGCACATCAAAGTCCATGTGTCCACAAGAATGTCCACATTTTTGTATCTGTTGCTGTGCTGCTTCTGCCTTTAAACTCCTTTCCCATCTATCTTCTCTAGGACTCATTCGGACAGCACCACCTTCTGAGGAAAACTTACCTGGAACCCTTAGGCTGGAATAGCTGTGCTTCCTCCCTGATCCCCTAGGACCTCTGTATACCACTACTGATGCTCAGCCCTTAACCACCTGGGTGGTGGTGAGGGCTCATGTGTATTTCTACCTCTGGGCTGTCTAGTCCTGGAAGGCAGGGGATGGTTTTATGCTCGCCATCCTGCCCCATCATAAATGTTCAATAAATAAGTGCTTCAAGGGTGGGGATGGCCTGAGGCCAAGAGTTTGAAGCCAGCCTGCACAATAAAGCAAGACCCTATCTCTATGAAAAAAAATGTTTTTAAATTAGCCGGACATGGTAATATGCCCCTGTATTCCTAGCTACTTGGGAGGCTAAGGAAGGAGGATAGCTTGAGCCCACAGAGCAAGACCCTATCTATAAATAAATAAATAAACAAAAAACTGCTGAATATGTGAAAGAATGACTCATTAATAAAGGAATAAATAGCCACAAATATTCACTGAGCACTTATTACAGGCAAGACCTGCACAGGACTTACAATGGTGAGCACAACATGTTTACTTGCTTTCCTAAAACATAGAGCCACACACAAGTAAATACACAATCACTAATAAATTTATAAAGCCTTATACGCACTTAGTATAAGACAAGTTCTAGAAGGGTTGCAGTGGTCAAATGGATTCAGATTTTGTGGGTCCTGAGGCTTATAAAATTTGGGGGACCATCCTTAAGAAAGTGAAAATAAAATTATGATTATAAAATTAGGTATAGGGGCAGCACCTGTAGCTCAGTGAGTAGGGCACCGGCCCCATATACCGAGGGTGGCAGGTTCAAACCCAGCCCCGGCCAAACTGCAACAACAATAACAAAAAAATATCCAGGCATTGTGGTGGGCACCTGTGGTCCCAGCTACTCAGGAGGCTGAGGCAAGAGAATTGCCTAAACCCAAGAGCTGGAGGTTGCTGTGAGCTGTGACACCACGGCACTCTACCGAGGGCAACAAAGTGAGACTCTGTCTCTAAAATAAATAAATAAAATTAGGTATAAAAGCCATGTAGTTAAATGGAGAAATCACAGACAGTGGCAAATGTTTAAAAGGCGACAAATACAAATATTAGGCCAGGCAAAGTGGCTCATGCCTGTAATCCTGACACCCTGGGAGGCCAAGGCAGGTGGATTGCTTGACCTTAGGAGTAGGAGACCAGCCTGAGCAAAAGTGAGACCCTTATCTCTACTAAAAATAGAAAAAACTAGCTGGGCATGGTGGCATATGCCTCTAGGCATAGCCTGAACCCAGGACTTTGAGGTTACTGTGAGGTAGAATGATGCCATAGTACTCTCTTCAGGGCAATAGCATGAGACTCCATCTCAAAAAATAGAAATAAATAAATAAATAGTAAATTTTATGAAATATGGACAAATAAAAGTATTTGTCATACATAAGCCTGATACATTTCTGTAATACTTTCATTTCCTATCTTTTTCTTAGATGTGTATTCTTTGACCACCTCTTCATATGATAATGATTTTATTATAATATTATTTTTCTCTTCTCCCAATCTTTAGTATAACCAAATTGGTTTCTTTCATTATCAAGGGTGTATAAAAAATTCTTTGAGCTATAGAATTCATTATTGGGAATGTCAAATCCACTATCAAACTTCTTCCATGATAGAGCTGTAAGGTTTCAGACCATTTCAAGTATTCTCATGCTGTGACTCACCTTAAAAACTGTTTAAATTGATGGCATTCATTAACCAGGCTGGTGAAAGAAGCCAGGCAGGTGAGAGGTGCTGAAGTATAAACTTTGTGAACTTTGAGGTAAACCTGAACTTTGGACCTGACACAGTTAGGTGGCCCAGAAGGGGGGAAAGTGGGATATGGGAAGAGAGGTGACAAAGTCAACAATTTATGGAGAAAAGGGATGATTTGTTTTTTGTTATTTATGACACAGTGGAAAAGTCCTAACTCTAAGACCATGCAAAAGATTATGTGAACCACAAAAAGAAACTCTGCCACCTGTTCAGGAATGCTCCTCACAAGACCTGGCTAGGCAGTGTGCGACAGCAGTGTATTGCCCTGGGCAGGGAATGAGGATGATAGCCTAACATGGTAGGGGGCAGTGAAGTGCTCTAATAATGAGGAAAGGAAGGCCTTGAGATTTGCTTGGTTCTGCAGAATAAGCATAGATTCAGGTCGGGACACTGCTTACTTGTGTCATGTAATTCAGTGGATACTGAATTAGCTTGCCTGGAAAGAGGTTCTGGGTGGTTTAGCGGTAGAGAAAATATCTCACAGATGTAGGATAGAGCAAGGGTGATTCCTAAGAAGTGGAGTGAAAAATCTCAGATGTCATCTCCATTAAAAAGGGGAAATGACAAGATTTTCACCAGATTATATATAATACATGAGATGTTGTATAAAATTATTTTCACCAGATTCTATTTTATTTTTTGTGAGATAGTCTCACTTTGTCACCCTTGGTAGAGTGCCTGGCTAATTTTAATTATTTTTTGTTTGTTTGTTTTGTTTTGAGGCAGAGTCTCAAGCTGTCATCCTTGGTACTGTGCTGTGGCATCATAGTTCACAGCAACCTCAAACTCTTGGACTCAGCGATTCTCTTGCCTCAGCCTCCCAAGTATAGGCACCCACCACAATGCCCAGCTATTTTTGGAGATGAGATCTTGCTCTTGCTCAGGATGGTCTTGAACACCTGAGCTCAGGCAATCCACCTGCCTTGGCCTCCCAGAATGCTAGGATTATAGGTGTGAGCCACTGCACCCGGCCACCAGCCCTAATTTTTACCAGATTCTCTTTGAGGACAGTAGCCATAGTTTACACATCTTAAACACTAGCACAGTGATCACTTGGCACATAGTAGATGCTCAGTAAAGGTTTCATTATTCATTCTTTGGTTCTTTGAGTGGTATACACTAGATGCTAAGAATTGGGTTATAGGCTGGGGAGTGGAGGCTGATGACCTAACATGGGATAAGACGGGTGTTTCCTGACCTAGGGCCCTCTCTTCTCTTCTAGCTGAGGGGTCCTGGTCTCCAGAGGTCAATACAAGGGGCTCCAATCTAAGGGGAGATGTTTCCCCTTCCACTCCTCTATCTCATCACCCCCTCGCTCCATCCTGCTTCATTTCCCTGTGCATTGCTCTCTCTCCCTCATTCAGGCATGTGACTCCTGTCTGCCCAATCCCCATGATGAACTGCATCTCCCACTAAATGGGAAAACTCAAGTTATCAAAGATCTGGGGACAGGGGTGACAAAGGCAGAGCCCAGGAGGGGACAGAAGACATAACTTATAGAGGACAGAGGGCTCAGGTGCAGAGGGACAGCAACAAAAGGGGAGGGTTAGGTGTGCGTGTGTATAACCCAGAGGGAGAAGCTGCTTAAGAGAAGGGAAGGCCCTCCTGGTTGGGGAAGGGAGGAGGGGATTCCCAGCTCCAGCCTGGTCTGCCTGGCTCCAGTGAAGCCGGCTGTTTCCTGCCCTCAGTGACCCCTGCACCCCACAGCAGGACCCAGGCAGGGCAACGAGGAAGGGCAGGGGTGTGGGGAGCACCTCTTGTGGAGGAAGATAAGTATATTGGGACAAGAGGTCATCCCAGGCCTGGCTGTCCTCTCTAGGGGGTTAGCTTGCTTTGTAGTTCCCCAAGCAACTTGGATTCCTCCTTCCCAGTCTTTTGGCCACTCAGCTCCTCCAGACTCTGTCGCCCTTAATAACTCTCTAAGTCCTTTCCTTCCAGCTCTTGCAGGGCTGGCTCCTGCAGCACACACAACCCCTTTCATCCACCTCGTGATCCACAGTATAGGTGCCCAGAAGTAGAAGGGGGGCTGGTGGGAGGAGCAGGGCTTTCCTGGACCCTCCCTACTAAGTGATGGATGGTGGGGGGAGTTGGCAATGAGAGGAAGGGCCCCTCCCAGCCATCCCGAGGGCCCCAGGAGCCAGACAGGAAACAGCTTCAGGAAAGACAGCAGCAGCAATCCCAGCCCCAACCTCCCGGGTCACGGCTGCGGGCAGCGGGGGAGCCCCCCCAAAACGCGAGAGTGAGAGTGAGGAGGGTGATTCGCAAATCTATCCGACTCCTCACGCTTTCGGACACACCTACCTTTTATTTACCCTCGCCTCTTGGATTTTTCTATACTCCTCCCCAGCGAAACCCAGTGCGCGCCTCCTCTGCACATTTTTCTGCGCCAGGCTGCACGCACATTAAGTCCTCGATGATTGTGTGAACGATCGTTCCACGGTTATCTAAACTGGTACTGCTGCCTTGGGGTCCTCTGCGCGATTTTTCATCCTCAAAAGCTTCTACCTCTTTCTCCTTCCCTTTCTCCCCAAAGGCAGTCCCCAGCGCCTACTGAGGGGCCGCATCCATGAGTGGAATCTCAGGTCCGCAGCGAGGTCAGGGCGGGCTGTGTGTGTGTGTGTGTGTGTGTCGCACATTACGCGCACGCGGGTTTCCTCGGTGTGTTTCTCAGCTTTCTACTACCTGCTGGGTTTCGGCCTGTCCCGGGGGTCCCGGGGTCCCGGGGTTCCAGCCCCAACACGCTCGGGCCCGGGCTGGGCGCACAGCCACTGTACTGGTCTGGGCGGTCCCCGGGATCCTCGTCCGCTGCCCCTCCTCCTTCGCCAAACTTTCTCCCAACTTCCCGACCTGCTCTGCTGGGCGCCCCTCTCCGCTTCTTCATGAATTATTCAGCAACGCTCGCTCCAATCAGAGTGCCCGGGTCCCCGCGCCGAGCCCGGGCTGGGGGGAGCTGTCCCGCCCCCCACGCGCCCCTCCCTCCCGGGCCAGGCACCGCCCGGCCCAGTCCCAGCGCGGCCCAGCCCCAACTCTGCCCGCCGGGCCCGGTGCCGCAGTCTCCCTCCCTCCCGCTCTGCCCCTGCTCGGGCTCCCACCCTCCCCACCCGCGCGGAATGCGTTCGGCCCCACAGCGCTAGCAGCCTCACTCCTGCGGCCGGGAGACCGCGAGCTGCCGGCTCACCCCCCTACCCCGCTAGCCAGGGCGACATCCCGAGGTCCCGGAGGGACCCCGACTCCAGCCACGTCTCGCTCTGCGCCCGCCTGGCCGGCCGCCTGCGCGAGCGGCGGAGATTCTGGGCCACACCTGGGTGCTCCTGCCCAGTGCCCGGTGCGCCCGCATGGGCCAGCGCTGAGGGCACCGACGGAGAGTCCCGCGCAGGGAGTCGGTGTCCACCCGCCCGGGGGGGGTCAGACCTGGGGGGGCTAGGGCCCCCCAAACTCGGATCGGTTTCTACCAAGTGAGGCGGCGCCATGGAGCTCCGGGCGCTGCTCTGCTGGGCTTCTCTCGCCGCAGCTTTAGAAGGTGAGTATCCCTGGGGGCACCCCGTCATTCCTGGGGCCCCTAGAGTCTGGCCTCGTAGTAGAGGACACGACCTCTCTTCACCCCTACCCCTGCACCCCAACCCCAGACGCTTCGGACCCACAGAGCTAGAACGGGAGGGGGGCGGGGAGGAGGCGGCCCGGCGGGGAGTGGAGTTTTCTTTTGTTTGGGAAGAGACCGAGTCGAGAGGCAAGCCGGGACGCTCCCCTTAACCCCGCTCCCCAGACTTATTGCTGACTCCAGACGCCCTTGGCAGCCTTTCCTCCCCTCCCTACCCTGATCTTCAAAACTATCCGCAGAGTTTCTGTCCATTTCTCCACCTCTCCCCGGACATGAGGGAACGTTTTTTGAAGGGACGACTGCAGACTAGGCAGAACTAAAGGCTAGGCCATAAAACGACCCCCGCTGGCAATTCCTTAGCACCCACACCTCAGTCTGACAGTCACACTCCTCCGTCAGGATGGCCTTCTGCATTCACACTCCAACCCCCCAGGCCACTCTCCAAGCCACTGCCCTTGCAGCAGCCGTCCCCTTCCCTAGTCCCCTCAGGCTCCGCCCCACCCCTCTAAATGCCGTCTAGACCCTGGCCCTGCCCCGAGTAGGACCTAAGTCTGTGCAGCCATCAGAAACGGACCTACACACCCCAGGTCGCCCTAACTCAGCCCAACTGCCACCTCCTAGTCTCTCCAAATGGTCTATTTTTCTATATTCCTTTCCCAGTGTTTCTTCATCTATGAGTCTGTCTCCCTCCTCCACCTCTAAAGGGGAGGCCAAGAGCCCTATAAACGTCCTATGTCTCTAATCTCCTTTCAAAGAGCTGCCCCCCCTTCACTGCCTGTTATCAAAGGGGTCTCTAGGGAGTGGGCCATAGGGAGCTCCTAAGGGAAGGAATCAAAGGGGGTTAGTAGGGAAACCCCTCTCTCCTGGCAGAGCCGGTCTGCTGTGGGCTAGGGATCAAAGGCAAGGTGTAGGGAGGGAGGGAGGATACCTTGCATGGCTCAGAGAAAGGAGGAGGGAGAAAGGACCATGGTCCAGGAGAAGAGGAAGGGAAACGGGCAGAAAAACCCAGAAAGAAGTCTGATGAGAGAAAAAGATGGACAAAAGAAGAAATGGTTATTCCAGTGTCCCATGCCTGAGAGAGAGCCTTCCAAGCACTAGGCCTATGCTAAGAGCTCTTCACAAATGCTATTTTCACCACTCCAACAATGCTGGGGGTGGGTGGGAGGTGTTACTGCCCATTTTACAGATGAAGAGATGGAGGATTAGAAACATTAAGTAATTTATCCAAAGCTCCAGAGAAGGTGAAAAGTAGCAGACCAAAAAGGAAGAAAAGATAGAGGCAGAAGGAGAAATGGTGGTGGATAGACTGGGGGAGAGAGAGGTGAGAGATACAGTGTACTGACAGATCAAAGCAAGCTGGAGGCAGGAGCCCCAGATAGGGTGAGAGAAAGTGAGCCAGTGCTCAGTTGAGGACAGCCCTGAGGCAGAGACAGTGTATAAATTGGAGACAGGAAAACACTATCCTGGCTGGAACAATGGAGGGTGGAGACTGCAACCTCTCCCCCCCCTCCCCCCCCCCCGCTCCCCAGAACCGGGGCATCCTGTCCCCAGTGCTGGACCGTCTCTTGCCATCCATGGGGGCCCAGGGCTTCACCTCAGGGTGCCCTGTTCCCACCTGCCCCCTGCCCCTGGATATCACTTGGTCCTTGGGAGAAGTCGTTCCACCGCCCACCCACCCTTTCCCTCTCTCCCACAGGCCCCATGGGGTGGGGGAGTATCTGGTCCCAGGTGGGCTACTGGCTCCCTGGGAGCTCCATTTCTGCTCTCCCCAGGCAGGCCTTCTGCCTGCCACCTTCCAGGGGATCCCTCCACCCTCCCACCACCCTCCACTACCAGAGGCTGTGTGGTTTTTCATAATTCCCCCCTTTCCCCAGTGCCTGTCCCTTCCCCCATAGTACAGAGCCAAGCCAGGTGTGTTCATCACACCCCCCCCCAATCTCCTTCCCGTAACCAAATCCAGATGTGAGGCCTCTGCAGGGGCCAGGGCGGGAACCCAAGCGTCCTGGCCTCCAGCACTTCCTTGAAGACTGGCTGGGATGGATTCAGGGGAGGGGACAGGCTGGGCCTCAGTTGCAGTGCACCACCTTAGAGGAGGGAGGATTAGCGGTTCAGTCTGAAGAAGAGGTGGGGACTTGTCATGGAGTGGAGTTGGGGGTAGACGGGAAGTGAATGTGGAGTCAAGAGACAGGCCCTAGGGAGGTGTGTCTCCTGCCAGCAGCCCTTTGCCCATGTGCTATATGCTGGTCAGGACCAAAGCAGGGCTCTTATTTTAACCCTTTCTGAGCTGTTGACTCTTCACTCCCTTTAGGGAGGCCTAGATCTGGGGGCATCCTGAGGGGTGGCAGGGGCCTTCCAGCTGTTGGGGGTGGGTGTTGGCATTCAGAAAAAGAGGTGGCAAGTCAAAGGGAGCTGCAAAAGGCAAGGCTTGCCTCTTCACTCTAACTTGGAGCTAAGAGGATCCACCTGTCTCAGTTCCCAGGAATCTGGTCCTTTGGCCCCCTCCCTGTGCCAAATGCTGACTTTGTCTCTGTCTCTCTCAGAGACCCTACTGAACACAAAATTGGAAACTGCTGATCTGAAGTGGGTGACATTCCCCCAGGTGGAGGGGCAGGTAAGAACTGTGCCCAGGGAGCTGGGGCTCTGGAGGGAAACTGAGGGAGGAAGGGGGAAGGGTGCTTATTCTGCCTGTTTCCTGTGCCACTCCAGATGGCAGCAGCCCAAGCAGGTGTTCCTCTGAGCCCTTGCTCTTAGGGTCAGGCCAGCGGTGTCTCCCTTAGTTCCTCCTAACTCCATGGGAAATACCCCAGGTAGACCCTCCCTTGCAGCCCCAGGCTGAGCTCCCTCTTCCTGCAGTGGGAAGAGCTGAGTGGCCTGGATGAGGAGCAGCACAGTGTGCGTACTTACGAGGTGTGCGACGTGCAGCGGGCTCCAGGCCTGGCACACTGGCTGCGGACCGGCTGGGTGCCACGGCGTGGAGCCGTCCACGTGTACGCCACACTGCGCTTCACCATGCTTGAGTGCCTGTCCCTGCCACGGGCTGGGCGCTCCTGCAAGGAGACCTTCACTGTCTTCTACTATGAGAGTGATGCCGACACAGCCACAGCCCTTACACCAGCCTGGATGGAGAACCCCTATATCAAGGTACCCAGGGATTTGGCCATAGCCACAGTGGGGGCCCATGAGCAGGCCTTTGGAAGGAATGCAGGGGGCTTAAGTCTGGGGAGGTAAGACGGTAGTCTCCAGGGTGGAGCAGCAGAGTGCCCCAAAGAGGCCCAGGCCTCAGGCTGCCTCTGCAGACACCTCAGCCACCCTGTGCTTCTCCTGTTCTCTGACTACACCTGGCCCCTTCCCAGTCCCAGGCTGTGCATCAGTTGATGCCTCAACCCCTCTCCCAGCCCCTACCTGTCTTCCAAGTCCCACCCCAGGGTCTTGCCTGCGCTGCCTTAGCTGATTCTGTCTGTCCTAGAATCTCACACTGTCCACATGCCTGTCCCATCCCCTGTCATGCTTTATAATATACTTTTCTGAGAGTCATTTGTTTCTGTCTCCTTGACTCTGGGATTAGGGCCTGGCGTGGTGTAGGTATTGGTAAATATTTATATAATGGAGAAGGGGTGCCAGACAGAGACTGGACACATGAT
Source organism: Nycticebus coucang (assembly GCF_027406575.1). Lineage (NCBI taxonomy): Eukaryota > Metazoa > Chordata > Mammalia > Primates > Lorisidae > Nycticebus > Nycticebus coucang. The sequence goes on along the minus strand of NC_069791.1, from coordinate 71,026,126 downwards.
ACTAGCTAATAAGGCTGAATGGGTGATGTTAGGGCCTCCAGAAAGTGTGAACTGTGGAAGGTGGAGAGAAGGTTCTAGAATAGGAACCCAGTCAGTCAGGGAGGGTGAGCTGGAAAGAAGATAGTTCCCAGGTCCTTAGGGGGAGTGGGGACAGCAGCAGAACATCTCCTCCCCACCCCCCCTCCCATGCACAGGTGGACACAGTGGCTGCCGAGCATTTGACCCGGAAGCGCCCTGGGGCTGAGGCCACAGGGAAGGTGAACATTAAGACACTTCGTCTGGGCCCACTCAGCAAAGCTGGCTTCTACTTGGCCTTCCAGGACCAGGGTGCCTGCATGGCCTTGCTGTCCCTTCACCTCTTCTACAAGAAATGCCCCCAGCTGACTGTAAACCTAACCCGCTTCCCGGAGACCGTGCCTCGGGAGCTGGTCGTGCCTGTGGCAGGGAGCTGTGTGGCTGATGCCATCCCTAGCCCTGGCCCTGGCACCAGCCTATACTGCAGAGAGGACGGCCAGTGGGCTGAACAGCCAGTCACAGGCTGCAGCTGTGCTCCAGGGTTTGAGGCTGCTGAGGGGAACACCAAGTGCCGAGGTGAGGGCTCCCCCCACAAAACCCACCTGTCTGGGGCAGTGGGTGGGGGCATTCCACTCACCACTCTTAGATCCATTTCTGTTCTTTTTTTTTTTTTTTTGAGACAGAGTCTCACTGTGTTGCCCTTGGTAGAGTGCTGTTGTGTCACAGCTCACAGCAATCTCAAACTCTTGGGCTTAAACGATGCTCTTGTCTCAGCCTCCCAAGTAGCTGGGACTACAGGTGCCTGCCACAACGCCCTGCTATTTTTCTGTTGTAGTTGTCACTGTTGTTTAGCTGGCCCGGTCTGGGTTCGAACCTGCCAGTGTTAGTACATGTGGCCGGCACTGTAACCACTGTGCTACAGCGCCGAGGCTTAGACCCACTTAAGTTTTTGTTTTGAACATGCTTTACTCTCCTGGGCACTCAGTTACGGGGACCTGTTTTCTGAGCCCTTTCTTGTTCCAGACTTCTCGCTAATGCTCCTCTTCTTTCAGGGTATGGGAGGCTGGCCTGGGATGCGGAACTATCCTGGGGAAGAGTCCTTGGTGAGCTCAGGATATAGCCATCAAGATCTCTGTTCTTGTTCATTATGGCCTCTAATTTACTTATAATGAATTCTAACTTTGCTTTTTCCCCAGAGCAGGGTTTCTCAACTTAGGTTTTATAGAGTGTAGGGAATCCTTGAGCTTTGGTGGAGGAAAAATATGACTTTTTATTGTCACAACTCTCCATCTGAAATTCTACCACATGGAATGTCAGCAACTCCTCAGGGGTCACAGCAGGACCCGAGACTTGGGCACCAACAAATCATGGGTGTCTACAGCCCAGTCCAGGTGCTACAAGAATCTTGAAATATTGTTTTGCTTATCATGGTTTCAATATTACAGAGATTACAAGACTTGCTCCTGTGTCTTGTTAATAAATACAAATATTGCTATATCATGAACTTGTTTTCTTTTTTTTTTTTTTTTGGCCGGGGCTGGGTTTGAACCCGCCACCTCCGGCATATGGGACCGGCGCCCTACCCGCTGAGCCACAGGCGCCGCCCATGAACTTGTTTTCTTAATGTTTTGATCATTTCACTTACTTTGTTTCCTTTACAATCCAATTTTGTGGTGTGCAGGGATCTGTAGGCTTCACCAGACTGCCAAAGTCAGGGTCAAAAAAGGTTAGGACCCCTGCTCTGGAGGGAGGGTCTCCTTTCTCTCCTTAGTGGTGGGGGTTCTGACATCCTTCCATTCTCCTTCCCTAGCACTTTGGGCAACCTTAAAAGCAGCTGGATATTTTGATACATGCTTTTGATGAAAAATCTCTCTCTCTGCTTGGCATCTGTGGCTCAAGCAGCTTAGGTGCCAGCCACATACACCTGAGCTGGTGGGTTCGAATCCAGCCCGAGCCCGCCAAACAACAATGACGGCTGCAACCAAAAAATAGCCAGGCGTGTGGCAGGTGCTTTTAGTCCCAGCTACTTGTGAGGCAGAGGCAGGAGAATCACTTGAGCCCAGGAGTTGGAGGTTGCTGTGAGCTGTGATGCCACAGCACTCTACCCAGGGCGACAGCTTGAGGCTCTGTCTCAAAAAAAAAAAAAAAGAAAGAAAGAAAGAAAAATGTCTCTCTCTCTCTCTCTCTCCCTCTCTCTCTCTCAGCCTGTGCCCAGAGCACTTTCAAGCCTCTGTCAGGAGAGGGGTCCTGCCAGCCCTGCCCAGCCAATAGCCATTCTAACATCATTGGATCACCTGTCTGCCAATGCCGCATTGGATACTTCCGGGCCCCCATGGACCCCCGGGGTGCACCTTGCACCAGTAAGTGACTGGCAGCCAAGTGCAGTTCATCAGGGAAGGAATGCAGACCCCTGGGGTAGACCCTACCACAGCCACTGTTATACCAGGGCTTCCTGCTGTTGACCCTGGCATGCTAGTCCCCAGCCTGGAGGAGTAGGTGAAACAAACCATCTCCAAGGCAGGAGGTTGGCGTGGCTTGCTATTCCTCTGCTGCCCACTCCCTGCCCTGAAGCTCAGATCAGCCTCTGCCTGACTCCTGGGTCTCCCACAGCCCCTCCCTCTGCTCCACGAAGTGTGGTTTCCCGCCTGAATGGCTCTTCTCTGCACCTGGAGTGGAGTGCCCCCCTTGAGTCTGGTGGCCGAGATGACCTCACTTATGCACTCCGATGCCGAGAGTGCCGCCCCGGGGGCTCCTGCACAGCCTGCGGTGGAGACCTGACCTTTGACCCTGGCCCCCGGGACCTGGTGGAGCCCTGGGTGGCAGTTCGAGGGCTGCGTCCTGACTTCACCTATACCTTTGAGGTCACCGCCTTGAACGGGGTGTCATCCTTAGCCACAGGACCTGTTCCATTTGAGGCCATCAATGTCACCACCGACAGAGAGGGTGAGACTGGGGGCCAGCAAGTGATGTGGGTGGGCTGAGGGCCTGACCAGGAGGGATGGGGCTGGGTAGTGAGGTTCCCAGGGAACATGGAGGATCAAGGCTTGTGGAGCAGGAGACAGAAAAAGAGACAGAGATGCAGAGGCAGGCCAGGACAGGGCCAAGTGGGGAGGATCGGAAGGAGTTCCCAAAACACCAGGGAAGACCCTGGTAGCTAACAGAAGAAGAGTTGGAAAGAGAAAGACCTGTCATGCAAAAGGATCTATGTGTCTCTGTCCCCAGTGCCCCCTGCAGTGTCTGACATCCGGGTGACACGGTCATCACCTAGCAGCTTGAGCCTGGCCTGGGCTGTTCCCCGGGCACCCAGTGGTGCTGTGCTGGACTATGAGGTCAAGTACCATGAGAAGGTAAGAGCAGGCTCTGGACTAGGGGTGGGGCTGGGACACCTGGACTCAGGCACCTGGCTGCATGTGAATTCCAGCTCTGCCACATATTAGCAATGTGACCTTGGGCAACCCCTTGGCTGCCCTGAGCCTCAGTCTCCTGATCTATAGAATAGCTGTGAGAACAGTCCCAGCACAAAACTGCTGCAAGGAGTAGATGATATGATGAATGCAAAGCAGGCCCCCCAGTGTATGCAGAGGTGAGCCCAAAGGCCTCACTTGTCACTGCCACACAACAAAACCAAGTGATGGGGGCACAGGGGTGGAGGAGGAGGCTGGGGGAGCAGCAGATACTAGAGGCCTAGGCAACAGGCAGCCCCCTCCTCCTTCTGGACAGGGCACTGAGGGCCCCAGCAGTGTGCGGTTTCTGAAGACATCAGAAAACCGGGCAGAGCTTCGGGGTCTCAAGCGGGGAGCCAGCTACCTGGTCCAAGTGCGGGCGCGCTCTGAAGCTGGCTATGGGCCCTTTGGCCAGGAGCACCACAGCCAGACACAGCTAGATGGTAAGCCTGGGGGACAAGGCATGGGCAGGGGGCCCCCAAAGTCACGCTCTCACTTTCGAGATTCTCTTTCTTTCCACTATGAGGTATAGCCAAGTGAGGAAGAATGCAGGATATAGAAACCAAAACCCATAGCTGGCCCGGTGTGGTGGCTCACATCTGTAATCCCAGCTCTCCGGAAGTCTGAGGCAGGTAGATTACTTGAGCTCATGAGTTTACGACTAGCCTGAGCAAGTGTGAGAACTTTTCTCTTAACAAATAGTCAGGCGTTATGGTGAGCACCTGTAGTCCCAGCTACTTGGTAAGCTGAGGCAAGGAGATCACTTGAGCCCAAGAATTTGAGGTTGCCATGAGCTATGAGGCTGCTGCACTCTACTGGGGGCAAGAAAGTGAGACTCTGTCTCAAAATAAAAGAAAAAGCCCACAGCTGGGGGTGAAATCTGGCTTTGCAACTGACCAGTTGCTTGATCTTTAGCAACAGCCTGAGTGGCTGTTTTCTTTATTTTTTTTTTTAGAGACAGAGTCTCACTTTATCGCCATCCGTAGAGTGCTATGGTGTCACAGCTCACAGCAACCTCCAACTCCTGGGCTTAGGTGATTCTCTTGCCTCAGCCTCCCGAGTAGCTGAGACTACAGGTGCCCGCCACAATGCCCAGCTATTTGTTGTTGTTGTTCCAGTTTGGCCAGGGTTGTGTTTAAACCCGCCACCCTCAGCATATGGGGCCGGCACCCTACTCACTGAGCCACAGGAGCCACCCCAGCCTGATCTTTTAATGTTGGATTCCGTATCCAGTACAATGGGAAATGTCTAGAAACCTCTTGCAGGGCTTTGAGGATTAGATAAGGTATTATATCTTCATGTAAGTTCTTTTTATTTTGAGACACAGTCTCACTCTGTAGCCCAGGCTAGAGTGTTATAGTGTCATCATAGTTTGCTACAACCTCAAACTCGGGCTCAAGCAATCTTCCTACCTCAGGCTCCTGAGTAGCTGGGACTATAGGTGCCTGCCACAATGCTGGGCTTATTTTTCTTTCTTTCTTTCCTTCTTTTTTTTTTGGAGACAGAGTCTCACTCTGTCACCCTGGGGTAGAGTGCCATGATGTCATAGCTCACAGCAACCTCAAAGTCTTGGGCTCAAGAAATCCTCTTGCCTCTCACCCTCCTGAGTAGCTAGGACTACAAGCACCTGCCACAACACCTGGCTAGTTTTTCTATTTTTAGTAGAGATTGGTCTCATTCTTGCTCACACTGGATTTGAACTCCTGAGCTCAAGCAATCCACCCGCCCCAGCCTCCCAGAGTTCTAGGATTACAGGTATAAGCCACCATCTCTGGCCTCAGCTAATTTTTTTATTTTTAGTAGAGATGGGGTCTCTTGCTCAGGCTGGTCTCAAACTGAGCTGAAGCGATCCAGAACTAGGATTACAGGCTTGTGCCACTGTGCCTACCTGTATCAGTTCTAATATGCTGGACCAGTGGTTTTCTAAACCTTGGAATTTTTTTTTAACAGCTTTATTGAGAGTTACTCCTGCGCCATACAACTCACCCGTTTTGAATGTATAATTTGATGGCTTTTAACATATTTGCAGAATTGTGAAGCCATCACATTTAATTTTAGGACATTTCCACCACCTTAAAAAGAGATGCTTACACCCCTTAGCCCTCATCCCCCAATCCTCCTGTTTCCCCAACCCCTAAATTAGGATCTACTCTCTGTTCTTATGAATGTGCCTACTCTGTATATTTCATAGAAATGGAATCCTACAATGTGTGGTCTTTTGTGACTACTTGCTTCTTTCATGAGCATAATGTTTTCAAGTTTCATCCATGTTGTAGCATGTTAATAATGCTTCATTTCTTTTAATGGTAGAATAATAATCCATTGTATGGATATGGCACATTTTGTTTAATCCTTCATCTGTCAATGGACATTTGGGTTGTTTCCACTGTTTGGCTATAGATCATTTTTTTTTTTTTTTTTTTTTTGTAGAGACAGAGTCTCACTTTATGGCCCTCGGTAGAGTGCCATGGCCTCACACAGCTCACAGCAACCTCCAACTCCTGGGCTTAAGCGATTCTCCTGCCTCAGCCTCCCGAGTAGCTGGGACTACAGGCGCCTGCCACAACGCCCGGCTATTTTTTGGTTGCAGTTTGGCCAGGGCCGGGTTTGAACCCGCCACCCTCGGTATATGGGGCCGGTGCCTTACCGACTGAGCCACAGGCACCGCCCGGCTATAGATCATTTAATGTGTCACCTTTAGAAGAGCCTTTCATTCAAATGAGAATTTTTGTGCACATCAGTATTTATAATAGAACATAATCCAAATTGCTCTGGCGGTAACAAGGTTGGGAGACATCTCCCCTTGCCCTGAGAGATTTCAGAGGAGCCAACAGGCCTATGGAGAATAGTTCATTCCCACTGTTTCGCCCCCCAGCTCACTTTTGTCCTCTCCCTCCACCTGTCCCGGTGTGCTCAGGGCCTGGTCTCAGGAGACCACAACTCCTTGCTCAAGGCCAGGGCTGGGGCCTGCAGAGACCATCAGGTTCCCCAGGTCAGCAGCCTTCTCTCCCTCAGAAAATGACAGCTGGCGGGAGCAGCTGGCCCTGATTGCAGGCACAGCGGTCGTAGGTGTGGTGCTGGTCTTGGTGGTCATTGTCATCGCAGTTCTCTGCCTCAGGTAAGGGTTCTGAGCACCTGGAGGCCCATGGAAGCCCTGAGGAGAAGGCCACCTGCCCATGTGGTCTGGGATAAGGCTTTCTAGGTACCCCACCAGCCTGTGTTCACTTGGGATTTTTTCTGATCCCTGTTCCTATATTCGCCACGTCCCTCTAGGGGGAACATAAGAGATGTGTGACTCAGTTTACCTTTTACTTCTTTCTCCCCGGCTATAGGAAGCAGAGCAATGGGAGAGAAGCAGAATACTCAGATAAACATGGACAGTATCTCATTGGACATGGTGAGTTACTCTCAGGGGCAAGAGCTGGATCATGGCAAATCTTGTGGAAGTGGGTGGTGCCTGTGGCTCAAAGGAGTAGGGCGCCGGCCCCATATGCCAGAGGTGGCGGGTTCAAACCCAGCCCTGGCCAAACTGCAATCAATCAATCAATCTATCAATCAATCAATAAAAGTGCCCTCTTTAAAAAAAAAAAAAAAATCTTGTGGAAGTTACTTCTTGGCTAATGGAGTCCTGCCCGATTTCCCAGGTACTAAGGTCTACATTGACCCCTTCACTTACGAAGACCCTAATGAGGCTGTGAGGGAATTTGCCAAAGAGATCGATGTCTCCTATGTCAAGATTGAAGAAGTGATTGGCGCAGGTGAGAGAAAAACTGCTTGGGTACCTGGGAATGGTGCAGGGGTCAGGCGGGGCCACACCAGGGTATGAGGGGTGCTGACCCTCAGCATCTGTGCTACAGGTGAATTTGGTGAAGTGTGTCGGGGTCGGCTCAAGGCCCCCGGAAAGAAGGAGAGCTGCGTGGCCATCAAGACTTTAAAGGGGGGCTATACAGAGCGGCAGCGGCGCGAGTTTCTAAGTGAGGCCTCCATCATGGGACAGTTTGAGCACCCCAACATCATTCGCCTCGAGGGCGTGGTCACCAACAGTGTGCCAGTCATGATCCTCACAGAGTTCATGGAGAACGGTGCCCTGGACTCCTTTCTACGGGTGAGCTGCTGGCCCTTCTCCTCCATCCACCGTGCACTCCTGCCTGGGGACAGGAAAGCCAGAAAGCTTTGGTCTCTCTCACTGACCCAGACAGCTAAGTGGTCCTCATTCCTTCTTTGGGCAAATACTAATTGAGTGCCTCCTACATACCAGCTACTATGCTAGGCCCCTAGAATAAAGCTGGGTACACAGCAAATGGGATTTCTCCTCCTGAGGAGCGGACAGCTGTGAACAATAGGTAAAAAAACAGGCTTTTTAAAAAAGTCAACAAATCAGGCTCAGCGCCTGTAGCTCAGCAGCTAGGGCACCAGCCGCATACACCAGAGTTGGCGGGTTCAAATCCAGCCTGGGCCTGCCAAACAATAATGACAACTAAAACCAAAAAAAATAGACGGGCATTGTGGTGGGCGCCTGTAGTTCCAGCTACTTGGGAGACTGAGGCAAGAGAATCGCTTAAGCCCAAGAGTTGAAGGTTGCTGTGGATGCCAAAGCACTCTATCCAGGGCAATAGCTTGAGACTCTATCTCGAAAAAATAAAAAATAAAATAAATTTAAAAAAGCAAACAAATTATTTCAGAGGTGGAAAAATGAAGCAGGATTATGAAAAAGTAGCTAGAGATGAGGTAGGAAGAGCTTATTTCATTTTTGTCACTATAACAAATTGTACTGATGTTTATTATTACTATTAATCGTAGTAGTAGTAGTGGGGTGATAGTGGTGTTTTAGAGGCAGGGTCTTGCTCTGTCACCTAGGCTGGAGGGTAATGGCAAGATTATAATTCAGTGCAGCATTGAACTCCTGGGCTCAAGTGATCCTCCCACCTCAGCCTCTTAAGTAGCTGAGACTATAGTTATGACCCACTGAGCCCAGCTAATTTTTTTATTTTTTATTTTTATTTTTATTATTTTTGAGACAGAGTCTTATTCTGTCACCCTGGGTAGAGTTTCATGGCATCATAACTCATAGAAGCCTCCAACTCCTGGATTTGAGCAATCCTCCTGCCTCAGCCTCCTGAATAACTGGGACTACAGGTGCCCACCATAACACCTGGCTAGTTTTTCTATGTTTAGTAGAGACAGGGTCTCACTCTTGCTCAGGCTGGTCTCCAATTCCTGAGCTTAGCTGATCCACCTGGTTTGGCCTCCCAGAGTGCTAGGACTACAAGCCTTAGCCACCATGCCTACCTTATTTTTTGGTAGAGATGGAGTCTCACTGTGTTGCCTAGACTGATGTCAAACTTCTGGCCTCACGCAATCCTCCTACCCCGCAAAGGGCTGGGATTGTAGCCATGCAGTGTTGCATCTGGCTATTTTTTAAACCTTATTGGCATCTTTTTAAAAAAATGAAAACATTTTCCAGCGGCTCCTGTGGCTCAGTGAGCAGGGCACCGGCCCCATATACTGAGGGTGGCAGGTTCAATCCCAGCCCTGGCCAAACTGCAACAAAAAATAGCCGGGCATTGTGGTGAGCACCTGTGGTCCCAGCTACTCGGGAGGCTGAGGCAAGAGAATCGCCTAAGCCCAAGAGCTGGAGGTTGCTGAGAGCTGTGAAACCAAACTCTACTGAGGATGACAAAATGAGACTCTGTCTCTAAAAAAAAAAGAAAAAAGAGGGCAGCACCTGTGGCTCAAGGGAGTAGGGCACTGGCTCCATATACTGGAGGTGGTGGGTTAAAATGTGGCCCTGGTCAAAAACTGCAAAAAAAAAAAAAAGAAGAAGAAGAAAAAGAAAAACAGAAAGAAAGAAAAGAAAACATTTTCCTATGTAGCAAAATAACATCACAGAATTATTATGATTCCTTATATCACTTAATACACAGTTGATATTCACATTTCTCCAGTTCCCAAAATATCCTTTACTATTGGTTTATCCACACCAAGATCCAGTTCAGAACCAGGTATTGCTTGTACTTGGTTATTATTTTTTTGAGCCTTTCTAAATCCTGAACAGTTCCTTGTCATGACACTGACAAGCTGAAGAGCTGGATCCTTGTCCCTCTGAATGTCCTGCTTTCTGGATTTATAGGATGTTTCCCTGTGGGACCACTTAGCTTGTTTCTCTGTATTTCCTATAAGGGAATCTATCTGAGGTTTTGATAAGTTCAAAATTCAATGTTTATGGATAGATTTTTTTTTTTTTTTTTTTTGTAGAGACAGAGTCTCACTGTACCGCCCTCGGGTAGAGTGCCGTGGCGTCACACGGCTCACAGCAACCTCTAACTCTTGGGCTTACGCGATTCTCCTGCCTCAGCCTCCTGAGCAGCTGGGACTACAGGCGCCCGCCCGGCTATTTTTTTGTTGCAGTTTGGCCGGGGCTGGGTTTGAACCCGCCACCCTCAGCATATGGGGCCGGCGCCCTACTCACTGAGCCACAGGCGCCGCCCTATGGATAGATTCTAATGAGGGGTGCTGTGTATTTCATGTGGATGCCATGGGCAGACACCTATCTGGTTCACACCAGGAGTGGTGCTGACCCAGACTCTGGAGTAGCATGAGGACATCCTGACCTCTCCCTTGTAGACACAAGGTTATATTGGTATCATACAAAGGTCTAGTTACAGGCGGCGTCTGTGGCTCAGTGAGTAGGGCGCCAGCCCCATGTGCCGAGGGTGGCGGGTTCAGACCAGCCCCGGCCAAACTGCAACCAAAAAATAGCCGGGCGTTGTGGCGGGCGCCTGTAGTCCCAGCTGCTCGGGAGGCTGAGGCAAGAGAATCGCGTAAGCCCAAGAGTTAAGAGGTTGCTGTGAGCCGTGTGACGCCACGGCACTCTACCCGAGGGTGGTACAGTGAGACTCTGTCTCTACAAAAAAAAAAAAAAACAAAGGTCTAGTTACAGGGAGGTAAAGGGTAGATGGGAGAAGAGATGATGTCTGGGTAGATGAGAAAAAGCCAGTCATGAAAAGATGGAGGAAAGTGTGTTTGGGGCAGAGGATAGAGACCCAGAGTTGGCAGGAACTTAGCATGTTTAAGAAACAGAAGGGCAGGCGGTGCCTGTGGCTCAATGAGTAGGGCGCGGGCCCCATATGCCGAGGGTGGCGGGTTCAAACCCAGCCCCGGCCAAACTGCAACAAAAAAATAGCCGGGCGTTGTGGCGGGCGCCTGTAGTCCCAGCTGCTTGGGAGGCTGAGGCAAGAGAATCGCGTAAGCCCAAGAGTTAGAGGTTGCTGTGAGCCGTGTGACGTCACGGCACTCTACCCGAGGCAGTACAGTGAGACTCTGTCTCTACAAAAAAAATAATAATAATAAAATTAAAAAAAAAAAAGAAACAGAAGGGCCAGTGTGGTTGAACCCAGTAAGCAGAGGAGTAGTGGTGGATCCTGAGGTGGGTGGTCCAAGGGGAAGCCTTTGGAGGGATTTAAGCAGGAGGATGAGATGGTTTAAGGGGATCCCTTTGGGTGGGTGCCAGGGAGCAAGAGGAAAAGCTGGGAGCCAGTAGGGAGGCCGTTGCTATCATTCATTCAGGCAGTGGAGTGGGGGTTTGCAGGGCCAGGAGGACTTGCTGATGGATTGTAAGTGGCAGGTGAAGAGGAGAAAGAAACCAGGAGACTCAGGTCTATACCCTGACCTTTTGGCAGGTGGTGTTTTCATGAACTGGGAGGGGAGTCTAGGGCAGGTGTAGGTTTGGACAATGCATTCAGGATTCAATTTCTGGACTCTGTGTCCCTGGCCCTGTAAGGCTGCAGAAGGTCTCCAGCATCCACGCTATACCCAGAAGATGTGATTAGTTAACTACCCATGACTGGTTGCTTTACCTGGTAAGAACAAACTCTGTAAAGGTCAAGGTTGGACTTTAGACCTTGGCTTTGGTGCTAGTCACTGGTCATACTCCAGTTCTTCACTGTTCTTGTACAAAACAACACAGCTGGTCCAAGAAGGCTACACTGAGATTGCAGCAGGATCAGCACAAAGTCATCTCTCCTTGTATACAGGGAGCTCAAGCACTCTCCTGGCAGAACTCTGAGGCTGTCATATATAAGAGCATGTTAGCTTAAAAGCTTTTGTTGAGTATTACCTGAGTGTACAGCACTGTACTAGTTTAAATTGAAGGATGCATTTTTAAATCATCCCCAATTGAGAGAGACTGAATGTGTATCATTGGACTATTATACGCATTGTGTTACAATACCGTAGTAAGAGCAGATAGAGTACAGAGTGAGAAAGAAAGGGGTCACAAAGGGACCTGCTCTTCAGGTAAGTTGTGAGATGGGTCTGGAAGTGACAGACACACAATGGTGGGCTGTCCTAGCCAAGCCCCTCTCTCCCTTGTCTGCTCTGCAGCTGAATGATGGACAGTTCACAGTCATCCAGCTGGTGGGCATGTTGCGGGGCATTGCCTCAGGCATGAGGTACCTTGCTGAGATGAGCTATGTCCACCGAGACCTGGCTGCCCGAAACATCCTAGTCAATAGCAACCTTGTCTGCAAAGTGTCTGACTTTGGCCTCTCCCGGTTCCTGGAGGAGAACTCTTCAGATCCCACCTACACAAGCTCTCTGGTAAGGCTGGGGACTAAGGGTATGAGCTTGGACTGAAATGCCAATTTATTTGGGCTGGGTGGGGAAGGGGTAGGATGGAAAGGTGGGAAGCTGAGAGGTTGATGGCTGTGGTCCAAGGAGAGGGTACAGGAGCAGACTACAGAGGGGGCATCAGCTTAGGGAATCCAACTACCAGGTGTCTAGGGAAAGAACAGAGTTGAAGAGTTGGAGGCTTGGGCCTGAGCTGGGTGGGGGAAGCAAAGGGCAGGGGGTCAGTGTGCCTGGGTCCAGTGAGTCCTTTTCCTCCCTCTTCTGCAGGGAGGAAAAATTCCTATTCGATGGACAGCCCCTGAGGCCATTGCCTTCCGGAAGTTCACATCTGCCAGTGATGCTTGGAGTTATGGGATTGTGATGTGGGAAGTGATGTCTTTTGGGGAACGGCCATATTGGGACATGAGCAATCAGGATGTAAGTGTTCCATAGTCACACGGAGCTTTTTTTTTTTTGAGACAGAGTCTTATTATATCGCCCTTGGTAGAGTGCCAAGGTGTCACAGCTCACAGCAACCTCAAACACTTGGGCTTAAGTGATTCTCTTGCCTTAGCCTCCCAACTAGTTGGGACTATAGGCACCCGCCACAAAGCCTGGCTATGTGTGTGTGTGTGTGTGTGTGTGTGGTTTTTGACTGGGGCTGGGTTTGAACCTGGCACATGGGGCTGGCACCCTACCCCTTTGAGCCACAGGCACCACCCAAAGTGTGTCTATTTTTTTGTTGCAGTTGTCATTGTTGTTTAGCAGGCCTGGGCCGGGTTCGAACCCGCCAGCTCGGGTTGGCCAGTGCCCTACCTACTGAGCTCCAGGCACCACTCATACCAATCCTTCCTGGAATGTTCTCTCACCTGGGATATGAGATGGAGGGTGGGGTTCCCAGAGTGTCTTCACTGCTGGGTCCTTCAGCTGGAGTGGATAGCACAAAAAAGAGTTTATCTTCGGGCAGCGCCTGTGGCTCAGTCGGTAAGGCACCGGCCCCATATACCGAGGGTGGCGGGTTCAAAACCCGGCCCCAGCTGAACTGCAAACCAAAAAATAGCTGGGCGTTGTGGCAGGCGCCTGTAGTCCCAGCTACTTGGGAGGCTGAGGTAAGAGAATCGCTTCAGCCCAGGAGTTGGAGGTTGCTGTGAGCTGTGTGACGCCATGGCACTCTACTGAGGGCGATAAAGTGAGACTCTGTCTCTACAAAAAAAAAAAAAAAGAATTTATCTTCGTATTAGAGAGTTTGCTACAACCTATTTGGGTCACAGAAGGATGCAGAGACGGAGAGCAGGGTTGGGAGCTTGCATGTCTACACCATAGCCTGATAGCTGCTGGGGCATCCAGCCACAGACAGCTTTGGGAGCCTCAGTTCTGGGGGTGCTCTAGGGGGTTGTGGCTCCCATCTCAGCATTTGCTAACTCACCATCTCCTTGGGGCCCTTAGTATCTTCTTCCTGGATAGCCTCACCCAGCACTTCTCCCTATCTAGGTGATCAATGCCATCGAACAGGACTACCGGCTCCCCCCGCCCCCAGACTGCCCCACCTCCCTCCACCAGCTCATGCTGGACTGTTGGCAGAAGGACCGCAACGCCCGGCCCCGCTTCCCCCAGGTGGTCAGCGCCCTGGACAAGATGATCCGGAACCCTGCCAGCCTTAAAATTGTGGCCAGGGAAAATGGCGGGTGAGAATTCCAGAGAATGGGCCCTGCTCTCTGCAAACCACCGTCTGTCCTCTGCAAGGCTGAGCTCAGCTTTCCACCCTGATTCACCCTGGTATTCATCGTTCCTCCCCATCCCTGTTCCCCAGGGCCTCGCACCCCCTTCTTGATCAGCGGCAGCCTCACTACTCAGCTTTTGGCTCTGTGGGTGAGTGGCTTCGAGCCATCAAGATGGGAAGATATGAAGAAAGTTTTGCAGCCGCTGGGTTTGGCTCCTTTGAGCTGGTCAGCCAGATCTCTGCAGAGTAAGTGGTGGCAGGAGCTGAGAGGGTGGTGGAGGTTGTAGAGCAGTAAAGGGGCACCCAGAAGCAGTGATGGTGGGGGCAAGAGTCAGGCCTGTGGGGTCTGCAGAGCCTTTGGAGTTATCTGCTGGTGCCAATTCTTGTTTCCTCAGAGGAGTGACACTAAGGAAGTTGCTCTGCGCCACACCCAGAAAAGCCCCAAGCAGTAACGGTCCCTGGGGCTGAAACCTAGGGCTCCTGAGCCAGCATGCCCACCTCACCTCCTTGGGCCATTATGGCCCTGGGCCATCTCCTTTGAGACTCACAATCTGTATCAATCTCTGTGCCTCTATCTACATTCCAGACCCAGCTCTCACATTAACAATGTGTCAACTCTGGTTCTGTTTCCCACCCATAAAAGGAGAACATTGGACTAGGTTTTGGAGATCCTTTCCAGCTTTAACGTTAAATGGTTTTATGATTCCTTCACCTCCCAAATATTGTTTATCCTTGCTTGGCCTCTGTCTGGTTCCCCTCCTTCCTGCCTAATCATTTCTCTCCGAGATCTCCTCTTACTCCAGGTTGAATAATAGAAGTAGAAGGAATAGAAATCTGGAACAAGAGGGTCGCTAGCTAGTCTGCTCCACGGGGCCTGGGTGCTCTTCTCTCTGACTTGTCCTTTGTCTCCTGGCTACAGAGTTCTCTTCTCCCTTCTCAATCTCCAAGCATCAGCAGCTCCAGGTCCTCTCTGTAGCTGTAATTTGATCTCTGGGGCTATTTCCTTCTCACTTCTTCCCTCTCTAAAGCAATCTATGTGGCCTTTTCGCTCAGCCTCATTTTGCTGGCTTTTCTTCCTCTTTCCCCTCCTTCCCCAGCCTCCAAGCTCCCCCAGCCCCCATGCAGCTGCACTGAAGGACAGCAGCCTTTCTGGCTCCTAAATCCTTTGGAAACTGCCCTGCAACTGTTAACGTCATTCCCCCCAGCCCTGCTGGCCTTCCTGATTGGCTGACAATCCCAGGGCAGGCGGTCCAGAACCTTTGCCTCACCGAGCTCTATATTCCTCCTCAGGGACCTGCTCCGAATCGGAGTCACTTTGGCCGGACACCAGAAGAAAATCTTGGCCAGTGTCCAGCACATGAAGTCCCAGGCCAAGTCCGGAGCCCCGGGTGGGACAGGAGGACCAGCCCCACAACACTGACCTGCAGGAACTTTCCACCCCAAGGACATGGCCTCCCCTTCTTCCTGGGGCAAAGTGGGGACTCCTAGAGGCCCCCATCCCTGTGCCCCACTGGATTGCACTTTGAACCCATCCGGGTGGGGAGTTGGTAATTTGCAGAGACAGGACTTGAGGGTTCTACCATATGAGAGTGAAGAAATCACCCCCCATCAAGAGTGGGTAACCCCAGACCAAGGGTGAGGGTGCATTTCCCTTGGGTCTGGATGTGACCAAAGGGAAAGGAAGGGCCCATAATCTCCCAACCTCCCCAGAGGCTCCCACACCTTAACAGGTGTGTTCCTGCAGACCAAAGAGAGGGTGACTAGCCTATTAGCTCCAGAGTGGAGCCTGTCCCCAAGGCAGGAAGGGGTACCATACCATGGCCCAGTGACAGAATCATTGGGCTTTGATGGCCCAACTTGCTGCTGTGCCACCAAACTCAACCATTTTTCTCTTGTAAATGCCCTTCCCCCATCTGCTGCCTTCATATTGAAGGTTTTTGAGTTTTGTTTTTGGTCTTATCCCCCCAACCCCAAACCTTTTGTTTTGTTTTTCTACAGTCCTTGTCATAACTTTTTGTGTTAGAGGTCACCTGTTTCACTGTCGCGTCACCTCCTTTGCCCAAGTTGAAACAGGGACCTGTCTTTGTGTCTTTCCAGAACAGTGCCTTGGTCACACCACAACCCCAGACATTCTCCTGCCCCCACCCAAGACCCTTCAGGCTGTGTCTGGAGGGGGTGTGGTGGGGGGTGATTAGTGAAAGGGGCAATGAGGTGGTGGTAGAAACCAGAGACAGACACTGGTGCTTGGAGGGATTTTTAAATTATATTTAAAAAACAACTTTTTGTATAAATAAAAGAAAATGGGATGTGTCCCAGTTCTGGGAGTGATTGGGAGCCAGGATGAACTAGACTCTGGGGAGAATGGTGTTAGGATCTGGGGGACTTTATGGCCCACCAAGAGGGGTCAGGAGTCTGGGGATGGCAGGGCTTCAAGTGGGAGAGGGTTGGGGGTGTGGTTCTCAGCCTCTGGGTGTGTTTGAGATGGGGGTAGGGGCCTGGGAGATGAGTCATTGGCAGCTGCTTCTAACGGCTCTACTGGCTCTGCCAAGAGCCTGGGGCACCTCCGGGGTGGGGCTGCCCCCCTTTCCTCAGCAGAGGCAGGGGGCTGTGAGAGGGAGAGGAGGCCTCTAGCAGCCCTGCCCTGCAGCTCTTAAAATGGGAGAGGGGGGCACAGACTGGGGCAAAGGGTCCATGAAGGAGACAGATGTGGGCCAGATGTTGACAGCTGGGGCTGGTTTAGAGGCTGTGAGGGAGAGTGTCTGCATTGGTTGTGGGGGGAAGGGAGAGCAGAGAGAGGCAAAAGGGGACACCCCCCCACATGTGTACACATAACACACACACCACACAGAGCTGGGCTGGAAGGACAATTCCCCCATTCAAGATTCTGCCCAGGTAGGTTCTCCCAGCCTTTTGGGAAGGGAAGGGGTAGCCCCATGTGTGTCAGCTCCAGCTTCTCCCTCCCCAACAGGAAGATGAGGATGGGCTCAGCCCCCGCTCCAACTGCCCCGGTTTCTTTCCCACCACCTTCTCAGCTTCCTTTTCTGCTGGAGTCTGCCCTCCTCTGGGACACCTGCAGGGACAGGTCTGGACAGGGGTGGGCCTGGTATAGTTGAGCAGCTGTTCCCATTTCTGCATCCTCGTCGCCCCCTGGTGTTCTGTGAGGGCCAATGTGGGGCCCCAGATGACATCTTGATCCTCTCCTGGCCCACGGAGCTTTGGGCAATGACCTTGTTCCCATTCCTATCTCTGACTGTCTTCTAGAGTCCCTAAAACTCTTGAGTTCTGTCCCCTCTCTTGCAGTGATGTACCACTATTGTTCTCAAGGGGTGGTAGGGTCTAGGTCCTATAGAGGAAAGGGTATGTGTGCAGGGTGTGTTGGCCCAGGCCCATCCCTTCCCCTGTCCACCAGACATCTGGGCTAGAAAAGGGAACTGAGAGGAGCCGGCTCAGGGCAGGTGGGTGGCTGAGGCCCCATGATGCTCAGCTCCAAGTGGATCCCTCGCTACGGGAAGGGGAAGTCCTGCTGGGCAGGGTGTCTGGCCAGGGGCACCCCTCCCTTCCTGGAGCCCTTTCTTCCTGCAGAGGTGGCCATCTCTAAGGATAAGCACAGAGTAATAATGCCTTTGTAGAACCCTGTGTCCTGCCTGCTTTGGTATCTCCAAACTCTTGTTCCCTTACTGTTGGGGCCCTACATCCTGACCCCTCCCCTGCCCACTTGGTAGCCTTATTTTCCTTCTTAGGGCCCCTCCCTGAAGCAAGGCCTGATGAGTCCCTGTTGGGGGGGAGGATTTGTACCTTGGCCTCTGGCTACTTGAATAGATGCCAGCCTGCCCACAGACTCCACCCTCAGCTCCCATAGCGACCTACCTAGGCCCTTTTGGGAAGTGGACAAATTGAGGGCGAGCACCTCCCCAGAGGGTTGCCAGCTGTTTCACCCTTTAGAAAAGCCATGTTCACCATCCTTAGTATCTAAGCAGTAATTTTTCTCATCATCAGAAATGTAAAACCCAGAATCACTTTTCACAACCCTTGGTATGGAGCTCATAGGCCATGTACTTCAAGGCTCCTGGGGTGAAGTCAATTCTCTTGTATTGGAACAGGGGGCTGAGGCTGGGGCCCACCCTTCATTGCTCTTCCCTCCCTGCCCTTCTGTCTGTCCCTGTGATGGTGGCCTCCCAGGGCTGAGTGGGCTGTTCCATGTTCTCAGGGGCAGCCCCTGAGAGAAAGTCACAAGGAAGGTTCTGTCTCCTTCGTATTTCTCTTCCCAAGACCCCCTTCACAGACCCAGTTTCCTCCTCCATAATTACATGGAAATCCACACCTCAAAAATAAATATTTTTATTTTGTCTCCTATTGAAGATAACTCAAAACTGAGTGACTTTGAAGGCACACTCTGGCATGATACCTGAGGAAAAACCAAGGAAACCTATCAGAGGCAGATTCAACATCAGCCCCAAGGTTCTGGGCTAGGGAGTTGGCTCTCACCTGTGTCCAATCCGGCCAGCCCACCTCTGTTGTGGCTCCATAACTTCTCCCTAGGGAATGGGGGATAGGTGTGGGTCTCCAAGTGGCTTTAGACCCCCCCACCGTTTCTCACCTCTTCCCAACTCACCTCCTCCTCTTCCTCACTCTGTTAACGCACTCTCTGGTCACTGCCAACACTACGACCACCGCAGGGACCAGGATTCCCAATAGGACAGCCACAGAGTTGGATGAGTCTGGGTGCAGAGAAGAGAAAAAGGGACATGAGACAGGAAGAGGTGGGGACAGAGGGAGGGGGGAGAGCCTCAGGCCCCTGCATCTCTGGCTGTGGCTGCTTCTCCAAGAGGCTGTCACCCCCAGGAACTCCTAGGCCTCAATGCCAACCCCTGCAGCAACCCACAACTCCCATTAGCCTTTTTAGAAGGATATCCATCCAGCTGGTGCCCTGAAGTCAAGAGAATCACCTGGACACTTGCTGAAAATGCAGATTTCTGGGTCCATTCCAGACCTAACAATTCTGAATCTCTGGGGGTGTATCCTAGAATGTACATGTTAAAAAAGATGCCCCCGGGCGGCACCTGTGGCTCAGTCAGTAAGCGTGGCGGGTTCAAACCCAGCCCGGCCAAACTGCAACCAAAAAGTAGCTGGGTGTTGTGGCAGGCGCCTGTAGTCCCAGCTACTGGGGAGGCTGAGGCAAGAGAATCGCTTAAGCCCGGGAGTTGGAGGTTGTTGTGAGCTGTGTGAGGCCACAGCACTCTAGCGAGGACCATAAAGTGAGACTCTGTCTCTACAAAAAAAAAAAAGATGCCCCCCCTTCCATCTTAGGTGAGAAAAAGCTGGAGAACCATTGGCCCTGAGGCTCAAGGCAATCATAGTTTTGGATAAGGGAGAACAATAAAAGGCACTGAAGAGGCACAGAAGGACACAGGAGGGAAAAACAACAGTAGGATGTAGCACATAAGTCCCAGAGAGAGGCTGGGGTCCAGAGAAGATTCCAGAGTATTCAGGTAGGAGATGGGCACAGGTTCTTTGAGGACTCTTGTCCTGCTATGATCCTTATTATAATAGTATATGTAGTATAGAACTATATACATATAACATTAATCTTATTATATAATATACCTCTTAATAGGTAATATATCTATAATGTATAATGTTATATAATACCTATAATGCATAATACTAAAATAGATCTAAAATTTTGTTTTTTTAGAAACAGGTTCTCATTCTATCAAGTTACCCAGGCTGGAGTACAATGGCATCAGCATAGCTTACTGCAACCTTGAACCCCTGGGCTCAAGCAATCCTCCTGCCTCCCCTCCTGAGTAGCTGGGACTACAGATGCATGCTACCATGTCCAGCTAATTTAAAATTTTTTCTTCATAGAGACGGGGTCTTGCTATGTTGCCTAGGCTGGTGTGGAACTCTTGGCCTCAAGCCCTTCTCCTGCCTCTGCCTCCCACTATGAGACACTATGACTGGCCAATATAATAACATTTGTTAATATTATCTATACAGAATAATTCTGTGGTGATTGTCAGTGGGGAAAGAGGTCTGAGGGTACAGGGCCTAGGATGAATGAAGCTCTTACCTGACTTTTCATGGGGTGGGAAATCCTGAGGCTCTGTGCAGAGTTCTCCCCCATAACCAAGTTCACATTGACAGGTGAAGCCCACTTCCTGCTCTTGACACTGTCCATCATTCTGACAGGGGTTCTGTAGACATGGGCTTTCTGCAAGGACAGATGGAGTTCTGAGGGAGGGTCTCACAACCTGAGAGAGGCCTGGCTGGGGGCCAGGACTCTAGGGAAGAAAGAAGCTTCTACCAGAGACTGGCCAGGGATCAGCCTGCCTGGTTCTCACATCTGACTCTACCCTCACTAGCCCTGGGCTTTTGGGGACATTGCTTAACTTCTGTGAACTCTGTTTTCATTACCTGTAAATTGGTACTGTGCTTACCACTAAGCTGACATAAAAACTAAAGGAGATAAAGGGAGTGAATCTGGCACAGTGCTGGGCAGATAATGGATGGGAAAGGGAAGGGACAGACCCCCAGACATCAATGTGGAAGAGTCCCAGGCAGAGGGCAAAGAGGGATGATCCTTGGTCTAGGGCCACCCCAGCTTGATGTAGACTCACCTCGGAAGCAGCCCCGGGTAAGGTTTCCCAGGGTGCAGATCTCCCCTGAACTGCAGCTGAAAGGCTCACACTGCAGCGTCCTGGCATGGGCACAGGTGCAGCGCTGAGAACAGTCCTCAGTCACAAAACTGTCACCCAGCTGTAAAAGGGAAAGTATTGGGAAGAGAAGTTCTGGGTGTCCAGCCCTGGCCTTGCTGTCCTTTGCACCTATGCCCCGGGCCTCCCACTGTCACCGAGACCTGGTAGTAGCTGCCATTACTGGTGCAACCGCATTCGGCCAGTGGGAGGCTCTGAGTGCCGCTATAGATGTAGCCTGGGATGCTGGCGCAGCCCTCCACACAGGGGCCCTCACAGTCCCCAGGGACTGCCAGGTCAGCACAGGATGCAGGGCAGGGCGTCATGCAGCTCTGATATACGGTATTGGCTGGACACCCCAAGGCTGAGGGGACAGAGTCATAGTCAGAAGCTGTCTGGTGCTGGTGCTGGCCAAACAGGGACAAGGTCACCCAACAGTACTCAGAGCTGCTTATAGGCAGAGAAGCTAGACATGTAGGCTGGTTTTGAGTCTTGTGCCTGGGTCACTGGAGCACTTGAAGGAACAGGTTGAGCAAAGGTGGACCTTAGCAGGAAGAACCGGGATGTGGGGATGGGATTGGAGGTAGGACAGAGAAGGGGTCAGGCCGGAGTATGGGCTAACTTAGACATGGTGAGAGTTGAGGGATGGAGGGATGAAGACAGGAAGCCCATGGTGAGGTGAGTGTGGGGAGAGAGGTGGGCAGAGGCGATGGCAGAAGGCCTAGGGTAGCGCCTCACCACATCGGGTGTGGTCCCGCCAGCCGGCCAGGGTCTCGCCTGCTTCCTGGCAGAGGACAGCATAAGCACTGAGGACCTGGCAGCGCCGCTCCTCTTGTTCCCTGAGGTCCTGGGCGGAGCATAGATCAAACACACAGTGCCTGGGGCAGAGGAAGGGACTGTCAGCGGGGAGGCAAGAAGACCCAGTCCTGCAGGGAACCCCAAACAGAAAGACATTGGGTGCTGTCCACTGGGAGAAAGGAGAAGTGAACTCAGCAGAGTGTGAGGCAGGGAGCCCATCAGGCACCTGGGCCATTCCCGCAGCCCTGGGCCCGTGACTCACTCCTGGAAGGGCTCTGGGGCCACAGTCTGGTGACAGGCGGCAAAGGGGCTCAGGGGGTCCACCAGCACCCTACAGGCCTGGGTGCTATTGATGAGCTCCAGCTGCTCTGGGCTGCATGGTGCTGCATGGAAGCCCACTGCTCCCCTTCCTCCTCTTCGTCTTCCTTCCTCCTCCTCCGGCAAGGCCCTTGAGCAAAGACAGCCAGGGCCAGGTGAGGCCCAAGGAAGGTGACATAAGGGAGGAAGATCACAGGGAAGGGCAGGCATAGACTGGGACTGTCACAGCAGGTACCCCCACAGTAGTCAGTAAAGGACAAAGTTGGAGGGTCGAGGCTGGTCTCCCTGGGCTCTCTCCCCAGCATTTCCTCCTTTGCTGAGGACTGGAGGATCAGTGGCTCTTGACAACCACAGGCTCTCACCTCGAGAAGCGGAAGAGCGGAAGAACAGGGTCTTCCGTCTTCACCTCCCAGCTATTACCAAAGGTGTTGTAGTTCTCAGTGAGAGCGCCACTGGGCATCATCATCTCATTCCTGTGGTTCTTGTCATAGTTCCCGCATAGGCCATGCACGAGCCCCTGGTACATGCTGGGCAGGGTGATCACTGTGGGAGGAAGGAGGTACCCAGAAGTAAGATGTCTCACACTCTGCTCTGTACCTGGCCTCACTCGGCCTCCTCCTGAACCCACCTCTGGAACTGAAGGCCCCATTCCCAGGCAATTAGCCCTCACCACAGTTAGCCTAAGATATGGTTGTTCCTCCTCCCCAGAAATGTCCCTTCTGCTCCCTTTCCCCTCTCTCTACAACCTGCACTGTTCCTTCCATCAAAGCTGACGACCATTTCAAAGTCGGTGACTAGATACAGCCGTTGGCCCCGCAGGGTGACCCGCATGTGCTCATTGGGACTGTAGGGGACTGCCATCTTTTGGTTGTTCACCTGGGGAGGGAAGACAGGCCCACAGGGAGTGCTGAATTAACCTGCCCTGCTGCTATTTTGGGTCCCACTGCTAACTGCCACTTCCCTGTGGAGACATGGAGAAGATTGGAGTATTATGATATGCCAATAATCTCAATTACATTTTTTTTTTCTTTTAAGGAGAGACCTACAGAAAGATGTCCAGTTGTCTGCCAGAAGGGGAGAAGAAATGAAGGTCAATCTTTTTTTTTTTTTTTTTGTAGAGACAGAGTCTCACTTTATGGCCCTCGGTAGAGTGCCGTGGCCTCACACAGCTCACAGCAACCTCCAACTCCTGGGCTTAAGCGATTCTCTTGCCTCAGCCTCCCGAGTAGATGAAGGTCAATCTTAATTGACCACTGTCCCACTTTCCATGCCCAGGGAATCAAACTGCCTTGGGCCTGTTTTTGCCCAGGCCCCTCTTCACACACTCATCTCCACATTTCTTGGTGCAGTCATCCAGTGGAAGGAGACACCCCAGTGTGCTTTACTGTGGGTAAAGTGGCCTCCTTGGGCTTTGCTCCCCTGGCAGCCCTGGCCTCTTCGTTATAAAAAAGAAAAACAAAAACTGAGCCTCCCAGCCCTTGCCTTACTGCACCCCATGAAATGAGCCTGGCGCTTACTCTGACTTCTATGCCCTGCCTGCCCCTGCCAGAAACTTCCCAGGGAAAAGGGAGCCCTGGCTTCTCCTGCCCTTGGGTGGCATCCCACAGCCCAACCTGCCTCTCCACACCTGGGCTCTGCCTTGCTCTCACCACAAGCTGTAGACTGGCTTGGAGATGGACTTTGTAGCCATAGACAGTTGTAATCACTTCGTTCAAGAAGACGGGGCTCCAGGGTGGATACATCTTGTTGCGCCCCTCCACAAGCAGGTGCTCTACCCCGTCAGGGAGTATGTCCACTGTCTTGACCAAAATGTAGGTCATGTGGCCCGTGAAGCGGTAGTTGAAGCGGTCAAACGTGCGGTAATAGGGGTCCCCAAACACTGAACATTGTTCTGACTCTGCCAAGGAGGGTGAACACTGAGAAGGGACCCTGCCTGGGTATAACAGTCCCTGGAATCCCTCCCTGACAGTTATGTCTCCTCTTAGGCCTGGGCTCCCTGATCTTTGAATTTTTTCTTTCTTCTTCTTTTTTTTTGGCCGGAGCTAGGTTTGAACCCGCCACCTCTGGCATATGGGACCGGCGCACTACTCCTTGAGCCACAGGCGCTGCCCTTCTTTCTTCTTCTTCTTTTGGCCTGATTAAAAAACTTAGAGGACCACCTCCTGGTCCAGTCCCTTTTTTGCCCTTAAGGAAAGGGGTTCAAGAGAATATCAGTAACTGGCACATAGCCAGAATGAAAAGATAGGCCTTCAACTCCAGCTGCCTACCCCGTGCCTGCCTGAGCTCAGGTCCAGGCTGATCCCCTCCTTGCCCTACCTCTCACACCACCTCAGCCCTAGCCCCAGGGCCCTCTCCCCCTCCCCAGGAGCTCCCCTTACTGTCAGGTGCACAGTTGCTATTGCCATGGTTGGAGCTGAGCTGGCAGTGGGACCCAGAGGGGCATCGGAAGGCCCAGCACTGAATGGTTCCTCCTGTGCAGAGACAGCTCTCGGAGCAGCCACTGGTGATCCAGGTCTTACCTGGCTGTAGAAGCCACAGGAAGAAAGAGAAAAGGAGTGAAGAGGGAAGAGCTGGTTCTCCTTCCTCTCATCCTGACAGCCTAAGCTCACTGTCTGAATGGCTTAATTACCACTGGCCAGATGCAGTAAGAGTGCCATTTGGATCTGTATGTCCCTGTATCTCACCAAAAGGCATGTGCTTGGCATCTTAGATGTGCTTTTCAGGAGGTATTACTGGACCCATTTTACAGATGAGGAAACAGAGGTAACAGAATTCAGTTGACTCATCAGAGGTACAATCAGGATTCAAACACAGGTCAGCCTGCACCAAGGCCCTGCTCTTTCCACTATACCATGCTATGTCTCAGTTGTGTGGAATTCTCAGATCCAGATGCATCCCCAGCCCTGTCCTGGCTGCACATACCATGCTTTACACCCAAAAGCCAGCCATACAGACATGGGGGTCTCAGACTAAAAGAGACTAAGGCAAGGATAAGACACCATCCTCAAGGTATATTGACCACATCCCACATCCCATGCCCACTCACAGGGATGATGCCGCCCTGGGCATCCTTGCAGCCACACTGACTTCTGGGCACACACTTGTCCTCATTTAGCACATAACCAGGCTGACAAATGCAGCCCTCTGCACAGGCGGAGGGGACTCTGGCACCCTCACACTGGCCATCCGGGTCCCAGCAGGAAGGTGAGCAAGGGGGAAGGCAGGTGGTGTAGCTGCTGTAATCAGGGCATTCCAGAGCTGCAGGATGGAAGGGAACAGGTAAGTGGAGGGGGCCAGTGGGGGCCAAGGTGGGGAGGGGCTACAGGTGAATGACCAAAAGGCTTGGCGATTTTTCTCCCTTTCCTTATTCATCCGGCAAACATTTACTGAATGTAGGCTGTCTGCCAGGCTCTGAAGAAAGAAAGGAATAAGAATGGCTTTTCCCAAGTCAGCATCAGAGGCAGAGCTTAATGCACATGATCAGTAAGTGTACAACAGACAGATGTGTAAAAGATATAATGGGGGCATAGACCAGGGAGTATTGCCTCTGCCAGGGGAGTTAAGAAAGGTCTTTAAGCAAAATTACTGTGAACAAATGGAAATGTATACCATGTTCATGAATGGGGAGAGTCAGCAACATGGAGATGTCAGTTCTCCCTCAATTTATACATTGAATGTGATCTCAATAAAATAAACCAACAGGGTTTTGTGTATGTGTGTTTACTAGTACAAGATGATTTCAAAATTGAGATGAAGATATAAGCAAATAAGAAAACCCAGCAAAACTCTACAAAGGAAGAGCAGAGAGTAATGAATATCTCTACCAAGTTAAACCCCATTTTATAAATTCTCAGTGATCATGACATTGTATTATTGGTACATGCAGATACAAATGAACCAATGGAACAGAAGAGAGAGCCCAGATATGGGTCCAAATATACATGAGAATTTAGTATGTGATAGGTGGCATCTTAGTCCATGGGGAAAGACAGACTAGTCATTTAATAGTGCTGGAACAACTGGCTAGCCTTCTGGAGAAAAGTAAAAACAAAATCATTTTTATCTCACTCTCCACACCAAGATAAATCTTCATGGGTCAAAAATTTACATATGGCCAGGCACAATGGCTCAAACCTGCAAAGCTAGCTACTTGGGAGGTTGAGGTGAGAGGATCCCTTGAACCCAGGAATCTGAGGTTTCTGTGAGCTAGGCTGAAAACACGGCACTCTAGCCTGGGCAATAGAGGAAGCATCTGGAAGAGAAAAGGCAGAGAGGAGAGAAGAGGAGGGGAAGGGGTAGGGGAGGGGAGAATAAGAGAGGGGAGACCAGGTGCAGTGGCTCACACCTGTAATCCCAACACTTGGGAGGCCGAGGCGGGGGGGTGGGGTGGGCCAAGGGGGGTATTGCCTGAGCTCACAGGTTGGAGACCAGCCTGAGCCATAGGGAGACCGCATTTCAAAAAATAGCTGTGCGTTGTGGTGGGCACCTGTAGTCCCAGCTACTTGGGAGGCCGAGGCAAGAGAATCGCTTAGGAGTTGGAGGTTGCTGTGAGCTGTGATGCTATAGCACTCTACTGAGGGTGACAAAAAAAAAAAGGCTCTGTGCCCGAAAAAAGGCTCGGCGCCCGTAGCACAGTAGTTACAGTGTCAGCCATATACACAGAGGCTGGTGGGTTTGAACCCAGCCTGGGCCAGCTAAACAACAATGACAACTGTAACAAAAAAATAGCCAGGCATTGTGGCAGGTGCCTGTAGTCCCAGCTACTTGGGAGGCTGAGGCAAGAGAATCACTTAAGCCTAAGAGTTTGAGGTTGCTGTGAGCTGTGAGGCCATGGCACTCTACCGAGGGTAACATAGTGAGACTCTGTCTCAAAAAAAAAAAAAAAAGAGGAGAGAAGAAGAGAGGAGCCATAAAAATTCTAGAGCAAAGCATGGGCAAATTCTTTTTTTAGCTTCTGTGGGGACAGCATTTGTAAATATGGCTCAAGGTACCATAAAGCTATAAAACAAAGATTAATATACTCAACTCCATAAAAATTTTTTTTTCTTACATGGAAAAAAAAAGAACTGGAAGAATTTGTGTAGCTCAGAGCACAAATAAAGGCCTACTTTCCATAAAGTACTTCCATGTAGAAGTTTAATAAAGACCAACAACCCAGTGGAAAAACGGTGAATGGATATGAGCAGATAGTGCACAGAAAGGGAAATTCAAATGGCTCTGAAAGATATGAAAGAATTTACAATCTCACTTATAATAAGAAAATGCAAATTAAGACTCTTGCTATTTTTCACTTCTCAGATTGGCAAAAATCCAGAAGCTTGCTCATGCACTGTGTTGGCAGGGCTAAGGGAAAACATACGTTGCTGGCAGGAATATAAATTCTTCAACTCTCTGGAAGGACATTTGGCAACATTTTTCAAAAGCACAAATGCACATAGTATTTGACCCAACAATTTCACTTCCAGGAATTTATCTTACAGATAGAATCGCACATAGAGTATATCATATGTGTGGAAGGTTTTTCCCCTGCAGCATTGTTTGCAATGGCAAAAAGTTGTAAACAACCATAAAGTCCATCAAAAATAGTCTAGTTAACTAGTTAAATAAATGATAAATGATGGTATAATAATGAAATATTACGCAGCTGCAGAAGAGAACAAAGAAGCTCTTTATATACGGGATGTGGAAAGATCTCTGAGCTATCTTTTTTTTCTTTTTCTTGAGACAGAGTCTCACTTTGTCACCCTGGGTAGAGGGCCAGACCATCACAGCTTACAGCAACCTCAAACTCTTGGGCTCAAGCAATCCTCTTGCCTCAGCCTCCCAAGTAGCTAGGGCTACAGGTGCCCACCACAATATCCAGCTAGTTTTTCTATGATTAGTAGAGAACAAGGTCTCACTCTTGCTCAGGCTGGTCTTGAACTCCTGAGCTCAAGCAATCCACCTGCCTCAGCCTCACAGAGTGCTAGGATTACGGGCATGAGCCATTGTGCCTAACCAAGAGCTATACTTTTAAAATGGAACTAAATGATCAACATGCATGTGTTCATGTGGTAGTAAAATTCAATGGAAATCAAGCAGGTGGGCTCAGCACGTAGCTCAGTGGTTAGGGCGCTGGCCACATGCACTGGGGCTGGTGGGTTTGAAACCAGCCAGGGCCTGCTAAATAACAATGACAAACAACAGCAATGACAATAACAACAAAAAACTAGCTGGGTGTTGTGGCAGGCATCTGTAGTCCCAGCTACTGGGAAGCTGAGGCAAGAGAATTGCTTAATCTCAATAGTTTGAGGTTATTGTGAGCTGTGATGCCTCAGCGCTCTGCCAAGGGTGACATAGTGAGACTCTGTCTCAAAAAAAGAAAAAGAAAACAAATCGAGCAGGTGGAAGGGAGGAGGAGGGAACAGGTAAATTCACACTTAATAGGCACAATAGGCTCAGCACCCACAGCTCAATGGTTAGGGCACCAGCCACATACACTGAAGCAGGTGGGTTTGAACCTGGCCTGGGCCTGCTAAACAACAATGACAACTGCAACAAAAAAAATAGCTGGGCGCCTGTAGTCTCAGCGACTTGGGAAGCTGAGGCAAGAGAATCGCTTAAGCCTAAGAGTTTGAAGTTGCTGTGAGCTGTGATTGTGATGCCACGGTACTCTACTGAGGGTGACATAGTAAGATTCTGTCTCAAAAAAGAAAAAAAAAGGCACAATACACACCATCTGGGGGATAGATACAATTATAACCTTGATTCAAACTGGGCAAAAGTAATGCATGTAACCAAAACATTTGTACCCTGTAACATTCTGAACTAAAAAAAATAAAAATTAAAAAAAGATCTCCTGTGCATCTTACAAGGGTATATGTGAAACTTGGTAAACTGTGAAGCTAGTGAATGATGCCCCATGATTATATCAATGTACACAGCTATGATTTAATAAAAAATAAATAAATAAATAAAAAGATCTCCTATCTAAATTGTCTATAAAGTGCAAAATACTATGTCCAGTAAGTTACTGTTTGCGAGGAAAAAAAGGAGAAAATAAGGAATACAAATTAGAGTTTGTATATGCATAAATAAATGACCTTTGAGAAAAATACTGATATGTGAACTGGGCCCGTGGGATCAAGGTGGGAAGGAAACTTTTTACTATGCATCTTTTAATACTTTAAAATTTTGTGAACTCAGGCTTGGCATCCATAGCACAGTGGTTACGATGCCAGGCACATGCACAGAGGCTGGCAGGTTTGAACCTGGCCCAAACCAGCTAAAATAACAATGACAACTACAACAAAAAATATCTGGGTGTTATGGCAGGCGCCTGTAGTCCCAGCTACTTGGGAGGCTGAGGCAAGAGAATCACTTAAGCCTAAGAGTTTGAGGTTGCTGTGAGCTGTGACTCCACAGCACTCTATCAAGGGTGACATAGTGAGACTCTTGGGAGGTCAAGGCAGGAGGATTGCTTGAGTCCAGGAGTTCAAGACCAGCCTGGGTAACAAAGTGAGACCCCCCCCCATCTCTAAAAAAAAATTTTAAAAAATCCTAATAAATTCCTATCAGTACTATCTAAAGGTTCTGGAACTAGATGGTAGTGATAGTTGAAAACTCTGTGAAGATACTAAAAGATTCTAAAAGCGACTTTTAAAGAGGTGAATATTATGATATGATAAGAGAGACCTACAGAAGACTGTCCAGTTGTCTGCCAGGAGGGGAGAAGAAATGAATTTTCCAGGTAGCAGTGTGAATAAAGAGAGGCAGGGAGGTGTGTGAAAATGCAAAGCCTATGAGGGGAGTAAGGTCTATTGGTGCAGGTGAGAGAGAAAGGGCTGGGCCAGTAGAGCCAGGACAGCCCACAGGTCTAGGACATCACAGGAAGGAGTTTGGACTTGATCTTGTAGGCCATAGCCACACAGGGAAGTAACCCAACCATATCTCCTTTGTACAAATAGCATTGGCAAAAGAGCACACGAGAAGTAGCTGGGGGCTGTTCTGTAGCAATCCTCACCAGAGAGACAATGAGGACAGAAATAGGTCAAGAACAACCAGAAAGGATTTAAGGAAGCTTTAAAAAGGAAATATAGAGAGACACATGGTTTGGGAGCAGTTTGGGGGTGACCAGAAGGGACACTCACGGCAGAAGCTGCTATTTCTCCAGAGTGGGGGCTTGAGCCCCTGGCTCTGGCAGGCAGTCCCAAAGGCTTGCAGAGCCTCGCAGAGGGCATGGTTTAGGCCTCCAAACTCACAGAGGTTATTGGCACAGCCCACCAAAAAGGGCTTGAGGACCACTCGGGAGGCACACTGGGCCCAGGCTGGAGTCTTGAGGGCTGCCTCACATTTTTCCTGGGCCCTGCGGAGGTCAGCCTCTCTGCAGTTTTCATTCAGGTTCTCTTGCTGGTCATCTTCTTGGCAACTGGAAAGGAAAAAGAAAGGGATCAGCATAGGGACAGCCACTACCCTGACTATGACAATAACTGACACTCCCAGAGGACTCTGAGAACCCTCCCTATCCCCAAGTCTCCACAGGAAGCTGGTCTGAGCTCTGGCCATTCCATGTGCTTTCATCTCCTCCCAGGTTTCTAAGCAAATGAAGGAAGACTCACATTTCTCAAATAGGTCCCAGCAGGCCTGAGACCCAAATTACATACATTCCCCCCAGAATGCACAGAAGCCATCCCTCTTAAATCACACACATAAAGGAACATTTTGGGCTCCCTATGCCAGGTGCTTCCCAGCCTCTATTGTTATGAAAATGTAAAAGATCTTAAGGGAAAATTACTCTGGGTCAATGGCCTTATCTTTCCAGCTCTTCACAAATTCTGCATCATTCCAGGCTAGCTGCTCACTGGGCATCATTAGCTCATCCTCTTCCTCGCCATTAAAGTTCCCACACACACCACAGACCTGGGTGGGCAGGAAAGGGTTTCAGTACTGGGGAGCCATGGGAGCGCTTTTCATGGGAGTATCCTTGTCCACCCGAAATAGAAAGGTGCTCTCCACAGTTCTCCTCCACTCTGGGGACCAGGGTAGGATATATATGCTGCCCTGTGCCCCAAGGCTGCCTCCCACCACGTACAGAGCCAGGTGCATTCCTCACCTTTCCATGAAAGGCTGCAGGCATTCTGATCTCTAAGAAATCCTGGCCAGCAAACACGATTTGTGCTCCAATCTTAATGTTGACAATGGTGTTGATGCCACTGGCAATGATGCTGACCCCCGGGATCTGGGAGCTCTCAGGAAGAGTGACCTGTTTACCGTTGATCTGAAGAGGAGGGCAGGACCTGTGAGTTAGAGGAAGGACCAGAGTCCTCTCCTCAGCACTCTCTCTTTCTTCCCAGTGCTGGTCACCTGGCCCAGCTCACCAGCACATTGTGGCCTGTTTGCAGGGTGACCTGGGAATTGTTGATGTCAATGTAAACCTGGTGAAGCTGGAAACCCTCAGCTTCATCTTCCAGCTTCTTGTTCTTGGCACTGATCTTGAGGTAAGGCAGGTCCATATTGGGGTGGCACACTTTGAACACGACGTGTGTGCAAGTGCTCTGGATAGAGTGTTCACTGCCATCAAAGCTCAGATACTGCGCTTCCCCCGAGGCTCGGCACACCCCCACACCTGGAAGGAGAGAGAAGTGGCTAAGGGGTTCCCCTACCTCTGGCGAGAACAGGGTCCTTTAGGAGGTGCTCCTGCATCACCACCTCATCCTTGCCTTCAAGGAAAATGACCTGGGAAAGGCCAGAGAGCCTCAAGAGGGAAGGAAGACAACATTCAAGAAAAGAATCAAGGCCCAAGGGCGGGAGTAGCATGAGGCTTGGGGGTGAGCAGGATGTGATGCTGCCAGGGAGGGATTTATAATATCCTGTCTAGGTTCATGGCTGCTACAAGAGAGGGATGGGTGAACCCCAGGTGCTTTTCCTGACAGTGAGAGGTCATCATTTCAGCCTGAAGCTCTTTGGTGCAGAAGGGCTACAAACATGACCCCGAGTGCTACAGGAGTCAGGGAGAGTATGGGGGAGTTAAGAGAGTTGTCCTCAATGGGTCAGGAAGGCTGAGTGGGTCCCCCTCAGCCCTGTGGCCCTCTTACCTGAAACCCGACAGCGGAGCAGTCCATCCAGGGACCAGCACATCTCATTGGGTTTGCAGGTGGTTTGGAGGCAGGTGATATTGTTGTGAATGGAGCAGGTGCAGAGCTTAGAGCAGGTACTCTCTGGGTACCAGCTCTCCCCAACCTGCGGGACAGGGATCAGCAGAGCCAAGGGAGATTTGGAGGCTGGAGATGGACTGAGATCCCCAGTCCCCTCTCCCCAAGGCATGCTGAGCTAGTTGTTTTCCTTCATCATAGCCCTTCCTCCTCACCCCCAGCCTGGGCTGACCCCTTTCCCGGCTCTGAGCCCTCCTGCTGCCTTGCCTGAGCTTGTGAAGCTGGGAAGGGCAAGGCTCCCCTGCTATCTGGCCTCTCACCAGGTGGTAGAAGCCTCTTGAGTCGATGCAGCCACACTGGCTGAGGGGCACACAGGAGGTTCCACTCAGGATGTGGCCCTTCTGGCATTCACAGCCCTCGGCACAGGGCAGAGAGGCTGGGCAGTCCCCTGGAGTGCTCGGGCTGAGGCAGGTGGCTGGGCAGCGTCTGGTACAGGGGCTGTAGCTACTGCCGGGTGGGCACTTTAGAGCTAAGAAAACTCAGAGTGTTAGGAAGAGCTGAGTGGCCTTTCCAGCTCCCTGACCTTGGGGGCATCCAAAGTTCGTGCTAATATCCATGGGCGGATGAATGAATAAATAAACTGTGGTTTATCCATACAATGGACCATTATTCAGCCTTAAAAAGGAAGGACATTCTGACACATGCTACAACACAGACAAGCCTTGAGGACATCATGCTGAGTGAAATAAGCCAGACACAACAGGACAAATACCATACGATTCCACTTATATGAGGTCCTTAGAGGAGTCAAATCCGTAGAGGCAAAAAGTAGAATGGAGGTTGCCAGGGACTGGGGGAAGAGGACAGTGGGAGGGGGGTGTTTAACGGGGACAGAGTTTCAGCTGTGGAAGAAAATGTTCTGGAGATGGATGGTGGTGATAATTGCACCACACTGTGAATGTACTTAGTGCCACTAAACTGTACACTTAAAAATGGGTAAGGTGGCTCACACCTGTAATCCTAGCACTCTGGAAGGCTGAGGCAAGTGGATTGCTTGACTCAGGAGTTGGAGCCCAGACTGAGCAAGAGTTAGACTTTGTCTCTACTAAAAATAGAAAAGTTATTCACATAGGGTGGTGCCTGTAGTCCCAGCTACTCAGGAGGCTGAGGCAGGAGGATCACTTGAAGTCTGAGGTTGCTGTGAGCTAGGCTGGTGCCATGGCACTCTAGCCTGGGCAACAGAGGACGACTCTGTATTAAAAAATAAAGAGTTCCTGGGCAAGAGAGGGAAAAATGGAACAGAGTTGGACCAGGTACAAGGAGAAGGAGATGGTAACCAAATAAAGGCAGAACTTTCTGGTAAGGTAAGGTCAGATGGAGGAGGCACTAGTGCAGGGAGACCCAGGGAGGACGGCGCTGGGCTTGGCGAGAGGCTGGAGTGAGCAGAGGAAGGGCTGTGTAGGTGCTGAGGGCCAGCTGCATGGGAAAGAGCAGAGGAGCAGAATTTAGGGGAAGAAAGGAAGGATAGAGTTCTGGAAGATTTTTTGGGGCCGTGGGAGCAGGTGGTCAGGTCACTCACGGCAGAAGGTGCTATTCCGCCAGGCAAGGGCCTGGCCAGCCCGGGCACACAAAGATGCATAGGACTGCAGGGAGTGGCACAGGGCTGTGGTGTCACCCTTGGTCCCACACTGGCCATGCATGCAGCTGGTGAAACTGGTCTGTGGGGGTACGGCCTGGTGGCACTGTGAGAAGGGTCCTGGAAGAGAGACATGGCAGGGTGAACTAGAGGAGAAAGCAGGAAGGAAGGAAGGAACATGTGGCTTCTGTGGAGTTAATTTGACAACCATTCCATAAGAACCTGGATTTATGGAGAACCTACTGCCTGAGATACGCAGAAAGACTTGGCAGCCATAGCTCCCAAGAAGGTGCCCTCTGGCTGGCCCTGTGGTCCCTTCACCCTCCTCTCAACTTCCCATGTGTCTCTGCCTCCCTCCTTCTGCCTCCCTGTCCCCAGTTTCCCTCCCTGCAAGGGATGTGTCTTACCCTGAGGGTTCATTAAGATCTCACAGTTCTTATTCCAGGTGTTTGCCATGCTGTCCTCTTGGCAGCTGTAGGGACTTCCCCCCATGAGGAAGCAGCTGAATAAGGAGAGGGGGAGAAGATAGAAACTGAGGGCCAGAAGAACCTCCCCAAAACTGAAGCAAAAGGGCAAGAGGAAAGTAGGGAGGGGCATAAGAGAGGGGCACAAAACAGTGACTTCAAGTAGGAGGGACAGGAGATGCAGCAGGAAGAAAAAAGCTAGATTTTCAGGGAGACTTCCTACGTGGGCTCCACAAAGATCATTAAGCACAGGAGAAATCAACAGGCTTGGGTGTGAAAGCTGGCAACTTGTCATCAATTCCAATTTCAGGGACAATAAAAGAAAGATATTGGCCAGTTTCTTGCCAGTAGAGAGTTTAGTATTGGAGCAGTGGGAACATATGGGGACAGCTTCAGCTGCCTCTGAGGCACTTCCTTAGGCCTGGCCCCTCTTGCCTAGATCCTCCGACCCCAGCTCACCCAGGTTCAGAGTACTCAGGCAACTTCCAGGAGGCCCCCAGCTGGATGGAGTTGTCTGCAGGCTTTTTATCTGGGCGGAGGTTGTCGTCCAAGCTGTTGTTGTTGTAATTCCCTAAGAGGGAGCAACTAATAGAGGTCCCCACCAATAAAGGCCAGCTGACCAGCCCAGGGCCACTGTCTCCCTAACTGAAAAAGGCATGCTCACTCTTCAATTAACATGTCAAGGTCAACACTTTCTCTTCCCTGCCAGCTTCCTTTCACCCCTACCCTTCTGCCCAAAGTCTTCAACCAATTAACCAGGTGACCAGCACTTAGGACATGTAATAGTGACGTGGGGGGAGAGCAGGACCAGGCTACGGGCCTGCCCATAGTTCCAGCTTTCCCACAGGTGCCCAGGGAACTCACCACACAGACCACAGAGCCGGCCCGCATAGGATGAGGGCACTGTCACTTCCACCAAGTGGATCCCATCATAGCGAACCTGAAGCCCAAAGTTTGTATAGAGAAGGATAAAGGAGCCACTGACCCTCAGGGTTACTCGGCCTTGCAAAGGCCACATGGGTAGGGCTACCCGATGGCCATTCACCTGCAGAGATATAGAGAACATAGAAGGGGGAACCATGAAGGAACATGGGACAAAAACAACAGGGACAGAAACATGGGAGCAGGGATTGAGTACAGTTGTTTCCCAAAGCAGAGTGAGAGTCCGAGGGAGGCAGGGCTAGGTGTGCTGCAGGGCACCCCCAGGGACCCCAAGAAGCCAGACAGGCAGGGATGCTGGCAAGGAGAGCAGAGGAGAGAAGCTGAGAAGGCTGGGTAGAGGGCCTGGGAAGCAGGGAGGCACGCACCATGACCTTGGAGCCTTTGAGCAGCGAGATTCGGAGATTGAAAACCTGCACATGGACAGCTTTGACGAAGGAGGACTCCAGGATCCCCCCGCGGTTCTCATTGCTGGTACTCACAACAAAATAGTTCTCTTGAGACCTGAGCCAGCAAGGCCGCGTCAGGATGTAGGCGCAGGTGCCCATGAAGTGGTGTAGGGCTCCATCAAATGTCAGGTAGTGGGGGTCACCTGAGGCAGTGCAGGTGGCAGCCCCTGGGAAGGAGAGGATGGTGTTCAGAGCTTCATTAACCCACACTCTGGAAGCCCTGACTCAGTTCTGCCATCTTGGTGAGTCCATGTTGGGAGGGTCCCCATCCATGGCAAGAAGGAAGACTCTCCTCCCCAACTCTACTCTCAGTCCTTGAAGATACTGCTCTGGCTCCAGGAAACTGCCTCCTGGCCCCTCTTGAGCCCAGCTCTCTGAGAAGACTGCTTCGAGCAGGGCCATCTCCTCGCTTGAGGTCTCTTGGGCAGCCCTGGCTCACCTTCTACCCGAATGCTAACCTTGGGCATGGCAGCCATAGGTGCCATCCTGATAGCCACAGGCCTCCTGGGCCTTACACCTCCAGAGGTAGCAGCGAATTTTGTTGTTGTTTTCACATATACAGAGCTGTCGGCAGCCTGGCTTGTACCACTGCTCTCCAACCTGGGGGGCAAGAGGCAGAGAGGAAAGGAAACCAGTTTTTTCCAAGTTCTGACACTAGAGCCAAGGAGCTGTGCAGATGGCTGAGCCCTCTCACAGAACACCCTGTCTTCCTGAAACTCTACAATCAGCTGCAGAACCCCAGCATTCACTTGCTGATTCAGTCACTCTACCTGGACTTTGTTCACTACTTCAGCAGGTATTTATATTGTGCTTAGGTGTTAGGGACTCAGGAGTGAACTTGCTGGACAATGTGCCTTTGCTCACAGCACTTCCAATCCAGTGGGGGGCAGCAAACACTTGTATGAATAAATGGCATGCCCCAACACTATGCACACCCAAATCCAGTCATAGGGGAAGCCACTGTGGAAACAGACCATGAATACTTCCTGCAAGAGTTTCCAAAGACACTTTCTGACTTTGCTTATCAGGGAGGCATCAAGGAGGAGAGGGAGCATTTCGATGAGCCTTAAAGGAGGTGAAGGTTTGTCAAAGAAAATAAAAATCCACTAGGCGTGTTGGCTCACACCTGTAATCCTAGCACTCTGGAGGCTGAGGTGGGAGGATCGCTTGAGGCCAGGAGATCAAGACCAGCCTGAGCAAGAATGCAACCCTGTTTCTACAAAAAATAGAAAAACTGGCCGGGCATTGTGGTGGGCACCTACAGTCCCAGCTACTTGGGAGGCTGAAGCAGGAGAATTACTGAAGCCCAGGAGTTTCAGGTTGCTGTGAGCTAGGCGGATGCCATGGCACTTTAGCCTGGGCAGCAGAGTGAGACTCTGTCAGAAGTAAGGAAAGAAGGGAGGGAGGAAGGGAGGGAAAAACAGCCACAGATTTGTCTGTGGTTTGTGTTTTTCCTGGGCATGTCCTCAACTTCGGCTTAATTGATCTCCATTGACTGAGATTTTTACCTTAGTCACTTATTTGGGTTGACAGATTCCAATGGGCCAAGGTGGCTGGAAGGCAGAGCAGGGGGATAGAAGGGGCTGGCCCAAGGCAGCAGGGGTTTGTGAGGAGCATGGCCAAGATAAAGAGTGTTAGGTGGGACAGGCTGGACTGAGTAAAGAAAGCCAGGTGGACATCAGGTGGAGAGTCAAGTGGACACCAGTGCCACTCCCAGGCCTTGGGAGAGGTCCAGTCAAAGAGGCTTGGTGCCTGTAGCTCAGTGGCTAGGGCGCCAGCCACATACACCGGGACTGGCGGGTTTGAACCCAGCCCAGGCCAACTAAACAACAATGACAACCACAATAAAAATTCTAGCCAGGCATTGTGGTGGGCGCCTGTAGTCCCAGCTACTTGGGAGGCTGAAGCAAGAGAATCGCTTAAGCCCAAGAATTTGAGGTTGCTGTGAGCTGTAATGCCACAGCACTCCGCCGAGGGTGACATAGTAAGACTGTCTCAAAAAAAGGAAAAAAGAAGCACCACAGAGAAGGGTCTAACTCTGCCTCTGAGAAGTCTGACAATGGGAGCATAGGAAGGGCCCAGCTTCCTTCAGCTGAGAAAGTGCTCCTTAGTCAAGAAAAGACAGTGTTTAGAAAAAGTGCAGGTAAGGTACAGAGGCACTTGGGCCTTGGGAGGACAGAAACTGGGCAAAATGATTCAATGAAATGATGGCAGAGAGGGGCAGCAGGAAAGGTGGGAGAGGACGGAACTGGGGTTTCAGGCTCTGTGAGGCAGTCTGGTAAGAAACTGTGCTGGGTCTGAGGGGTGGAGGTGAGGAGAGAAGGACCAGACCTAATGAAAGAGAAAGAGAAATTCAATCTCAGCCAAAATAGCCAAAATGTCCCTAATCCCAGCCCTAAAACCCCTGCCTTTTTCCTTACCCACCTCCCCACAGCCTGCCTCACACCCTCACCCAGGCTATTTCACAACAGGGAGCAAGTCCTTCCTGGCTGCTGCAGGACTGAGAGGCCCACCCAGCTGCTCACCTTGAAGTACCTCCCTTTGTGGTCAAGGCATCCACACTGGGATTGGGGGACGCACTCGAGGCCACTGAGAACAAAGCCCGGGTTGCACTCACAGGCCTCCACACACCGGCCTGAGCAGAACATGCCAGAGTTTCCTGAGTGGCAGGTTTCAGGGCATGGCTTGGCACACATGGAGTACTTGCTGTTGGGTGGGCAGGACAGAGCTGGGGATGGAGAGGCTCAGGTGAGAAAGAGATACAAGCCACCAGGGACAAAGGGAAGAAGAACATGCTCAGAAGGCACCCGGCTCAAGGCTTCTGGCGGATCTCAAGAAGGGAGAGTGACTGTGAGGAACTTGACCCAGGAGCCCAGCTGGCTCTGGGGCCCTCTGGCAGCTGAGCATGCTGCCTGTGCCAAGAGGCTGTTGCTCAGATGCTAACACAGTCCTGCTGTAGGAGAACAGCAACACAGGGCTGCTGTGTAGACCTGCCCCAGGTAAGTGACCTGGGCTGAAGGCCTGCTGGGGAGGTTAAAGCCATGAGTTGGGCCTGCCCTAAAGCAGCTTCCCCAGATAGCTGGGCCATACCAGGGACTGGGAGGCAGCTGCAGAGCCTCTCCTCACCTTGGGTCTGCACCATATGCATATGTGTGATGACTTGGGCTGCACATAAACACATGTGCATGTGCCCTACACAGTTTCAGGTAGCCAAGAAGCCTTTCTGAGTTTGCTAGTGACTGCAAGTGATTTTCTCAGTGGAGATTTCCTACTCTGCCAAGTAAGGAGTTCCACCAGGTGTGCCCTAAGCCTGCATCTGTATCTGGGGAAAGGGATCCTGCATCTCTCCCCTGCTTCTTGGCACAACTCACGGCAGAAATGGGGTTGCCTCCAGGACTTCACGATGTAGCCAGCATCCTGGCAGCTTGTGGTCATGACTGACATGTGGGCACACAGCATCTGCTGTAGGCCCTGGAAGTTGCACATGTCAAACATGCAGCTGTCGAAGAAGGAAGTAGCCTTCAGGTGAGGCAGGCATGCCCTGCAGAGAGAGGCTGAGTCAGAGGGAATGAAGGGGCAGACTCTCCAGGCACCCACCTCAGGGGACCCCAGCTGCCACGCAGCTCTGAGTGGCTTTGCCTGCCCCCTTCATACTCAAATGGGCCACGAGGGTCGACCAGTCGTCCACAGAACTTTGGTCCTGACATAATACTCTGCAAGGCTGAGTCACAAGATGGGGGATTTGCCTGGTTCTTCTGACACCTGAAAGACACCCACCCCAAACACCCCCAGGGCCAAGGCTTGTTTCCAGCTCGGAGAGGGGGAGCCCAACCCAGCAGCCAGAAAGGACGAGAGGTCAGGCTTGCAGCTGTGACAGCCCTAGGAGGAGATTGTTTGAGTGCTGAGCCTGGAAGGAGAAGGAACACTCTGAAGTCTCAGAGTGGAGAGGAGAGTCAGTCTCACCAGGGAGGGTCGCCAGGGGGCAGCAGGCTCATGGGCCCCATGGGAGGGCTCCTGACTCACTCCCTATCCTCGTCTTCTGCTGTCTGCCAGCTTTGCCCCAGCTCCTCCTCATCTTTGGCTGGGCGGCCATCCGGCTTCAGGTTGTCATTGTTGATGTTGTCGTCATAGTTTCCACAGAAACCACAGAGTTTGCCAAAATAGGTGCTGGCGGGATAGAAAAGGAGTTGGCATTAATGCAGAGAAGAGGCCTGTGCCATCAGGGGACCACAGCAGAGAAGGCAACATGCTGAGGACCCTCGCCCCCATCCCCCCAAGCTGCCTGTACAGTCCCTCTCCTCCCCTCTGCTCACACCCCATGGTCCAAACCCATTGCTGGCCCTAAAATACTCTGGCTTATTCTGGAGGGCGATGTTCACTGTTTGCATAAAGTCTTTCTCTGCCTTGTTTTGTCCAATAGGGAAACTCTTTCGCTGTTCCTTGGAGAACGAGATCAAGTGATAGCCTTTCTGAAAGCCCCCAGAGCCCTTTAGTGACTCCTTCCAGGACATTCCCAAAGCACTGTATATACATCCTGCTATTTATCACACTACCCTAAAACCATTTCTGCTTGTCTCCTCATCCAAATGGAGACCTTCCACTTGAGCTAGGTGCTTCCCACCCATGGGAGCTACATAAATGATTGCGTCACAGTGCCCAGAATGCAAGGGGAAGAGTAAAGGAGACAGGAAGTAGTGGCAGCTGCCTCGTTGGGATGCCCCTCACCTGGACACAGTCACAAACAGCTGCTGGTCACCATCCCATCTGACCCACAATCCAAACTCTGTCTGCACCTCCACAAATCGCCCACTTACACCCAGGAAGACACCTTTAGAAGGTATGGCTGGGAGGGTGACTCGCTGACCCCCAACCTGGATGGCAGGGGAGAGGAAGAAGACAGAGACAGATCTAGGGGTCAAGGAAGATCCCAACAGACTCCCAAGCCTGAAAGGCACAACATCCCTCCCAGTGGCCTAACCTCTTCCACCCAGATTGGTTTGTAGTTTCACCACTACTATTTTATTTCACCCATCTTTGAGAGGGCTCTGGGC
Source organism: Nycticebus coucang (assembly GCF_027406575.1). Classification (NCBI taxonomy): domain Eukaryota; kingdom Metazoa; phylum Chordata; class Mammalia; order Primates; family Lorisidae; genus Nycticebus; species Nycticebus coucang. Next base: position 70,985,861 of record NC_069791.1, on the reverse strand, counting down.
CTGGAGGAGGCACAGCAGCCCACAGGAGCAGTCCAGCCAGGGCCCTCAGGGTGGGGGTGGAGGGCAGGACTCACCAGCGTGTCTCTGCTCTTGAGCAAGGTGATGGTGGTCTTAGGCAGGGTCACATGGACTTTGCTCAGGCAGGACACACCTTCCTGTCCCCATCCCTCATTCTTTGCTGTCACCCTGAAGAATGGACCTGGGTGGGGAGAGAGATGAAGAAAGCTCATTCAACATGCATTTTTGAACACCTGCTGTGGGTAGTGCCCTGAGCCTGGCACTGTGGGGATAAAGGGCCATAGAGACACCAGCCCTGTAGCTCAATGGGGTGGGACATGACTATCTGCCCCCTTCGAGAACAGCCTGCAACTGTCTCAAGTCTGTCTCCCCGATGTGTATTGGGATATCCTCCAGGATGTTTGTGCTCATTTATCAGTCCCTTTTACAGTGATTTTTTTTTTTTTTGAGACAGAGTCTCACTTTGTTGCCCTTGGTAGAGTGTTGTGGCATTATAGCTCACAGCAACTTCAAACTCTTAGACTCAAGCATTCTCTTGCCTCAGCCTCCCAGCTAGCTGGGACTTCAGGTGCCTGCCACAACACCTGGCTATTTTTAGAGGCGGGGTCTTGCTGTTGCTCAGGCTGGTCTCAAACCTGTGAGCTCAGGCAATCCACCCACCTCGGCCTCCCGGAGTGAGGAGAATTACAGGCATGAGCCATCAAGCCTGGCCCTAAGAGAACTATTATTATTATTATTATTTGAGACAGAGTCTCACTATGTCATCCTCAACAGAGTGTTATGGCATCACAGCTCACAGCAACCTCAAACTCTTGGGCTTAAGCAATTCTTTTGCCTCAGCCTCCCCAAGTGGCGGGGACTACAGGTGCCCGCCACAACACCTGGCTATTTTTGTTGTTGTAGTCGCCATTGTTGTTTGGCAGGCCCGGGCTGGCTTTGAAGCCCCTAGCCCTGGTGTATGTGGCCGGTGCCCTAGCCATTGAGCTACAGGCACTGAGCCAAGAGAACTATTTTAAACTGCATTTTCCCCAGTAGTCTGAGCCTGAGAAAGTCCTGCTTCCAGGGTAGGTGTCTCAGCCACTACCTTAAGAAGAACTTGCTCCAGTTTTGCCCCTTCCCTATCTGCTGCCCACCCTTTCCTGCTATCTACCATGCCCCTACACCTGGCAGTTCTGCCTGCAGACCCCCAGCAGGCTGAGACAGGCATGTCCAGGGCTCTTCCTACCTGTTGAGTTGCCACAGGGTTGGGCCAAGATGTAAGTGCATCTGCCCATGAAGTCAAAGTGCCTCCCATCAAAGGTGACATAATGAGGGTCTCCATAGACCAAGCAGGTGGCAATGCCTGTTGAGGGGGTAGAGGGGACCAAGAGACGCTGTTTCCACTGCCCCCTCCCCTGCTTCACATGCTGGCCCACCTTCCTAGTGGCACACCCCAGCTCCTCTTGCCCAAATGAGGGATTGGGTTCCCAGTGTCATTTCCTCTCCAACAAGCTGGCAGGCAGGAACAACATAAGGGGGCTCTTACCATAGGGGTAGCATCCATATTGGCCATTTTTCAGCTGGCACACTGTATGTGCCCCACACTGAGAGCTCTGGCACTCAATCTGATTGCCAGGCCAGCAGCGGCAATGTTCTGTGCAGTTGAGGCTAAACCACTCTGCCCCAGTCTAGAAACGAGAGGTCCAGAATCACAAAGCCATAGCTCTTGGGGGCCTTCCCCATTCTTCCCACCATTCCCAGGACAGATCTCCCATGCAAAGACCTAAACTTGTTCATACACTTCCTCTTCCCACCACCTATCTGCTATTCCCACTCACCACAGGACATTCGTACTTGCTGTTCTCTTATCCTAGAATGCTCTTCTTTTCTAAATCGTTCCTATGCAACCAGCAGAGATCTACTCAAAGATGGCTTTCCCCGGAAGACTTCCTCAGCTCTGGGTGCCTTTCTTCTAAGGACTTACCACAGTTGCACTTGATTTTCGTTATGGATTATAAGCCCCCCAGGTGAGGGTCCACATCTGTCTTTACTTACCATCTTAGCCCCAGCATGAGCGCTCTTGTTCAATGAATGAAAGAGTAAACCAAGACCCAGTATGTTCCCCTGAATCCGAGAGCATTGTGAGGGCAAGGACCACACCCTATTCATGGTGACCCCAATGCCAGGAAGGCAGAAAGTACTAAATAAACATCTGTTAAATGCATAAGTGAATATATCATAAGTTAATGTCTATCTCCCAGGGCTGAAGGAAGAGATTCTTGGTGCAGATGGGCATGACAGATCGTTCTTCCCAGGCTACAGCTGAAGCTAGTCCTGACACTGACTCAGGGAGACCCTAGAGATTGTTAAAGGGGATTAGGAGAAGTGGTCCCATAAGAGACAAGTAGGAGCTCTGATGTCAATGGGAAGAGCACCTGACACCTGGAGCTGAGAAGAGGCCCTGGACATCAATGAAATGCTTAATTAGTAGGCTGCATGACATTTATCATAAGTTGCTAATAATAGTAATTAACATTGTTTGAGTAATTACTATGTGTTAGGATCTAATTTCATCCTTACAACAATCTTACAGTGCACACTTTATAGATATGGAAACAAAAAAGAAAATTGCCCAAGGTCACTCAGCAAATGAGTGCTAGAGCCAGGATTTAAACTTAGGTCTACCTGACTGTAGACCTGTACTGTCCAATAGGGTGCCCACCAGCCACATGGGCCACTGAGCTGTTGAAATGTGAACAGTCGGATTGAGATATGCTTTAAGTGTAAAATACACAGTGGATTTTGAAGAGTTCATATGATTAAAAAAAGTAAATGATTTCATGAATAATCCTTTCTTGTTTACATTGAAACGATAATATTTGGGATTGAGTAGATTACTGGAATTCACTTACCCACCGATTTCCTCCTTTTCTTTCTTTTTTTTTTTGTTGTTGTCATTATTATTATTATTATTTTTGAGACAGTCTCACCCTGTTGCCCTCAATAGAGTGCGGTGACATCACAGCTCACAGCAACCTCAAACTCTTGGGCTTACGCAAGTCTCTTGCCTCAGCCTCCCAAGTAGCTGGAACTACAGGTGTCTGCCACAACACCCAGCTATTCTTTTGTTGCAGTTTGGCTGGGGCTGTGTTCAAACCTGCCACCCTCGGTATATGGGGCTGGCACCCTACCCACTGAGCCACAGGCACCACCTGTTGTCATTGTTGTTCTAGCTGGCCTGGGTCGGGTTCAGGCTGGGTTAGAACCCGCCAGCTTCAGTGTATGTGGCTGGTGCCCCATCCACCAAGCTATGGGCACCGCCCTTTTTTGGGGGGGAGGGTGAGGACAGGGTGTCACTCCTGGAAGGCAGTGAGTGATGTAATCATAGCTCATTGCAAACCTCCTCCAGCTCCTGGGATCAACGATCCCCTGTCTCAGTCTCTTGTACAGCTGGGATTACAGAGAAGTACCACTATGGCTGGCTAATATTTTTAAAATTTTTGATAGAGACAGGGTCTCATTAGGTTGCTCAGGCCAGTCTCGAATTCCTGGCCTCAAGCAATCTTCTCCCCTCAGCTTCTCAAAGTGCCAGGATTACAGGTGTAAGCCACTATGCTCTAGCTCCTTTTGCTTATTTTTTTTTTTTGAGACAAAGTCTTATAATGTTGCCCTCAGTACAGTGCTGTGGTGTCATAGCTCATAGCAACAGCAAACTCTTGGGCTTAAGTAATTCGCTTGCCTCAGCCTCCCAAGGAGCTGAGACTACAGGCCCCTGCCAGAATGCGTGCCTATTTTGTTGTTGTTGTTGTTGCAGTTGTCATTATTGTTTAGCTGACCCAGCCTGGGTTCGAACCTGCCAGCCTGAGTGTGTGTGGCCAGCGCCCTACCCACTGAGCTACGGGTGCCGCCTCCGTTTTTTATTGTGGCTATCAGGAACTGTAAAATGACTGACATAAGTGGCTCACAGGCTATCCCTGTCAGATGGCAATCTGACAACCTGTGTTGCCCCTTAAGGACCTCTGCTCTGTTGCATCTCCTCAAGAGACTACCAATAGGGGAGGCAAGGACAGTAACTCTTCTGTTTTTGACCTATCAGGACTTGCAAGGTTCTCTGGAAGAAGAGAATTTTGAGTCTAGAAGAAACACTTAGCCCTAGACCTGGGGAGGTCTGATTCCTCTGCATAGTCGAGCAGGGGCCAAAGTAGGAGCTTCACAAAGACTTAGTGTATGAACACAAGAGACCATCAAAAGCCACATACTGAATGAATGACTCCATCACTGTTCCTGAGCCATCACCTTCAGAAAATCTCATGGACCCAGTTCACCTCATCAAGGAAGCAGATGAAGCCAGAACCCAGGTGTTTAGCCATCAGCATCCCTCAGGAGATCAAAGCCTCCCTGTGGTCTTACCTGATAGGTGTGGTTGTTGTAGAAGCAACGGCAAGAAGAGGCATTGATACAGTGGTTGTCACTTAATAAAAAGCCAGGATTGCAGACACAGCCCCGCCGGCAGAGGAACCCGCAACTGGGCCTGGGGTTCATGCAGGAAGCAGGGCAAGCACAGCGTTCATAGTGGGCATTTGGGGGGCAGCTCTCTAAGGGGAGAGATCAGCCTCCATGAAGCCTGCACTTCATAGCCATCCTCAGGGGGCCTCCCTGTCTCTCCCCTACCCCCCCCCAAACTCAAGTGCCTCTTTAAGAAGTAGATCCATGTTATTCAGCCATAAAAAAGAATGAAGCTCTGATGCATGCTGCAACACTAGCAACCTTGATTGTGCTCAGGGAAAGACGCCAGACACAAGGACCCACATATCGCATGACTCCATTTGTGTCAACTATGCAGAACAGGCCATCTCATGGGTATAGGAAGGAGATTTGTGGCTGTCAAGGGCTGGGGTAGGAGAATGAGGAGTGACTGCTATGGGGGTTTCTTTTCAGGGTGATGAAAATATCTAAATTAGAAAACGATGAATCCAACGTACTCAATTCTGATATGAGGACTTGATGACCTAGTACATTATGGGGGTGGGGGTAGGGGGGTTGGAGAGAGGGAAAGAGGGAGGGGGTAGGGGGCCATGGCATGAGACACATCTCTTGGAGGAGGAACACAATTACAAGAGGTACTTTACCTAAACAAATGCAATCAGTGTAACCTGGTTCTCTGTACCCTCAATGAATCCTCGAAAATAAATAAATAAATATGATGGCCACACAACCTTGTGAAGATACTAAAAGAGAGCTGCACACTTTAAGAGTGAGAATTTCATGGCATATGAATTATAGCTCAGTAAAAAAATAGGGAGAAGAAAATTTAGGACTTGGTTCCCAACAATCCCACCCACTCAGGCCCCACTGTCCCTCTCACTGTGGGCATCCCCATCCTTTCTTCTAAAGTGCCATGGACTCCCATGGCTCTCCTATAAGACTGAAGTTTTTCTCCAGGAAGCATCCCTTTCCCTAATTCTCTCTCCTAGTCACTGTCTCTTACTTTCAGCTTTGATCAATGCCCTACCCACCTCATACCTGTAGCAGGTCCGGGGGTTGAGGTGTTGCCCAGGGTTACACTGGTCTTGAAGGTACTTTGAGTACTTAGAGGCATCACCAAGAGTGTTGACTTGTGACCAGTGGGAACCAGGGGTGTCACAGTAGTTGTGGGCTTTCTAGTGGAGACAGTGAGGTCTCTGGGGGTAGCAGTTGGTTGCTCGGTGAGGACCGTGGTCTGTTCAGTGGGGATGGTAGGTTTTTCAGTGGGAACAGTGGGCTTTTCAGTGGGAATGGTGGGCCTCTTAATAAAGAGGGTAGGGATAGTTAGTTTTTCTGTGAGGATGGGGGGTTTTTCGGTGGGGACTGTAGTTGTCTCTGTGAGGATAGTGGGCTCTTCAGTGGGAGTGGTGGGCCTCTTAATAGAGAGGGTAAGGACAGTTGGTTTTTCTGTGAGGACAGGGAGTTTTTCGGTGGGGACTGTAGTTGTTTCTGTGAGGACAGTGGGTTTTTCAGTGGGGACAGTGGGCTTCTTAATAGAGAGGGTAGGGATAGTTGGTTTTTCTGTGAGGATGAGGGGTTTTTCTGTGGGGACTGTAGTTGTCTCTGTGAGGACAGTGGGTTTTTCAGTGGGGACAGTGGGCTCTTTGGTTGGGATAGTGGTCTCTTTGGTGGGGACAGTAGGCTTTTCAGTGGGGACTGTGAGTTTTTTTGTGGGGACAGTGGTCTTTTCCGTGAGGATGGTGGTTTTTTCTGTGGGGACAGTGGTCTCTTCAGTAATGATGGTGGGTTTTTCTGTGGGGACAGTGGTCTTTTCAGTGGGGACAGTAGTTTTTTCTGTGGGGGCAGTGGTCACTTCACTGATGAGGGTGGATTTTTCTGTGGCAACAGTGGTCACTTCAGTGGGGATGGTGAGTTTATCTGTGGGGACAGGGGTCACTTCAGTGGGGATGGTGGATTTTTCTGTGGAGACAGTGGTCACTTCAGTAAGGAGAGTGAGTTTTTCTGTGGGAACAGTGGTCACTTCAGTGGGGATGGTGGGTTTTTCTGTGGAGACAGTGGTCACTTCAGTGAGGATGGTGGGTTTTTCTGTGAGGACAGTGGTTACTTCAGGGTGCATGGTGGGTTTTTCTGTGGAGACAGTGGTCACTTCAGTGAGGATGGTGGGTTTTTCTGTGAGGACAGTGGTTACTTCAGGGTGCATGGTGGGTTTTTCTGTGAGGACAGTGGTTACTTCAGTGTGTGTGGTGGGTTTTTCTGTGGGGACAGTGGTCACTTCAGTGTGCGTGGTGGGTTTTTCTGTGGGGACAGTGGTCACTTCAGTGTGCGTGGTGGGTTTTTCAGTGAGGACAGTGATCACTTCAGTGTGCGTGGTGGGTTTTTCAGTGAGGACAGTGGTCATTTCAGTGTGCGTGGTTGGTTTTTCAGTGAAAACAGTGGTTACTTCAGTGTGCGTGGTGGGTTTTTCAGTGAGGACAGTGGTCACTTCTGTGTGTGTGGTGGGTTTTTCAGTGAGGATAGTGGCCACTTCAGTGTGCATAGTGGGTTTTTCTGTGGGGACAGTGCTCACCTCAGTGTGCATGGTGGGTTTTTCTGTGGGGATAGTGGTCACTTCAGTGGATATGGTGGGTTTTTCAGTGGAGACAGTGGTCACTTCAGTGTGCATGGTGGGTTTTTCTGTGGGGACAGTGCTCACTTCACTGTGTATGGTGGATTTTTCTGTGGGGACAGTGCTCACTTCAATGTGCATGGTGGATTTTTCTGTGGGGACAGTGGTCACTTCAGTGGGAATGGTGAGTTTTTCTGTGGGGACAGTGGTCAATTCAGTGGGGATGGTGGGTTTTTCAGAGGGGACAGTTGTCACTTCAGTGGGGATGGTGGGTTTTTCTGTGGGTACATTTGTCACTTCAGTGAGTATATTGAGTTTTTCTGTGGGGACAGGGGTCACTTCAGTGGGGATGGTGGGTTTTTCAGTGGGGATAGTGGTCACTTCAGTGGGGATGGTGAACTTTTCTGTGGGTACAGTGGACACTTCAGTGGGGGCGGTGGGTTTTTCTTTGGGGACAGTTGTCTCTTCAATGGGGATGGTGGGTTTTTCTGTGGGGACTGTAGTTGTCTCTGTGTGGATGATGAGTTTTTCTGTGAGGACAATGGTTCCAGAAGGTTCAGTAGGGGAAACTGGAGATTTGGCAGGAGGCACTGTTGGTGCTTGTGCTGAAAAGAAAAAAAAAAAACAGTCCCTGGAGTTTAGTCCAAATCATACCACCACCATCTTCACTTGCATCTAACTGGAGCAGGTGGGCTCAAAATGGTAACTTATTCACTCCTCTTCTACTCTCAGCCTCCAACCTTCACTCACTTAATCACTCAACAAACACTGCTCTTAATCTATGTCAGATATCACTCCAGGTATAACAAACACAATAATGAACAGGAGATGTGTCCTGCCTTCAGGATCACTAGGTGAGGGATTCTGGATGCAGCCACAGAAATTCATGGCACCAAATGCACATTCACTCAACTGAGTACTCCGAGGGTGCAGGGGAGGCAGGGATGGGGTGAATGCAGAAAGCAAAGGCAGCTGGGTATGAACTCAGGCACCAGAAAGGACTTGCATGTTATGCAGCTCATGTAGAGAAGCCCATGAGATGGTCCCCCCAGGGCATGGCCCCCTTAGGTTCTGTCTTACCTCGACAAGACCCATGATTGATCAAGATGTAACCCAATGCGACAACAAAGGCGGTGTTTGTACCCCTGATGGCCTTAAAAATCAGCTGTGGGCAACGAGGAAGCAAGAAGGAAGAGAAGTGAAAATGAATACCCGGCAACTCAGTGACTCAGTTGGGCATGAGTCTCTCTTTCGCCAAAATGTCATCTTGTTCATTCTGAAAAAGTCCCACCCCGCCCCTGCACCCTTATCCTTCTGGGTAGTGGAGTTCCCCTCTCCTTGGCTCCCTTTCCAGCTTTCTGCTTCCTCAGTTCTAGTTGGGATCCCAAGTCTCAGGCACTGTCCCCTCACCACATCCCAGATAGACATGTACAGGGCCCACCAGCTCTGTTTCTCACCTGCATGGGCTGTGGATGTCCTGAAGGGATGGTGATGGAGGTGTTCTGCCAGTCAGGGCTCTGGGACCCAACACGGCTCCAGAGAGAAACTGGGGTGCTGCCTGCAGGACTCTCCAACAGGAGCTTCAGCGTAGTGCCTTCTCCCAGGCCATACATGTGATAAGCATACTCCACACAGATGTCACCCGGGGCACAGAAGGGCCGGCTCACCAGTCTGACAGACTGCCCTGCCTTGGAGAACTTGTCAGTTTCAAGGTAGATATAGTGATCCCCTAAGTAAAGGAAGGGTACAGGCAGAGTGAGATAGCTGCCCAGCACAAGGCTACCACAGTTGGAGCAGTACCCTTATTCCCACCTACCCACATTATAGCTATTTTTTTTTTCTTTCTGATCCTGCCTTTCTAACTTTGAGTTAGAAAAGGAAAACCAAACCTGCAACCCTGATTCCACTGCTGGCTATGCTTGTGTCTTTTTTTCCCCCATGAGACAGAGTCTTTCTCTGTCACCCAGGCTGGGGAGCAGTGATTTGAACATGGCTCACTGCCGCCTCAAACTTCTGGGCTCAAGCAATCCTCATGCCTCAGTCCCCCGAGTAGCTGGAACTATAGATGCACACATCTAGCTAATTTTTAGAAATGTTTTGTAGAGCAGGGGTCTTCCTGTGTTGCCCAGGCTGGTCTCCAACTGGCCTCAAGTGAACGTCTTGCCTTGGCTTCCTAAAGTATTGGGGATTGTTAACTGAACTAAAATGTTAAGGCTCCCCACTGCAGCAGCTCCCTGACTGGATCCTCCATTGGTCAAGGGATTCCCTAAAACTGAATTGCTAGCCCTGGGAAAGGAGATCAGTTGGGCCTTATCATGTCCCCCTCTCCTTAGAGATGCCCTTTGTGACTCATTAACAGGCCTAAGGCTATGCAAGACATACCTGCAGGCCCTTAATATACAACAAACCACTTGTAGTTTGTCTTTGATTACAGACCCTTATCTTAATTCGAGCATTCATTTTCACTGACTCCTGGTCTATTAAACAAAGCCTAACTCTTTCAGCCAATTGTCAACTAAACAATCTTTAAACCTTTAAACCCATCTATAGCGGCCCCCTTTTGATATGTCCCAACTTTCAGGTCAAACCAATCTATACCTTCCACATATTTATTTATGACTTTACCTGTAAATCCTGCCTCCCTGAAATGTATAAAACCAAATTGTAATTAACCCCACCACTGCAAGTCCACCTACTCAAGGCTTCTTGAGTGTGGCTCCGGGTCATGGTCCTCAATTCTGGCTCAGAATAAATCTCTTTAAATTATTTTACAGAACATGGTTTCTTTTCCATTGACAGGATTATAGGCATGAGACAAACTCATCTGACATAAGTATCTTAACCGCAAGTGAGATTATGGATTTTGAAGCCTTGGGCTCAATAAAGTGAGATGCCTGAATTTTCTGTGGGTTTCAGTGACCTCAGAGCCCTGAGAATCCTCAACTGACTCTACTCTGCCATCTCCACAGCTCTGGTCCTTGGTTATTTTCAATAAACATCTGTCTGATCTTCACCACCTACAACAATTTCTTCCATCAGTCACACCAGCCAGCCCTCAAGCCAGGAGCAGATTCAGGGATACATTGACTTGAGGGGTCCTCACCTCCAAGGAAATCTGAGGGGCCTATGCTTTGGAAGGGTATATTTTTATGTCCCTGGGTCCAGTGTCCACCATCCCTTGATGTCTGGGTCCAGTCACAGAAGGGATGGGCCTCATCTTCAAAGTCACATCGAGGGAAGCTCTCTAGCAGATCAAAATGGGAAACATGAGGAAGCTGGCCCACACTCTCCGTCTCTCCACAAGCCCAATCCCAATTCTCAAAGGTCTAGGCCTCCTAGGGCTGCCCTCACCCCCACAAGGAGCGATGCTGATGTCATCCACTGCCACAGCTGGCTCTGGGATCTTTCCAAACACGCCCACCACAGTGAACTAAAGAGAGAGGGAGAGTGAGCTGGGAGTGAGCAACAGCCCAAACCCCTAGTTCCCTGATCCAACTTTACTCCAACCAGGAACCCAGGAACCCAGGACCCTAGTGTCCAGAATATCAATCCATTTCAACATCAGGTATGACTACCATGTGCAAAGACCTGACCCTTGCTCCTCTGTACCTGTATCTGTCCCTGTTCTGTGTAATTGACAGAAACAGCCTCCCATTTGGGTCTGGGTTGTCCTGAGAAGAGAGAGTGTTTCCGGATGCTGCCTGAAGTGGAGGGAATCAGAGAGAGAAGTGAGCTTAAGGGGACTGGGAAATGACTTTAAACCTATACTAGAAAGATGAGTAGCAGAGGGTATACTTGGTGAATATTCCCCCAAGTGCAAGCACATCCTTCTCTCACTCTCCTGGAACCTTTATCTATTTTTCCAGAATCCAGTGCCCTCCCAGCCCCCATTTCCACTTCAAGGAACAATCTCACACACATCCCAGACTTCCCTAGACCCTGAGGGACACCCCATATTTCCTTGTCAAGCCCACCCTGGGAGATAAGCCCAGATCAGTAAATCCCGTGAATTCTCCACTCTAACCCAAGACTGAAGCATAGACGTATAGGGCTGCGCCAGGAGATTGGCCCCAGAGGGTGTAGTGGAAGGAAAGGCTCAGACAGCCGGAGGAATGGCTCAGAGGGCTCAGGAGGACAGATTTCTGCATGGGTCTTGCATTCTTTGGGCTCAGGAGCATGTAGTAGCCACCTACAAAGAAAAGGCCAGGAAGATGGGGTAGCTGGAGTTAGGGATGTACACCAGCAGGAATAGGGCCCTGGGGAGGCTGGGGAGCACTAACAACAGCGCTGAAGTGGGCTTACACCCTTGTCACAACTGGCTGTGGCCTTCAAGTTTCCCAAAAATGCCTGGGCTAGGTAAGGACTCGGCGCCACCAAAGGAAACAGGGGCATCCACCCTGAAGCACTACCCAGAAAACTCTGCCCTCGGGGTGCTAACTCTTTAGGGCCCCTAGGTCATACCCTACTCCTTTTCTCCAATCACTGGGCATAGCTAATTCATACAAACCGGTGAGAGAGAAGGCGGATCTAACACTGCAGAGCGCGCGCAGCTCCCCACCCCTGCAGCTCAGGCAGCCAATGAGCCTGGACTGCCCTCCGTGACGTAACTGGTCGCCGGGGGGAAGATGTAAACCCCCGACTCCGACTCTTGGGGAGCGGGCACGCCTGCGTACTCGTGCTCGACTTGCTCTGGGTCCCGCCCCATTCCAGGCGAAGAATTGGGGCGCTGGAGGGGCGAGAAAGGGAACAGGGAGGGAGAGTAGAGGGAAGAAGGGAAACACAGAAGGAAGGGAAAGTAAAGCAAGGAGACATCGGAGAAATGGAAGAAGAGAAACCGGAGAAAAAGAAGGAAAAGATTAAAATATATAAGGAAGCGATCAAGATGGAAAATGGAAGGGAGAGAGAAAAAATTAAAAACATCTACTGGGCCTGGGACACGGTGCTGTGGGAATGTGGAGGGACTTGCCAGCAGATGTGGGTGCAGTTTCTCGAGGCCCTTCTAGAAGACACAGATCAGGAAGCAGAGCACTGAGTTGGGGTAGACACTAATGGAGTAGGTAAGGGAGAGATGGAAAAATGGAGAAGATGTGAAAGGGATAAGGGAAGAAGAGGACTGGCTGAGAAAGGAGAAATAGGAAGGGAAAAAGAAGAAAGAAGAGGTGCATCTTACAAGGATATATGTGAAACTTACTAAATGTAGAATGTAAATCTTAACACAATAACTAAGAAAATGCCAGGAAGGCTATGTTAACCAGTGTGATGAAAATGTGTCAAACGGTCTATAAAACCAGCGTATGGTGCCCCATGATCACATTAATGTACACAACTATGATTTAATAAAAAAAAAAAAAAGAAGAAGAAGAAGAAAGAAGAGGTAGAAACTCGGAAAGGAAATAAGGGATCAGGGTCCTCTATGTTTGACTGGCAATGGTTGGCTCTGTGAGGGCTGTAAGAGGGAGATGTGTGAAGATTGAGAGGGGAGGTGAATGCTGTCAGAGAAAAGGAAGAAGTGAATAGTAAAAAGAAGAGCCCAGCCGAAGGTACAGGAAGATGGTGGAAAGAAGCTAGGGATATAAGTGGATGGAAAGAAGAGAGTCACCTGGATTGTCGTAGGCCTCCGAAAGGCCCTCGTGCATCTACCCTTGCTGGTTCCCCTAAGTGGATTCTCAACACAAAAACCAGGTGATCTTTTAAAAGTACATCAGATCAAGTCACTCCTCTGCCCAAAGTCCTACAGAAGCTCCCATCACACAGGATAAAAACCATAGTCGTGAAAGTGGCCTTTAAGGCTGCCCCTTCTATGACTGGTCTGAGCTCATCCTCTTCATCCCAACCACATGGTACCTTGGTGTACCCAAGCCTCTCCTTCCCCAGCCATCCCTAGGCCTTTGCGGCTGGCCGTTCTGCCTGGTATGTTCTTTCCCACAGCAATCTTTTCATGCCTTACTCTTATTCCCTTCAACTTTGTGCTCAAATGTAACTGGAATGAGACCTACCTTGACCACCCTGTGTATTTACAATTGACCACCCTATTTACAATTGCACATCCAGTTCCCTTCCAATAGCACTGCTCCCCTTATAACTATATAATTTACTTCTTTGTTTCAATAACTGTCTCCCCCTTACCTCCAACTACTCCTGGTCTGTTCTGAACAGTAACGTATCTCAAGTGCCTAGGACACCACTGGGCACATCCTAGGTGATCATTAAGTATTCCTTGAATGAACGAAGAATAAAAGGTACCAGAGAAAAGAGGTAAGGAGCAGACTGTTGGGTCTGCCCTATAGAGTTTGGGGGAAGGGAATCTGGCTGGGTGTTTGGAGTTTGTTTCTTTCCATGAAACTTGAGCTGATAGAGTCTTGAGGCTGTGAAGGTTTGTCCCACACTGTGCCATGGCAATTATTGGAGGGTTTATGGAAGTTACTAAAGCCCCAAAAGTCAAAGGATGGAAGCCTGGCTGTTACTCACTGCCGGGGTTAGAGAAGTCATCACTGGGCCCCATGCCTGGCATCCCAGATGGTCCCTTTTTCTGGATCCATTTGGCCCCAGAGGCAGTTGGGACCCAGCTCCAGCCACAGAGATCATTTGGAGTATCAAAGCTGCACGTTTGCATGATACAGACTGAGAGGAAGGAAAGGAAGGGAGTATGTAACTTTCTGAAAGGGGATAGCTCAGAAAAAGATAACCTCAGTTTAGAAGTCAGAGTTCTGGGTTTTACTGTGTACCATGGTAGCTTTGGAACTTGGTATGAGCCCACTGCCCACTGGCTATGTTCCTGGCACAGGTTACTCAACCTACCCAAGCCTCAGTATCCTCATCCATAAATTGGAAATAATAGCTCCCACCTCATCGAATAATAAGTTAAGTCATGTACATGGAGGATTTAGTCTAGTTCTTGTGCTCAGTTAAGTAAGAATTCCTTTTACCCAACTTCTAGAATTTTCCTTCCCTTGAATTTGCTCCCCTCAAATCTCTAACATCAACTTAGAGGACTGGGTGGATTGGGATGGTGGTAAGGGTGAGTAACAGATAGGGTGACCCAACATCCCAGTTTACATGGAACTAAGGGACACTCAGTGCTAAAATAGGGACAGCCCAGGGCAAATATGGGTGGTTGGTGACTCTAGAACAAGCATCATTCCAACTCTATGCTAGAAGAGAACCTCTCTTTAGGTGTGGTTGCTTCAGGGATCAAGGGGGTACAGGGTGGCAGCAGAAGGACACAAGCAGCCTCAATTCTGGACCACCAGGGTCCTGGTCCCTGAGCCACTTCTGCCCCCTGGGAAGTTGTGCAAAGGCAGGAACAGGAGGAAGGGCAAGGACTCACCCCGATTGCAGGAGCCCCGGCGGATAGAGAGGGCATCCAGAGCGATGTCCAGGTAGGCAGTGCTGCCCCTGGTTCCCTCAAATACCAGCTGTGGAAGGGCGACAAGGGGACCCCCCCAACCCTGTAAGCCTCTAGGCCAGACCTCTGGTCACTTTGTGTCTGCCTCAGGGTTCCCTTCCTGACTTCAGATGGCCTGGCTCCCATGTCTCCTCCTCACCACTGCCTCCCAGGCCCCCCAACACCCAGATTCCCACTGGGACCCCAAGATCTGCCCTTGACCTCACCCGGCTGGGCAGGCCGAATCCTATGGGCACGGTGACAGCAGTGGGCATCCAAGAGGGGCTCTGTGTGTTCCTGTGTTTCCAGAGGACACCGGTGCGCTTGCCCTGTGCACCCGGGACCAGTAGCAGTCGGAGCTGGGCTCCCCACGACAGCCCGAACATATGGTAGGCAAAGTGCACACAGAGGGGCCCTTGCACCCATAGGTAAGGGCTGCGCAGGCGGGCCACTCCACCCCGGTGGAAGGAGTTCGATTCCATGTGCAGGTAGTTGCCCTCTGGGGGAGTCAGAGCCCAAGCTGGTGAGGCCCTCCCATCCCCAGGGCTGGCCCCAAGCTCCACCTTCCCTTCTCAGAGCCCAGCTCCATGTCCCACTCCCTCTCTTCTTCTTCTTCCATACTCGCATGTGCCCACCTCTCAGGGGCCTCCCACCCACCGTGCTCCCCAAATCTGAGGCTCTCCTTGGTCCCCTCACCTCCATCAGGGTACCCCCCAGGGGGCCCAGTGGTGCCAGTGGGGGAGGACCCATTGGCTCGAATCCAGTCCCCATCATCTGTGGACGCTTGAGACCAGTCACAGAGGGGTTTAGACTCATCCTCGAAATCACACTGGGTGAGAATGTCTGAGAGGAAAGCATTGCTGTGAGGTGTGGCAGAAGGCAGAGGGAAGAGAGCACCTCAGAGCCAAACTGGGAGCGGGAAATCAGCAGGACTTAGAGGAGGGTGCTGAGCTTAGAGAAGGGTGCCACTAAGATTTAGGATCCAGAACGGAGATTTGAGAAAGTCTTTTAGGAGAAATTCAGGGCTAGGGTGCGGGCAGAATGACAAGGTTAGGGGTCATAAACGAGATAGGCAGTTGTATTCAGCTGGACAGACTGTTTTTGTCTGGGCAGCATGTTTGTTGTTGCCATGGTCTGTGACCTGAGAGCACTCCAGGTGTCCACCCCTGAGCTAGGGACTGGTGTTCTGGTGCCCGAGTATAGGTTCTGAGGGAAGAGAAGATCTGAGCCCTCCTGGCTTCCAACTCACTGTTGCCCCTAGAGCTGTGAACTACCAGAGTCCGGTCTGGAGGCTTCTCTCTCCTTTAGGGTGGTTTGGAGAAAGCAAAAATGTAAGTCTTGTCATTACCAAGAATTATAAGGCTCAGTGACTGTGAACTTTCTGGGTGGTCACTTATTATTAAGCATGATTGTTCCTTTCCTTGTGTCTATACCATATTGATGTTTACACGGTAAACAAATTTTCCTTGTCTTTTTAAAGGTTTTCTGAAAGGTCACTCACAGCCTCCTCACCTGAGTATCTTACCTATCTCCTAATGACGGTCCCCCTTGAGGTCCTCACATCCCCACTGGTTCCCTCTACCCTGTACCCTAGACACGTGAGCTATTTTTGTTTGTTTGTTTGAGAGTCTCACTATGTTATCCTTGGTAGTGTCACAGCTCACAGCAACCTCCAACTCTTGGGTTTTAAGTGATTCTCTTGCCTCATCCTCCCGAGTAGCTGGGACTATAGGCACCCGCCATAATACCCGACTGCTTTTTGGTTGCAGTTGTCATTGTTGTTTAGCAGGCCCGGGCTGGGTCTATATGGCTGGCACCCTACTCACTGAGCAATGGGCGCTGAGCCTGTTTGTTTTTTGAGGTAGGGTCTCAAGCTTTCACCCTGGGTAAAGTGCCATGGCATCACAGCTCACGGCAACTTCAAACTCTTGCGCTTAAGCGATTCTCTTGCCTCAGCCTCCCAAGTAGTTGGGACTACAGGCGCTGGCCACAATGCCCAGTTATATTATTTTTTGTTGCACTTGTCATTGTTTAGCAGGCCCTGACCAGGTTCCAAACCGTCAGCTTCTGTGTATGTGGCTGGCGCCGTAACCACTGTACTACAGGCACTGAGCCACATGAGAGCTATTGAATGTCATAGGAGGAGGAAGCAGTTCCCTGTGTTTACACCCTGAGTGTCTCCCTAAGGGTTGAGGTTTTTTTCACAATCCCTGAGGTTGACCTTGTAAGTTCCCAGGTGGGTGGTGGAGGTGGCATATAAATGGTGTGGTAAAGAGATGCCCCATCTCTCCTAACCTCACAAATGCCACAGAGAAGCTATTGCCCCTCCCTAGGTAATGTGGGATGCACAGAACAGCTCTTGCTTTTTTGGTTCAAATTCTGCTTATTCAAATCTCCCCAGACAAGCTCCAGGACACCAAGCCATCCATCGTTTCTTGCTGCCTCCTACTTAAGGTCCCTCATGAACTGAATCAACCCTGGGTTTTGTACATTTTCCAAGGGGTCCACTGCTCTGTTCTCTCCAGCCCCAGGTCTGTCTCCCCAACCTTGCACCTCCTCTGTTTCATTTCTCCTCAAATTTCAGCTCTCATCTGTTCTTCAACCCCAGGCTCCCAGGGCTGTGCAGTCAATCCCTTCCTGTCCCACCCACTGAGGCCTGTCTTTTATCACCAGCCTGCCACTCCCTTCCCCAGTTCTGCCCCTAATCTTCCCAAGTTTCTTTCTTTTTCTTTTCTTTCTTTCTTTCTTTCTTCTTCTTCTTCTTTTTTTTTCTTTTTTTTTTTTGCAGCCTTTGGCCAGGGCTGGGTTTGAACCCACCACCTCCAGTATGTGGGGCCGGTGCCCCTACTCCTTTGAGCCACAGTGCCGCCCTGTTTTTTTTTTAGACAGAGTCTCACTCTGTTGTGCTATGTTGAATGCTGTGGCGTTGTCTTAGCTCACAGCAACCTCAAACTCTTGAGTTTAAGAACTCCTCTTG
The DNA here is from genome assembly GCF_027406575.1 of Nycticebus coucang. Lineage (NCBI taxonomy): Eukaryota > Metazoa > Chordata > Mammalia > Primates > Lorisidae > Nycticebus > Nycticebus coucang. The sequence continues at coordinate 70,968,413 of NC_069791.1, read as the reverse complement.
TCTCAGCTTCCTGAGTAGTTGAGACTATAGGGACCTGCCACAATGCCCAGCTAATTTTTCAATTTTTAGCAGAGATAGGTTCTCTTGTTCAGGCTGGTCTTGAACTCCCGAGCTCAAGCAATTTTTCCAGCTTAACCTCCCAGACTGCAAGGATTATAGGCATGAGCCACCATTCCCAGCCCGCCCCAGATTTCTTATTACCCTGAGCCCAGCTTACCGAATAGGGGCAGGTGTGTGACCCCGGCCCCAGGCAGCCCCCATCAGCAGCACCAGAGTCCAGACTGGAGGAGTCATGAAGGACCTCAGAGGCAGCTCTCAGGGGAGAGGGGAAGGGGACAGTGAGAAGCCCAGGCCACGTCTATACAACCTGGGTCCTCCTTGCTTGGCACCCTTCCAAGGATGCCATGAGAAATGGAATATCTGAAAACACGAGAAAGCTCTGGGAAGTTAAAACTAGGAGAATGGAAACTTAAACTCTAAGAGAAGAATTATGAATTGAAATCAAAGGAACTACAAGAGAAAAAAAAGAAAGAAAGAGAGAAAGACAAAGGAGAGTCAAAGGATCAATCCAGGAAGTCTCATCTAGAACAAAAGAGCTCAAAAACGGAGAACAAAGAAAAAGAAAATTCTTTTAAAAAAGAAAAACACACAAGGAGAAGTCCTGGAACTGAAATACACAAGTCTCTAGATTAAAAAGTGACTAGTATGATGAATGCAAAGAGACTTGTGGAAGGCACATCATGAAATTTCAGAATATCAGGAGTTAAGAGAAGATCTGAAACACTTTCTGGTAGAAAAAACAGGTCACATACTAAGGATCAGGAATCAACATGGCATCAGGCTTTTCAATAGCAACCAGGGATTCTAAAAGGCAGCGGACGGAGCATTGTCTACAGAATTCCAATGGAAAATCATTTCAAACTTAAAATTCTATAACTGGCAGGGCAACGCCTGTGGCTCAAAGGAGTAGGACGCCGGCCCCATATGCCAGAGGTGGCGGGTTCAAACCCAGCCCTGGACAAAAACTGCAAAAAAAAATTCTATAACTGGCAACAGTGGCAAAGCCAACTACAAGATCAAGTAGAGGAAGTACTGGAAATGCCATTGGCAAAGAAGCAAAAAAGGCAAATCACAGAGGAAGAAATAGTATACATTTGAAAAGGTGTTCTTTGTCAAACTACAACTGTCATAGGGACAAAAGTTTAAAAGATTGATAGTATGGAGTGTTGGACAGGATGCAGATAGATGCAGCCAAATACAGTGATGATAAAACTGTATAGTGGTGGCTCGGTGCCCATTGCTCAGTGATTAAGGAGCCAGCCACATGCACTGGAGCTGGTGGATTCAAACCCAGCCAGGGCCTGCTAAACAACAATGACAACAATAACAAACAAACAGAAAATAGTGGGGCACTGTGGTGGGCACCTGTAGTCCCAGCTACTGGGAGGCTGAGGTAAGATAATCACTTATGCCCCAGAGTTTGAGGTTGCTGTGAGCTGTGATGCCACGGCACTCTATCAAAGGCAACATAGTGAGACTCTGTCTCAAAAAAACTCATGAGAAAGCATTTGATGGTAACTATTAAATTTGAGATTGTGCATACTTTGACTTAACATTTCCTTTCCAGGAATCTTCCTATAGAAATATGTGTACATTGCCCAAATATGGATATCCTTAAAGATGTTAATTGTGGGATTGTTTTCAATAGGAAAAAAGTCGCGGTGTTTAATGTTTATCGGTAGACATATTATTGGATCGTATTAAGAAATATTATCATGAGGCTGGGCAAGGTGGCTCATGACTATAATCCTAGCACTCTGGGAGGCCAAGGCAGTTGGATCGCTTCAGCTCAGGAGTTCGAGACCAGCCTGAGCAAGACTGAGCCTCTAAAAACATAGCCAGGTGTTGTAGTGGGCACCTGTAAGTCCCAGCTACTCAGGAGGCTAAGGCAAGAAGATCGCTTGAGCCCAAGAGTTTGAGGTTGCTGTGAGCTATAATGCCACAGCACTCAACCCCAGGGCAACTGAGTGAGAGACTCTGTCTCCAAAAGGAAAAGAAAGAATGAAATATTATGTGGACTAGGTAAGGTGGCTCACACTTGTAATCCTAGAATTTTGGGAGGCCAAGGCAGGAGATCATTTTAGGCCAAGAGTTTAAAACCAGCTTGAACAACATTGTGAGATCCTGTCTACACAAAAAATTTTGAAATGAGCTTGGCATAGTGGAACCTGCCTGTAGTCCTAGGTACTTGAGAGGCTGAAGCAGGAGGTTGGCTTGAGCCTATAAGTTCAAAATTACAGTGAGTTATGATTACACTGCATTCCAGCCTGGGTGTCAGAATGACACTCTGTCTCTGAAAAAAAGAAAAGAAAACAAAAGTAAAAAGGATGTTATGCTGGCATTAAATGGAATGGTGTCCTCAAAAAATTAAAACTAGAATGACCATATTATTCAGCAATTCCACTTCTGGGTATATACTCCAAAGAATTGAAAGCAGGATCTCAGACAGATATTTGTAGGTTCCTGTTCAGAGCAGCATTATTTACAATAGCCAAGGTGGAAGCAACCCAACTGCTCTATCAACAGAGGAGTGGGTAGAGTAGGTAAACACGATGTGGTATGTGCAAACAATGGACTATTATTCAGCCTTTTTTTTTTTAAATAGACTCTCACTCCTGTCACCCTGGGTAGACTACCAGAAATCAGAGCTCACAGCAACTTCAAACTCTTGGGCTAAAGTGATTCTCTCACCTCAGCCTCCTGAGTAGCTGGGACTACAGGCGTCTGCCACAATGCCTGGCTATTTTTAGAGATGGGGTCTTGCTCTTGCTCAGACTGGTCTCAACTCCTGAGCTCAAGCAATGCACCGGCCTTAGCCCCACAGAGTGCAGGGATTACAAGCATGAGTGCGCTGCTGCACCTGACCTAAAGTTCTTATTTTTATTGGTTTCGATTTTTCCTTAGTAAATATAATAATATATATTTATAAACACTAAAAAAAATCAATTTTTCAAAAGTACTATTTGAAAATATACTGTTTACTAAAGTCTATTCCTGACACCAGCACCCACCAAGAAAAAGGAACAGTGATAGATTCATAAATTCTGATGGTGGAAATAGTACCTAGACATATTATTAAATGAAAGAGGTGAGTCATAGAAGGAAAATGTATAGTTTGATCCCATTTATATAAAATTGCAGAGCAAAGGTATGTGTTTCTGTGCATATACAGGGCGGCCATAAAGTTCTTGTGCACACTGCAAATTGCACACAAACTTTATGGCCACCCATAATTAGGCAGAGGTGTGCAGATGGGCGTAGAAGGACTAGTGTCAAGCTGAGAGCAGTGGTTGCCTCCCTGTGTTCTGCATATTGTTGCATCCTGTGAATCACCACAGGAAGAATGTTTCATCAAGCTCTATACTATAGATCTGGGTTCTTATTTGAGACTTAGAGCCACTCGAGGGGCCAAACTAGAGGGTTTGCCAGGGGATAAGGAGGATGCTGTACAGAGCTGGTGGCTGTGTGAGTTTAGCAGCCCTCTTTTCACCTGTCAGAGCAAGCCCCAAGGCAGAGGCCAGTAGTGCCCCTCTCCCGTGAGCTCCAGTCCTGTCACAGCTCCTCCTTCTCACCATCCTGTTCACCTCTCCCTTAGCCACACCTGACATGTGCAAAATGTCACTCCAACCTGTGTCCCCTCAAGTGACCAGGCAATCACTACATAGTGCTTTGGTAGGGAGAACCTAGGCCACTGTGTGAGGAAGAAAGAAAACTGGTTACTGAAGGCTTTCTGTAAGAGGTGACATCTGAGGGACTTCCTAAAGGGCAAAGAGAGAAGGGTGCAGTGGCTCAAGCCTGTAATCCTAGCACTCTGGGAGGCTGAGGCGGTTGGATTGCTTGAGCTCATGAGTTTGAGACTAGCCTGAGCAAAAGTGAGACCCCATCTCTACTAACAATAGAAAGTTGACACAAGAGGATCACTTGAGCCCAAGAGTTACAGGTTACTGTGAGCTATAATGATGTGGCACTGTACCCAGAGTGACAGAATGAGATTCTGTCTCAAAAAAAAAAAAAAAACAAAGAAAGAAAGAAAAGAAAAGAAAAAAAGATTACCTGGGCATTGTGGCGGGTGCCTGTAGTCCCAGCCACTTGGGAGACAGTGTGCTGAGTTAGCCTGAGTGCAGATTTCCTGTGTCTCACCACACCCAGGAGTTCACCTTCAGTTTCACTCCCTTCACCTCAGGAACTCCCCAAACCTCTATCATCAAATCTATCCCCAGGGCCCCTGGCCTTCGCCTTCTAGAGTGACAGAGATACCAGGACTAGCCATTCTCCTGTACTGTCACCACTGTCTAGGAGGAAAGGCAAAAAGCCCTGATCTTTGGTCTCTGAGACCACTTCCGCTCAAATGAGGCTGGAGGGCCACACCATAGGACACCAACAGGGCCCATGCAGAGATCACATCTAGGAAGGAGGGCCCTCTGCCTGTTCCCACCAAAGCTGAGGGTGTAAAGGACACCCACCCCAAATTCACTGTACCTCCCTGCTGGGTTAACAGAGTAGTTGAGATAGGGCAGGAAATGGTTAGTCAGGGAAGAGGACTTATCACAGCCCCTTAGGCTGGGCAATAAGTTCTCCCATGATGCTTTTGCTAATCTCTCTTTGGCACCACACAGCTGTACGGCCACCACTTCCAATGTGCCTAACGGTGGGGGTGGGGAGCTCAAGGCAGGACAGGAAGATGAGAGAGACAGCTAGGAAGAGTTAAGAGTCTGGCAGCCTTGACAAAACTGGTAGCTGCAGGAACAGATGCACAAAACCCTGGGATGTGGAAAAGCCTGGAAATCACTCCAGAGAACTGAACGCTTCATTGTGTGTCCTTGGAGACTTTGCTTACCTTCTCTGGGCTAGTTCCTCCATCTGTAAGACTGGGCGGGGGGCAAGGGAGGAGGCTAAATTAGCATAGCAAGGTTTTCTTAAATCAGAAATCTATATGTGTGGAGGGTACAATTATTTTTTTTTTTTAATTTTTTTTGTAGAGACAGAGTCTCACTTTACTGCCCTCGGGTAGAGTGCCGTGGCGTCACACGGCTCACAGCAACCTCTTAACTCTTGGGCTTATGCGATTCTCTTGCCTCAGCCTCCCGAGCAGCTGGGACTACAGGCGCCTGCCACAACGCCCGGCTATTTTTTTGTTGCAGTTTGGCCGAGGCTGGGTTTGAACCCGCCACCCTCGGCATATGGGGCCGGCGCCCTATTCACTGAGCCACAGGCGCCACCCGGTACAATTATTTTTAACAATTAGTTTTTTTAAATCAAGAAAGGAGTTTAGAGACATTTGGTCGTGATTCCCATAAGTTGTGAAACTATGCTGTCAACATAGACAACTATGTTGTCTATTTTCTGTTACCAACAATCTTTCATAATACCATAGTTTTTCTGTTTGTTTGTTTGAGACAGAGTCTCACTATGTTATTCTTGGTATAGTGCCATAGCATCACAGCTCACAGCAACCTCAAACTCTTGGGCCTAAGAGATTCTCTTGTCTTAGCCTCCCAAGTAGCTGGGACTATAGGCGTCTGCCACAACGCCCGGCTATTTTTTTTTTTTTTTTTGGTGGTTGTTGTTGTAGTTGTCATTGTTGTTTAGCAGGCCCTGGTGGATTCAAACCTGTCAGCCCCAGTGTATGTGGCTGGGTCCCTAACCACTGAGCAACAGGCGCCAAGCCCATAGTTTTCTTTTAAACAACTTTGGTACATGAAATGCTACAGTTTTTTTTTTTTTTATGTTTTGTATATTTTATGTAGCTTTGAGTATTTTTTTATTATTTTTATTTATTTATTTATTTTTTATTGTTGGGGATTCAATGAGGGTACAAGAAACCAGGTTACACTGATTGCATTCGTTAGGTAAAGTCCCTCTTGCAATCATGTCTTGCCCACAAGAAATGCTACAGTTTTACGAAGGCACTTTAGTGGAATTAGCCTTGACTAGCCCAAAATGATTTAATTAACATTCAAGGCCCGGTGAGGTGGCTCATGTCTGTAATCTCAGCACTCTGGGAGGCCGAGGCAGGTGGATTACCTGAGCTCACAGGTTCAAGACCAGTCTGAGCCAGAGCGAGACCCCACCTCTAAAAATAGCCAGGCATTGTGGCAGGTGCCTGTAGTCCCAGCTACTCGGGAGGCTGAGGCAAGAGAATCACTGAGCCCAAGAGTTTGAGGTTGCTGTGAACTAAGACACCACAGCACTTTACCGAGGGTGACAAAGTGAGACTCTGTTTCAAAATACAGATTTGATTCCAATATTTAAAAGACCCCATTTAAGCTGGATATAGTGGTTCATGCTTGTAATCCCAGCACTTTTGGAAGCTAAGGCAGGAGGATTGCTTGAGGCCAGGAGTACAAGACCAGCCTGGGCAACATAGCAAGACCCCCATCTCTACAAAAAATAAAAATTTAGCTGGGTGTGGCGGTGCACACCTGTAATCTCAACTGCTCAGGAAGCTGAGGTAGGTAGGAAGTTTGCTTGAGCTCAGGAGTCTGAAGTAACAGACTCTATACTACATTCTAGCCTGGTGTTAGGGTGAGACCCTGATTCAAAAAAAGAAAAAGAAAAGAAAATACCCTAACTCTGGTAACAATCCCCTGCTGTGGGAGACCAGACTGAGTAATTCTTTTTTTTTTTTTTTTTTTGTGAGAAAAGATATATAAATTTATTAACAGGCATACAAGCATGGGAGGCATAAAAATAAGAGAAACTACTCAAAGAAATGGCCAGGTGGATGATGCTTTTGTACCATCTGAGGTTACAGAAAATAGTCGTGGTCTTGGAGCATCGCAAAATAGAACATGGGAGAGAGAGAAGAGAAAGGCGATCTTACTCTGCAGATGCAGCCTCACAGGTAGCAAACCTCAGAAAGAATAGTGGACATTTCTGCTAGAGCTTTGAAGTTATCGGACTCTCAGTAAACCCTTCCAAGATCTGGACAAGAGTGTTCAGAGAATTGGCACATTTTATTTCCTTCACTTGATTTCCCTACAGATGCAAATTTGCCCCACAAAACTAGCTTTTTAGCTGCTCTTGTGTTTCCGGGCCTTCTGAATAGCCTTTTTTTTTTTTTTTTTTTATTGTTGGGGACAGACTGAGTAATTCTTATAGAATCCTAGGCAACTTGTGAGCCCGGGCCACATAGGTGCTTCTAGTCAGCCTGATTTTATGCTCTGGCCCAAGGACAGGATTCAAGCCAGAGAGTACCCAAAGGTGAGAGGCTGGAGTTAAGATAGAGAGCTGGGCCTGACTTGGCCCTTAGTGCTGGGGATCTGGGGCGGGGGTGTGGATCAGAGAGTGGTAGGTATCTGCTGCTTCCTCAGGGGGGAAGTGAGGACCAAAGCAGTGGATGGAGTGGGAAGGAGCCGATAACAGGAGATGAATGGGTCTAACACCTTATTGACCACAGCTGTTTTGTCCATCCTGTCTCCTTTCCTTTCTCCTCTCCTTGGTGATCCTATGTTTCCAATAGAAGAGCGACACTAGGGTCAGAGAGCCTGGCTTCTGGTCCTGACCCTTCCTCTCAGTGTTTCATAACTTAGGCAAGGCTTATAATCTCTCTGGGCCTCAGTTTCCTTCTCTGCAAAATGGGTATTCTCTACCATCCCTTCCTTCCTCGTGGGGTTAGGAGAGCAAACCCAAAAACATGCCCGAAAAAGCACCTTGTAAATGACAAAGCTCTCTGTAAACAGAAGGCTTCCCTGTTGAACAATTACATGACCCCCCTGACTCAGAACTGGGCTGCACTGGCTTCTGTCCCTGACAGAAAAAAAAACTGGCTTGGTTACTTCCTGGCAGAACTTAGTTTCCCATTTGACAAATGGGAATAATACCTCTTATAGTCCTGCTTCATGGAGTTATGAAGATCATCCGCAGCAGATCATGTAGGTGCCAGAGATTTAATGTGTTGTTGTTAATAATAATAATAATAATAGGCTCGCACCTGTGGCTCAAGTGGCTAAGGCACCAGTCACATACACCTGAGCTGGCAGGTTCAAATCCAGCCCCGGCCTGACAAACAAAAATGATGGCTGCAACCAAAAAACAGCCGGGCATTGTGGTGGGCGCCTGTGGTCCCAGCTACTTAAGAGGTGGAGGCAGGAGATTCCCTTGGGCCCAGGAGTTGGAGGTTGCTGTTAGCTGTGATACTACGGCACTCTACCCAGGGCAACAGCTTGAGGCTCTGTCTCCAAAAATAAACAAATAAATAATAATAATAATAGCACAGAAGAAAGTTCATTCACCTAGCCTGTACCTGAAAAGCCTCGGAAATCTGGCAACACCCCCCTTTTGTATCTGTGCCTCTCAGCAGGGACTCTGGGCCAACTTTCCTTCCTGGGCATCACACATCTTAGCATGAAGTTATATACCAAGTTGATTGTGCTTCTATATTTTTGCCCCCAGGAGACTGCCCAGTCTCAGAGTGTCTACGAGTGTCATTTCATGTTTCCTAGCACTCAGTGCAAAGGCTTGGCACTACAGGTGCCGACCACAATGCCTGGCTATTTTCTGTTGCAATTATTATTGTTGTTTAGCAGACACGAGCAAAGGCTTGGCACATAGTAGCCATTCCATAAATGTGGAATAAATGATTTATGGTTTAAATATTTCTTTTTTCTTTTCTTTTCTTTCTTCTTTTTTTTTTTTTTTTTTTTGAGACAGAGACTCTGGGGTTGAGTGCCAAGGCTTCATCATAGCTCACAGCAATCTCAAACTCTTGGGCTCAAGTGATTCTCATGCCTCAGCCTCCAGAGTACCTGGGACCTCAGGCACCTGCCAATACCTGGCTAATTTTTCTATTTTATTTTTAGGCTAGTCAAGTAAAGTAGTGGGATTGGAGATAATTTTTCTATTTTTAGTAGAGACAGAGTATTACTCTTGCTCAGGATGGTCTTAAATTCATAAGTTCAAGCAATCCTCCTGCCTATACCTCCCAGAGTGCTAGGATTATAGCACTGTGCCCAGCCTTGTTTTAAATGTTTCTAACATACTTGCCCATCATATTTGCCCCAGAGTGGTAATATACTGGTACAGGCAGTCTTCAAGTTACAAACATTCGACTTACACACAGTGCATACTTACCAACAGAGGCTTTTACAAGTAATAAGTAAAAGTACCTGTTACAACTTACATCCAAATTCAATTTAAGAACAGACCTACAGGCTCAGTACCCATAGCACAGTGGTTACGGTGCCAGCCACATACACTGAAGCTGGCAGGTTTGAGCCCAGCCCAGGCCTGCTAAACAACAATGACAACCGCAACAGAAAATAGCTGGGTGTTGTGGCGGGTGCCTGTAGTCCTAGCTACTTGGGAGGCTGAGACAAGAGAATCACTTAAGCCCAAGAGTTTGAGGTTGCTGTGAGCTTTGAAGCCACGGCACTCTACCAAGGGTGACAAAGTGAGACTCTGTCTCAAAAAAAGAAAAAAAAGAACAGACCTACAGAACCTATTTCATTTGTTACCTGGGGACTACCTGTAGTTTAGATTCAATACTTTATTTATTTATTTATTTATTTAGAGCTCAAGCTGTCCTCTGGGTAGAGTGCCATGGCATCATCATATCTCATAGCAACCTCCAACTATTGGACTCAAGCTATCCTCTTGCCTCAGTCTTTTCTATTTTTAATAAAGATGGGGTCTCACTTTTTGAGCAGGCTGGTTTCGAACTTATGAGCTCAAGCAATCCCCTTGCCTTGGCCTCCCAGAGTGCTAGGATTATAGGTGTGAGCCACCGCGCCACACAGATAATTACTATTTTTGAAAATAGTAAGAAGTCTGAAGAGAAGTTGAGGAATAAGGTTAGTGGTCCTGAATGCTGGAGGAAAAAGAGCCAGTTATTCAATGATGGGATGTCTCAGCCTTAGGCAACAAATCAGATTAAGAGGTGGACGAAGCTTTAGGATTATGAGTCCTAAAACTTGTGTTCAAGTACTACCTCTGTCCTTCATTAGCTGAATCTCCTGGGCTCAAGAACAAGTTTGTTAGGTCCAATTTCACCAGGTTAAGAGGAATGTTCTTCTCTTACTGATTAAGAGCCATGAGGAAGAATGAAATATCATTTGTAGAAACCACAATACAAATTTGTATTGAAAAGTAGGAGGTGAGATCCCTAAAAATTATACGGCTGGTAAATTTCTCTAACAGTCCCTAATATGAGCAGAAGAGGGCACTATAGCCTAGGAGCAGGGTTGGCCAGAGCTAAGATTCTCTTTTGGGTCCTCCTTTTTGTGGCCTCCCACCACAGTTCCATTTGGCTCACTACCACCCCAGGCATCTTCTCACACCCCAACCCTAGCAAATATCCTCTAACCACCACCCCTCCAATCTGCCAGTAATTTTTCCTGCCAAATACTTCAAAACATTCTCTCCCTTTTGCACATGTTCAGGGACGTAGGCTGACTTCTCTATGTTTTATGATATAAACAGAAAGACTGGCCCTCCCACATATGAGATAATGGCCAGGATTAGGGTCCTGATAGATCTTTCCTTTCTTTCTTTTTTTTTTTTTTTTTTGAGACAGTGTCTCACCGTGTTGCCCAGGTTGGAGTACTATGGCATCATCACAGCTCACTGGAACCTCCAGCTCTTGGGCTCAAGCAATTCTCCTACCTCAGCTTCCTTGTGCCACCATCCCTGGCTAATTTTTTTTTCTATTTTCGTAGGGACAGGGTCTTGCTTTTTGCTCAGGCCGGTCTCAAACTCCTGGCTTTAAGCAATCCTCCTTCCTCAGCCTCCCTGCTGAGATTATAGGTCTGACCCACCGTGCCCGGGAAGATAGTTTTGTGACATCTTTTGCTGTCCACACAGGTCTCTCCAGCCAAAGCTTTATTTCTTGGAAGGAATCTGAAGTCATTGTCAGAGTAAAGGGTAAAATTAGAAGTAGGAACCAAAAACAAAAACAAAAAACTGCCAAAAGCAGTGCCTGTGGCTTAAAGGAGTAGGACGCCAGCCCCATATGCCGGAGGTGGGGGTTCAAGCCCAGCCCCAGCCAAAAACTGCAAAAAAGAAAAAAAAAAGAAGTAGGAACCAAGGGGGCAGTACCTGTGGCTCAGTGGGTAGGGCACTAGCCCCGTATACCGAGGCTGGCGATTTCAAACCTGGCACTGGCCAAACTGCAACAAAAAAATAGCCGGGCATTCTGGTGGGTGCCTGTAGTCCCAGCTACTTGGGAGGCTAAGGCATGAGAATCACTTGAGCCCAAGGGTTTGAGATTGCTGCAAGTATGATGCCACAGCATTCTACCTAGGGCGACATAGTGAGACTCTGTCTCAAAACAAAACAGAAAAATTAGGAACCAAGAGAGGAGGTTGGAGTTCCTTTGTTCTGTATCTACTACACCATGGAAGAAAGGGATCAAGTCGCAATTAGGGGGGAGGAATTAGCAGAAGAGGGAAGCAGTGATTGGGGAGAATTAGGGATACCTATGTTCTTGGAGAACTTACTTTGCTTCTTCCTCTAGGCAATGGGAATTACAGCAGTTTTTTCATGGGACAGTGTGAGGGATATAATGAGGTCATATAAGTGAACCACTGGGAGTGATGCTTGTCCCAGAGCATGTGAAGGTGGCTCTTACTACACCCCTTTCTACTGCTCCTTATGTGAGTTTCAGGGGCAATAGTCATGGCGACAGTCCCCAGGGAAGGAAAGAGGATGACTGGACTTACAGGGGGTGTATGTGTTGAGGTGGGAAACTGATTCTGGGAGTGTGACTTGAGCTAGCCAAAGGAGCCACAAAGAGGAAGTGAGAAATAATGAGGGTCCAGTAGCCAGCATTTAGCAGCTACTACTGGCCCCCAAAGTGGTCCCTCCTCCTGGCTCCTGCTTCCTAGATGGCAGCCTCAGCTCACTAAAGGCTTGTTCTGGGCAGGACTGGAAGCTACCTACTGAGGAACAGCCTTGAATGGGGCCGCCTTATTGACTGGTGTGGGCAGAGCCTGTGGCCTCAGGCCTGATGAGGTCAGGAGGTCATAAAGGCTGTGTGAGGCAGCACGTAGGGCCTAACCTCCCCCACAACCACTCCTTTTGGTTTCCCAGTTCTGCTGCCCTGCTGCCAGGCTGAGGGCAGAGCCAGGGAAATAGGGAGCTCTCAAGGAAAAAAAAAGCCAAGAGCCATTTTGGTGGTTTCAGTTCTTGCCAGTGCAATTGAAAAATACATAAGACTTGAACCCATGAGAGCCAGAGGTCAACCCCCACCATCTTCACAGCTCTCACCACCCCCACTATCCAGTGGGACCCTGCTGTCATGGGAGTCCCCATGGAACCTGGAGAATTCACAGCTTGCCACCTAAATTCTCCAGTTCACCCTCCTGTGCCTGATGGTAGATGCAAAAAGAGGGGTTTGCCTCCAAAGCGTGTCCTGGCATCCCATTCTTCAGGAAACTGAGTGAGTTTAGGTATCTCCCCAGCATGGTTCTGTCCCTGAGTTTAAAGTTGATCTCTGAATTCTTCCTGCTTCCAGGCCTCAGGCTGGCCCTATGATTTCCGTAGATCTTAGAGTTGAGCTCTGGACAGTTCCTCTGGCCCCTGAGATGTCATCACTGGCACTGGAGTGTCTGTGGGACAAGCTGGTGTTGAGCTAAGAGCCCCCCAGTGGGGGCTGGGAGAGGCGGGGGAAGGTGTGGCATAGGCAATGATGATGAGTGAGGTGGTAGACATGATGGGGAGGAGGAACCTGGTCACCTGTCACCTCTCCTGCAGGCCTCTCCTGTGTACAACTTCAGTTTTCCCCGGAGGAAATTGGAGTAGATTTGGAAAAGTTTGCTCAAAGTGTCTACAGTGAATGTTCGGAGTGGGGCAGCTGAGGCTGCATCTGAAGGGGAGACAGCTTCCTTCTGCCAAGGAAAAAATAGGAAGTTCCTACAGTGCTGGGGACCCCAGATGAAATGGGACTAGGCACAGAGTAGGGAAGAAGAGAGAACCCCACTATTCTTTCCCAGGACCCTTCTCTCCATCTTACAAAAGGACAAATGGAAGTGTCCATCCTACTCACCTGGGCTCCCAGCGCCCGAAGCAGGGAGGTGAGGCTGCGCAGGCCACTGACAGCTTTGTCTAGGTGCAGCTGCAGGCTTTCTGATGGCTGGGAGGAGTTGGCCAATAGGGCCTGGCCCCGCAGGACAGCCTCTGAGAGCAGGGCCAGGCCCTGCCATACTTCTGCAGCCTGCTGACTGACCTAAAGGGAATGGAGACTTGGAGTCAGCTGGCCCAGGCCATCCCCTCCCCCCTCAGCAGCCTCATGCACCAAGCCAAGCAAAGTAGAAAGTATGCAGTCAGGTTTGTTGAATGCATAAATGAATGAATAAGTGAACAAATCAATTAGAATGTTCCATACAGCCCTCTTGGGGCTCCATTTCTTCTCTGATCATTCTCCCTCCCACCCCATCATTTTCTCAAAATGAGACTTCCAAAGAGGAAGGAAAAAATGGACTCACCTCCATCCTCTTCCAGGTGTAGAAGTTAACTTTGGTGTCTGGGACTGTGATATTCTCGCTCAAGCTGCAGACCTCAGGACAGCCCATCTGAAAAGCACAGCAGAGAGTCAGGCCCCTCCCCCATAGGACCCCTGGCTTTGCCCCTAACCTAGCTTTCAGGGGTACCAGCTGCATCATCTTGATAGGAGCAGGGGTCTAGCTTCCCACCTCTACCCTGAGCCCTGCAAGTGAGATGACTGGCGTGTGCTGGCGAGGGGGCCTCACCGTGATGTTCTCTGCCTCCTTAGCTTCCAGAATGTACCTCTCCAGCACTCGGCCGTCACAGATGAGACTTAGGCGTGGGAGGGCGCCCAGGACTGGGAGGCCCAGAGAAAGCAGCAGCAAGGACAGCAGAAGCAGCCGGGCAGGACATTCTGGAAGAGTGTGAGGTCGGGAGGGGCGGAGAAGGGTTGGTGTGGAGCAGCAGGTTCATTCATCCTGCGCCTCTGTCCCCAGCTAGTCCCTTCTGACCCCACCCTGCTAGCGCTCGGGCCGCAGCCCTCATTCAATCCCTTGGCCTGTGATCACCTCCCTCCCCCCACTCAACCCCCGCTACCGCTGTCCACTTCTCTGGCCAAACTTCAACCCCGGTGTGACACAGGAGTCCCCTCTCGCAGGTCCTGCTGGTTGCTCCAGGACCCAGGTATCAGCTTATCAGTTTCCACCCACAGAGCGGCACCTCTTCTTCCAGAACCCCCAAACCTGTCCCTGTCTCCAGGTCAGGATTTTGCCAAGCCTGCCCTCTCCCTTCCGGGGTCCTTGGCGAGCTGCAGGTCCTTGAACCCGGTCACCTCGCGACCAATAGCCCCAAAGCTAAATCCCTCCTCAAACAGGGGCGGGAGCCGGCTGCTGCTCCACAGCCAGCGGGTACTCACCTCGCCCTTCCATCTCCTCGCCTTGCCCGGCCCCTCAGCGACCAGGGGCTCGGCGGGCGCCCACGCCGGGAGCCCTCATCCCGGGAAGCTCGGCGGGGCAGGGCTAGCCGCACCGACCTGAAGGAGAGGGCAGCTATCCGGAGGGCGCGGGACCGTCGCGGCCGCCGGGCCCGGGGTCGGAGGGGAATCGGCGCGGTGGCGCTGGCCAGGGTCCGGGAGTCCGGCGCGGCGGAGCGACCAGCAGAGGTTGGCTCCGGGACTCTGCCGCTCCGGCCGGGGGTCGGGACTGTTATCAGCATGTGTGCGTGCGCGGGTGGGGGTGGGAGTGAGGCTGTGTGCGTGAGGGGTCGCCGAGGGTAGGGGCCACCCGGGGTCAGAGCAGGGGGCAGGACGCCTGGGTCGGGAGCTCGCCCGGACGGGAGAAGGGCTGCTGCGGGCGCGCACGGGGCTGTCCTGGGCCTCGGGATTCTGGGAGGAGAACGCAGTCGGGTGCGCACCCGCGGGATGGACAGAATGCCGGCGGGCGTCGGGAGAGGAGCGCGATCGGGAAAGGCTGGGGGACTCCAACACCTCTCCTGGGGTGTCGCGGTCTTGGGCAGGGGCTCAGTGACGCCTGGGTTTTTGGGTTCCCGCGAAGTAGCTGTGTCTGGAAGCCCGGAAGCGGCTGGCTGGAGCAACTCAGGTGCCTGCTCTCTCACAATCCCAGAACGTATTCTAGGAACCAGCGTTGTTTGTGTTGAGGATGGGGGCTAAGGGAACAGAAATTTGGGGTTATTTTTACCCCATTTCTCACTTTCTAGGACCTTGAAAACTCAGAAACTTACCTTTCAGGGTACAGAGCACACACATCACACTGTGCAGAACACACATGCACTTTGACATCTGGGATTTTTTGACCTTTAGTATAGGTTAACCTACGGGCAGAATTCTTAAGAACCCTGAAATAGAGCTAACGCCAAGAGTGGTGGGAGTTGGGATTTACAGCTAAGCTTTTGTGGCTTCTGGAAGGCTGGAGGCAGAAAGGTAAGCTCCCCAAAGCAGAAGTCCAAGGGTAGCCTCCCTGTCAAACCTTAGAAAGTGGCCCTCAGTGCCCTCACCTGTCAAATGGGTATGATGAAAGTACCAGCCTGACTTCACTCAGGTTTCACAGAAGACAGGAAAGCCCTACAAACACTCCCTAAATAGATATTAGATTAATTAATTAATTAATTAATTAAGAGATAGGGTCTTGCTATGTTTCCCAGGCTGGAGTTCAGCACCCATTTACAGGTGCAATCCCACTATTGATCAGCATTAGAGTTTTGACCTGCTATTTCTGACCTGGGCCAATTCACCTCTCCTTAGACAACCTGGTAGTCCTCTGCTACTGAGAGGTCACCATATTGATGCCTAACTTAGTGTGGACATGAGATAGGCATACTGCACTACAGCTCAGAATTCCTGGGCTGAAGCAATTCTCCCGCCTCAGCCACCTGAGTAGCTGGGACTACAGGTGTATGCCACCATGTTTGGAGATGTTACATGTATTACATTCCTATATTCAGTGCCTATTTTGTGCAAGAGTAGAGATAAGATAGGTGCCCAAGACAGTGTCTAAGAACTGGAGAGTACAGCTCTGAGTTGTAAGAGCTCAGAAGAGGGAGAGCTCACCTCTAGATGGAGGAAATCAAGGAGGATTAGATGGAGGAGGTAACAATGAGCTCAGCCTTGACCAGGGGTAGATGGGCGGGTGGGATGTCAGAAGGAAGAGATGTGAAGTGGGTGAAGAAGGGTCAGGTAGGGATGGAGGGGAGTGATGGAGATGGGAGAGATGGGAGATGAGGCCAGAGTGCTAGATAGGGAGGTCTCAAGTTGGGAAGGACCTTGAATGCCACTCTGAAGAATCTGGATTTTCTTTAGAAAGAGTGGGAAACATTCACTCATTCATTCAAGAGATCTTAGGGAATACCCACTCCTGGCCAGTGACTTGTAGTAAATGCTACAGACAGGAATGCATGCCCTGGGGAGCCGACATCTAATGGAAGGCCACAATGAACACAAAGAAGATGTGGCTATAAAAACTAAGAAGAAAAGGCAGGGAGGGCGCCCAGGAGCTGTAACTTCAGATGAGGGAGTCTGGGACTCCAGGCTGATGTAAATGAGGGAAGGAGCCATGAGAGGAGGCAGAGAGGGGGGAGAGCATGATCAAAGAGTGGTTTGGAGAGATGGAAGAGTAGGAGAGAGAGACAGAGGTGGGTGGGTGTGCTTCTGCCTGGAAGTGCCAGGGCCTGGCTCCCTTGGACCCTGCCCACCTTGAGTCTGCTTGCAGTCCTCTTCAAACCTGCCATCTGGGCTCTCAGCCCCATTCAGGCGTCAGAGCCTGGGTCTGCTTCCTTTTCAGAACCCAGCTGTGGGACATGCACATGCACACTCACGTCCACACATGTCTGCACGTGCATTTTGTCCTGACTGCCTCCCCTCCCTGGGCTCAGCTCTCCCGGGCCCCTGACTCCTGCGTCACTGCCTTGACCTAACCATGGAGAGGCAGCCAGGGACAGACAGCGGTGGGGTAGGGTGGACATAGGCTGAGGAGGAGGAGGCTTTGGGGCTGTGGGATCTACTCTTTCCCTGGCACAGCTTGCCAGAGGTCCTCAGGCCCCTGTCTGCCAGAGGGAAGGGAGAGGGACCAGGAGCACCAGATACTGTGGCAGTCTGCAAGGGGTGGTGGCTGCCATGTCCCCTGGGGCTTTTGGAGAGAAAGTTCTGATTGCAGCGTGGGAGGGAAGTTAGATAAGAGGATCTTGGTCCATACTAGGCCTAGTCCAAAGCCACAGTAACCCTGCTGATGGGTCAGAGGCTGGTTCAGGGTTGGTATCATCCCAGATGTTTGTGTATACTTCCCAGCAGGGTCCATCCATCTGTCCTTAAGGAACAGGAAGAAAACAGGAATCCACCTGGGGCTCTCCCTCTAATGCCCATGCCTGCCCACTTCCCCTCACCATCAGCCCCCTGCTGGTTCCCCCTCCATCTGTCTGCTGGTATTCCTCTGGCATGGTGCCATCCAGGCCCAGGACTGCAGCTATCTCCTCACTGATCCCTGCAGTTAGCCTCTAATCCTGCCTCCTGATTAACTTTCCAATGAGTAGCCTTGTTTGTGACACTCCTCTGAGCCTGTGGTGGCTCCTGATTACCTCAGAGCTGCCACCCTCACTTTGCAGCCTGTTCTCTCACTTTGCTCTCTCCCATTCCCTCCATCACAGGCTTAAAGGGACACAGTTTGCAGTTCCCCCCACTTTGCCCACACCGTGCCTTCACCTGATCACCCTCCCACATTACCTCTTCCTTTTCTTCAAAGTCCAAACCCAGTTTCTTCACCTCCTCCATGAAGCCTTCCCAATCGCCCAGCAGGAAATTGTCTCCTTCCTCTGCATTGACATCATTCATATGCACATCTTAGGCCTCTTGCTGGCAGGGCCCAGAAACGGCTGTCAAAACTGAGCACTGCATAACTCCAGGGGACATTCATAAAGACTCTGCTGGCTTTGGGAGGCTAAGGTGGAAGGATTGCTCCGTGTCAGGAGTTTGAGACCAACTTGAGCAAGAGCAAGACCCCATCTCTACAAAAAATAGGAAAAAAGTTAGCAGGCTTGGTGGCGTGTGCCCATAGTCCCAGCTACTTGGGAGGCTGAGGCAAGAGGGTCACTTAAATCCACTAGTTTGATATTGTAGTGAGCTATGATGATACCACTGTACTGTAGCCCAGGTGACAGAGAAAGATTCTGTCAAGAAAATAAAAGGACTTTGATGGGAATGGAACTCTCTGGAGTTATGCAGTGCCAGCGCCCTTGTACTCAATGAAGAGAGCTAAAGACCATGTATGGAAAGTTTCAGACACCTTTGTGCCCACCAAGTACCCAGCACATGGTGCAGATTGCATTATCACCCATATGTAGATTGTGTTATGTGGTCCCCCAACTCCAGGTTCCCTGGCCAGAGAAAAGGAGGCCTAGAGATGCGAGAAAGCTCACCTGATCAACCTAGCTTTTTGGGACCCTGGGAGCCTGTGAGGCCTCCATTGAGGCAGAGTTTAAAAGAGATGTGATGAAAGGATAGCGGGGGTGGAGATAGGCTCTGTTCCACAGATTCTTCCTGGCAGCCAAATAAGATTGGAAATCCAAGGAGAAGCAAATTTATAGTCCCCTTGAGCTGTTCTAGACCCCTAGGCAGCACGGAGCTCCAGCTGGGGCAGGATTGGAGTCCTCCGGGCCTCTCTTCCCCACTCCTTTCCAAGCAGTGGCTTCCTGGCTCAGCTTGAGAGTTCAGCTGGCGGCCCAGAAGACCTCCTGTGCTGGGAAGTGAGGTGGCTGGGACCTCTGTCGGCATGGGGGGTGGCACTTCCTGGCCCTTGGGGAATTAGGAAGGAAGCAAGAATGCTAGAGAACCAAAGGAAAGTCCTTTGTGAGGTCAATTTGGAGAAATTAAGGCAAAGGCTTAATTTGTGCTTTCTTGGTCACAAAGGAGTTGATAGAACCAGACATCCAGGTTTCTGTGGCCAGGTGGCTTCAAAGGGTTGTCAATGAATAAAAGTGCTTGGACTGATGGCCTGAGTTCTGCCATTTACTTGCTAGGCACCTGACTTGGACAAGTGACTTGGACTTTTCTCTGCAGATGAAGATGCTGAAAATGTCATAGTTTCTTCTGGGGCTTGTGGTGGGCTTATCTAATGCCTGGCAAATGGTAATCAATAAATGCTGGCCATTAATATGCTACTCTCCGCTTTATTATTTCTTCTATTTGTTCTTTCTTTGGAGGCCTAGAGATATCACCCTTCCTCCAACATCCTCCACAGTTTGCCTCCCTGTCTTGGGAGCCAGGACAGATTCACAGCACTTTGTTTCTGGTATTGTGGCTGCCCTTACCATGTAACTCACTGAAAAAGGGTCATCAAAATAATGGGTCAGCTCAGCGCCTGTAGCTCAGTGAGTAGGGCGCCAGCCACATACACCAAAGCTGGAAGGTTTGTACCTGGCCCGGGCCTGCTAAACAACAATGACAACTGCAACAAAAAAAATAGCCAGGCGTTCTGGAGGATGCCTGTAGTCCCAGCTACATGGGAGGCTGAGGCAAGAGAATCGCTTAAGCCCAAGAGTTTGAGGTTGCTGTGAGCTGTGACACCACCACACTCTACCCAGGGCAACATAGACTCTGTCTCAAAAAAAAAAAAAAAATGTGGGGTGATAGAAGTGTCTCTGGGTGTCTATGTTGACTGCACTTAAGAGAAACTGCCCCTGAATGCAGTTGAGAGACATGGCTTTATTGCATAAGTTGGAGGTGGTGATTAGGCAGGTTTCAAGCCAAACCTTAAACTTATTTGGTTTATTCAGACCCAAGGGCCCACCAGGGATTTCTTCCTCCATCAATGTGAGTCTCTTCTTAGGAATGCCAGAGAAGCTCCAATGATCTTGGCTTGAATGAGAATGGTGGGCCTACCCTAGACAAGCCCTGAAGCATTACTGGGCTACCTTCATTGGTTGCTTGCCTATTGAATCCTCCAAACTCTTAAGTCCTTGAAGGAACATTCCCAGAGAACCAAAGACATTTACCTCAAGCTCCAGAATCATTGACCCTGGTCAGGTTTCTGTGAAAAGTATCAGACCACATCCTAGGATCTCTAGCCAACAAGTATCACTGAGTGAGTATTCCTTTTTTTGTAGAGATGGGGGTCTTGCTACATTTCCCAGGCTGGTCTCAAACTCCTGGCTTCAAGCAATCCTCTTGAAGTGCTGGGATTACAAGTGTGAGCTACTGCATCTGGACTCACTCAGTATTCCTAAACTCCATCCTATATCAGAAGAAAATTGAGCTGATAAATTGAGCAGAGTAGCTTTCCTGTCCAAGCAAAAATAAAATCTGAAAACCATTTTTTTTGAGACAGAGTCTGTCTATGTCACCCTCAGTAGAGTGCTGTAGTGTCACAGCTCACAGCAACCTCAAACTCTTGGGCTTAAGCGATTCTCTTGCCTCAGCCTCCCAAGTAGCTGGGACTACAAATGCCCGCCACAACACCCGGCTATTTTTTTGTTGTTGTTGCAGTTGTCATTGTTTTAGCTGGCCCAGGCTGGGTTTGAACTCTCCAGTGTATGTGGCTGGCGCCCTACCCACTGAGCTATGGGCACTGCCAAAAATCAGAGAATCTTAACTTAAAACCTCCCCAACTATTTGCAACATAAATGAGAGGTAATTTTTTTCCCCATCTAAGGTCTTTGCAGGTGTGCAGTTCTGAGTACAAAAATTTCATTTTATTAACACTAGATGAGACTCACTGATTTCTGAAGGATTTTGCATGAACTCTACTGGGCAGCCTCTATGCTATTCTTACCGGGAGGAATATAGCCCAAGCTCTACTCGAGGGAAATTTACAGCAGCCTGAACCATATGTGTCAACATCCAAATTTAGCAAATACGTTCCCAAATTATTTGTGCTTCACCTAGAACTAATAAATTATAACAACATTCTGCATGGTCCCATGGGCATCCCCTAGTCTATAGATAAGTAAGCCCTTCAGCTCATGTCTGTCTTAGTTCATGAGCCAGAAAATAATTTTAGTCCTGAAAGGAAAGTATATTTGTCTTGAAGCAAACAAGAGTCATAGACTGAGTTAGAAGGGACCTAGGAGGTTCTGTGAAGATGAAGGTCCACCCTCTGCATGCATACTTCCACTGACAAGACATTCTGTGTTTCTCAAGGGAATATACACTTGTTACAAAGGAGACAGCAAGCTGTTCCCATGTGTATCCATCCAAGCATCATTCATCACATATTTGTTACTGGATGGGCAATAAAATCACTTCTTGAGGTTATCTCATCAGCTTTCTAACTAACTCTTTAATCAACTCACCTAGAGAACAAAGGATCAATCAGGAACAGGCTTTGTAAACAATTAACTTTTTCTTATTACAAAAACAATGATGTGATTATTAAAAAACTAGAAAACAGAGTTGAACCCAAACATCAATTAAAAAGCACCCCTAATGCCTGCCATTAGGGAGATGGGGCCTTACGTGGCCATTGTCACAGAAGCCTTTCTTGGTGGGATGATCTTTGCCTCATCCCAACTTTCTGTGCATCTGGACACCTTTTCCTAAGGAACTACCTCTGACACTTGTCCAACCTCTCTAGAGGTCTGAGGGTTTGTGGACACACCATTCTTCCCCTAATTCCTGACCAAGCATGAAGAACTCACCTAGGACAAAGTGCTGGGCCTTCCTAGGAACGTCATCAGCTCATCTACACAACTTAGTATGTCTTGAGGGTCTGTCCTTTTCTCTGCTAGGCAAGCCACAATTAAAAGCCTGGCAGAACTAATAAGCCAGGCTTGTGAGTTAAACATACACGAGATCACCTTCTTTCCCCACTTCTCCCCTTTCATATTATGAAGTCTTAAATTATCTCTTAGCAAAATGGTTTCGCACTACATAATAGTTGCCCCATGCCAGGAGTGGTGGCTCATGTCTGCATCAAGACAGGAGGATTGCTAGAGCCCAGGAGTTTAAGATCAGCCTAAGAGTAAGACCCCTTCTCTACAAAAAAATAGAAAAATTAGCTAGGTGTGGTGGCAGGAGCCTATAGTGCCAGCTACTTAGGATGCTGAGGCAGGAGGATTTCTGG